>NW_026712258.1:6127044-6480451 GCF_030504385.1 Musca domestica
ATTTTTGAAGGACAAAAATATTGAAATCCATTTTACATCAAGTTTAAATCATAATAGTAACAGTGATGTTGAAAGACTCCATAATACCATAAATGAACATCTAAGAATCCTAAAACATACTATGAGACATATTCCAATTGAAGAACAAATGATTCTAATTAATGGTTATTATAACGAAACTATACATAGCACTACCAATATGAAACCTATTGATTTTGTGAATGGTAAAATAAATGAGAAGGAATATAATGAAATACACGAAAAACTCGTAAAGAAGAAAGAACTTAAAATCACAAAATTAAATGAGAGTAGAACTAACGACATACCCATCGAGGACGGCATTAATTATATCAAGGAGACACGAGGAGGAAAAAATTATCTAAAATTTAGGAAGATAGTAGGAACTAAGGTTGACGATAATCATTTAAAAGACGAAAACTCCAATCATATATATTACAAAACACATGTAAAGAAAAGGAAACGATTTCAAAATCCTGATAGTATCGTATTTCCAACTCAGCAAACTTCTAGAAGAGGAAACGTATTAGATACTAATAATAATTAAATTTCGTATGATATATTATTAATTTTTCCCAAATAAATTCGGTTATATTTGTAGAAATGAAACTGACACTGGCCCTCATATTCCTATCCTACGCAACGGCGAAATTAGAAATTATTGATTTTGACAAAAATGAAGGCTATTTGCCCATCAAGGTTGGAGAAAAGAAGCTAATAGACCACTATATCAAGATTTTACATATCGTGAACATCACCGAATTAGTAGTAGCTAAACTTACAGTTGAGGAAAATGTTAATTTATTGTATAAAACATTGCCAAGTGACTCCATAAACGATAACATTTATAAAACATTGTCAAGGACCTTTAAAGAATTGGACATCAAATTGAAATCTATATTACCTAAGAAAAGGGAAAAAAGAGGACTAATAAACATTATGGGAAGTACATTAAAAATTATTTCGGGAACAATGGACGAAGAAGATAGGCAACAAATAATGGAATCCTTAAGAACCTTGAATACGGACACTTCAAATTTAATTGACGAAAACAATAAACAAGTTAGGATCAATAAAGAACTACAATCTCAAATAGAAAACCTAAAGCAGAATATAGAATTCAACAGAGATATAAAAAGAATAATATAAACAATCTTATCCTCAATACTCAGATAAAAGACAACTTCCATTATATGAAAATCGTATTTCAGATTCATAATGATATAAATTCTTTATTACATTTCATTGATACCATAGAGGACGTCATTTTGATGAGCAGATTAGGCATATTAACAAGAAATATACTGACGGACAAGGAGAATGATTTAGTTAGGTCAACGGACGAGTTTAGAGAAATAAAAATAGCTTCCTTAATTTTTGAAAATGACATTATTTTGACGCTCTTAATACCACGTTTCAGTACTCACATTTTCGAAAACTATGTTTTGGAGCCATTGGTGAATGAAAAGAATGAAAGTTTATTTTTAACAAGTAATGAGATACTTTTAGATAATAAGAGAAACATCTATATGACATCCCCTAAGGATAACAAAGTTAAAAATCTTGTAGTTATTAATGATAAATGTATCGAAGATATCTTTAATTCAGCAATAATACAAAACTGTTTAAAAATTAAGAAAGAACCCGAAGAAATTATAAAAGAACTTGGATTTGGTCTTCTAACTGCAAAAAACTTAAAAAGAAAACAAATCATTCAAAATTGCAGTGATGACCCAATATTAATTGAAGGAACTAAAATTATTAAATTTGAAAACTGTTCAGTCAATCTCAACAATCAGTTATTTGTAAATCAAAATGAAATTGTCATTGATCATTATATAAGTCCCGGATACTTAAAACGAATCGAAAGTGACAATTATACCGAGGCATTAACTTTACATTTTATAAATATGAAAACTGTGGAGATCAGAAAAGAACTAGCAAAATCAAAACAAAAGATAACCAATAATAATGTACTATCGCACATATTAATGCTTATTGTATTAATTGGTTCCATTCTACTACTCGCAAAATATTTAATAAAGTATGTGATAATGAACAACAAAAATGTTCCGAGGACGGAAGCATTGACAAACGATGGGGGAGTTACAGTACCCACATCTACAGTACCCACTGTTACAATACCCACTGTGACAAATACTTTTTAAGAAACCCAAATCTGAAACAGTGTTGCAGATTCAAAATAAAGAAATTCCAATCTGCAACAATGTCACAGATCAAAACAGCCACCCAAGTTGAATACAAACAAAGAAACCTAAACCTGCAACAATGTTGCAGAACAAAGAACAAATATTATAATAAAACTAAAGACCAATCCAGAATGGTCAAAATGCAAGCTAAGCATTTTGACCATTGATATGAAATAAGTTCTAGCTATAAGTTAGTCTTAAGTCATTGTTCATGGAATAAAGTTCAAAACCGGAATCACTGCATTTTATTTTTTACAAATTATTACTTCTATTCCCAACAAAATAACTTCTATGACAAAAAACATTTTTTTACCCAAGTGACAAGATCGTAAGCTCAATAGAAGAGGAACCAAAGAATTAAATAAAACTAAAATTCTTTTGGAAAGTCTTCTAAATCTTACAACCGCACTTATAAACATTTACATCTTTCTCCACTTGTTATGCTTTCGTTCAACCTGAACGAAGTAGCATAACCATGTAAGTTGGTTTTGTCTGTTAAAACAAATACCCCTTCGTCGACCGTGCCTTGTCTATTAATAGAACAGTGTTGGCTTGTTTGTTCGGGATACCGTAGTATTTTGTTGTTGCAAAATGGTCAGACTTTATCCCTTTATTGTTGTTTTTATAAAAACAACGTTTGTTTATTAGTGAAGAACGATGGTAATGTTTACCAGGGGGTAAGGCACGGTCGACGAAGGGGTTTTTGTTTTAACAGACAAAACCAACTTACATGGTTATGCTACCCGAAGCAACCACATCTTTGTAAAAGCCAGCGGCTGCAAAATCGTTACATATATGTTCATGTTTATTTATTCGTCCGCCTTATTCCGGGATGCTTGTTCCGAATTATTTTTGTCCGTGTCAGGATTGAAGAATCTCCACACCATGGTCCTGTTCAGTTCATCAAAACATTATACGGCACAGTTCGATAATGGGTGCTTCTTAGATATTGTTCCAGACTAACTCGGTTGCGAGACTATATAGAGAATTCTCTGTCGGGGGGTAAAGTGCTGACAAAGAACCCCTTGTGTACAAAGAACCCCTTGTGACCATTCCGTTGAAAACTATGGCTAAAAACATAAAAATACCGAATATCGGGGGTACCGTTATATGAGGGCTATACGATATCGTGGACATATATAAACAATTCTCTCTCAGGGGGTGAAGTACTCACAAGGAACTACTTGTGTGGATTTTATGACAATTCCATTGAAAAGTGTGGCTAACATCATCAAAATACGGAATATCGGGGGGTACAGTTATATGGGGGATATACGATATCGTGGACATATATAGACAATTCTTTTTGAGGGGGTAAAATGCCCAAAACGGACTCCTTTTGTGGAATTTCAGACAATTCCATTGAAAAATGTGGCTAAAATCATCAAAATACCGAATACCGTGGGGGTACCGTTATATGTGGGCTATACGATATTGCGCCTATATAGATAATTCTCTGCCGAGGTATAAAGTACCCACAAGGAACTACTTGTGTGGATTTTAAGACCATTCCATTGAAAATGTGGATAACATCATCAAAACACCAAATATCGGGGGCTACAGTTATATGGGGGGTATACGATATCGTGGACATATATAGACAATTCTTTTTGAGGGGGTAAAATGCCCACAAGGGACTCCTTTTGTGGAATTTCAGACAATTCCATTGAAAAATGTGGCTAAAATCATCAAAATACCGAATACCGTGGGGGTACCGTTATATGTGGGCTATACGATATTGTAAACCTATATAGATAAATCACTGCCGAGGTATAAAGTACCCACAATGAACTCCTTGTGTGGATTTTTAGACAATTCCATTGAAAAATGTGGCTAACATAATCAAAATACCGAATATCGGGGGGTACAGTTATATGGGGGATATACGATATCGTGGGCCTAAATAGACAATTCTTTTTGAGGGGGTAAAATGTCCACCAGGGACTCCTTTTGTGGAATTTCAGACAATTCCATTGAAAAATGTGGCTAAAATCATCAAAATACCGAATACCGTGGGGGTACCGTTATATGGGGGCTATACGATATTGTGGACCTATATAGATAATTCTCTGTCGAGGTATAAAGTACCCACAAGGAACTACTTGTGTGGATTTGCAGACAATTCCATTGAAAAATGTGGCTAACATCATCAAAATACCGAATATCGGGGATAGCGTTATATGGGGGCTATATGATATCGTGGACCGATATAGCTCATCTTCGAACTTGACCTGCCTGCAGACGACCGTGCCTTGTCTATTAATAGAACAGTGTTGGCTTGTTTGTTCGGGATACCGTAGTATTTTGTTGTTGCAAAATGGTCAGACTTTATCCCTTTATTGTTGTTTTTATAAAAACAACGTTTGTTTATTAGTGAAGAACGATGGTAATGTTTACCAGGGGGTAAGGCACGGTCGACGAAGGGGTTTTTGTTTTAACAGACAAAACCAACTTACATGGTTATACTACCCGAAGCAACCACATCTTTGTAAAAGCCAGCGGCTGCAAAATCGTTACATATATGTTCATGGTTGTTTATTTGTCCGCCTTATTCCGGGATGCTTGTTCCGAATTATTTTTGTCCGTGTCAGGATTGAAGAATCCCCACACCATGGTCCTGTTCAGTTCATCAAAACAGTATACGGCACAGTTCGATAATGGGTGCTTCTTAGATATTGTTCCAGACTAACTCGGTTGCGAGACTACAGCGAAGCGTTGCATCGTTCTGAAACGACATAGATCTTTGCGTGTCCGCGTCTTCGTCGTCGACGTAGTATGGAACTCCATCACAGTCTCTCAACCCCTGCCACAATATCTTACGCAATCGCTAAAGTCTCCAGGGTAAAATTGATGAGATAGTTGAATTTATGAATCGGAGGAACATTGTAGAAAAACAAGCTCAATAAAAATAGCGGCCTACGTTGTTATTGTCACAATGTTTTGAGGAAAGATCGCAGCCGAAGTCGAGTTGGGGGATTAGCCTTTATGTTACACAATGCTTCTATCATTTTCGCCTGAGCTAGTCTCCAGTGACCCGTATATGAAATGAATGAAGATAGCAGTCAAGTGCGGAACTTCCGAAGTAGAGGTGCTTAATTTGTATATCCTGCCGATAATAGCTATGAACCGCGTTATTTGCCATATGTTATCCATGCCCACCCTAATATAGAGCAAATTGATTGCTTCACATTCTGCAGGATGATGCGAGGATGACCTCTTGGGATAGACTTTCCCGATAATGGTCTCTACAAACATAACCTCTGAATGCCGAACTTTTCTTACTGACGAGAATTTAGAGAGTTCACCAACTTTGGTTCAGAGAACTGCCCAGCCAGAAATTGTTTTCTTCTCAAAAAAATTTTAATACTATTGCAAATATAAGCATACTAGCTTATCCAGCCGCATTGCCGGCCCGTACTGTAAGTCTTTAATGCATATATTTTAAAGCACAATTTTTGTTATGAGTAATAACTCCATAGTAATTTTTAAATATAAATAAATATTCATGTAAACAAATATAATAGATGTTCACCTACCGTTGGTTTTAGATACTTTGAATAGCCTCATCTTATTTTTCAGCCATAGGCTTTAATTTGAATGTTATAAACCTATATGATATAGAACATCTATAATAGCCCCATGTGAAAATTTGTCGTATTGTGAAGAGCTTAGAAACGTTTTCTATTCAAATGAGGTATAATTTGGAATTTGTATTTCCAACGTTTAGAATACCGTGCTGCGTGGCATATAGTTTTGTCCACCTCATAATTGAGGGCAGAATGATTTCAGAATAGTCCAATATATTTATTCTTTTACACCCATTACCGTAAAATGGGAATTAAGTTTTTTTTGTCATTTACATTGTGCATTGGAGACCCCATAAAGTTCATATTTTTCATCATAGTATAATTCAATGGCGATGAAACAAATATTGGGTCCCGTGCTACTTTCTAATATTCGCCATTTTTTCATGTTTCTGCCACAATTTCCGACTGAATGAGTCCCAGTTTTACATTTCGGAGTTTATTTCATATAGACGTACATCCCACATCTACGTTCCCAACCAATATTCTCTTGGGGGTTACAAATTTAATAGAATAAAAAATGTTCTTTTCTGAGCACACATTTGGTTGTAAAAGGGTACTACACTAATGTAGGTACTATACTATATAAAATAAATGCCTATTATCTGTAAGATGGTTCTCTATCACAGGCTAGCCTAAGTAATTTTATTAGCCAAATCAATTGACGAATGTGGTGAAGACGAAGATGGGTCCTACTCCGAAAATTGAAAACTTTATGCGAAGAGGTTTTCTACACTCTTAGAAACAAAGATGCCAAATAATAGCCAAAAAGAATTTTAAAGTGTTGTAACCTTATCCGCGAGTTATGACCCATATCATGACCTGCAAAAACGATTTAAGGTATCTTCAATGTTTGAGAAAAATTTCTGGAAGGATATAAATCCTTTTCTTGCTAAATGTCCAAATCGTTCTTCTATTTTGCAACCCTTATATTCGGTATTTTACTGATGGCAGTCCTAAAGTCTTTTGTATTATGAGCTCTCACGGATTATTGTCAAACGAAAAAAGTAAGTCCACGTTTTGAAATGAGCCCCATTAGGCTTTGTCGGTCATTTTTGTTTGTTTAAATTTGTTCGTATCTTCCAGCTGAAGCACGATCTAGGTACTGGAGATCGTTACTGATGACTTTTCATGTCTTAAATTTACATCTAGCGTTCAATTCCAGGGCCTACACCGTGTTTCACCTGGAAGATGGGAACATATTTAATTTTTTTGTTACAATTACAATTTTTTTCTTTCATGTCCTTTCATTGTCAAATTTATATTTTGTTGTTGTACCTGAAATATGTGCGTACGCTGGCAAGAGTTTTTTTTTATTAATTTCAGACCAAATATTTTGTTATTTTCACGTCTTTTAGAGGGTATAAGTCAAGTAAGAATATAATCTAAATCAGAAAAGAAAAAATATTAATTTGATGAGTCGCGCAAGTCTTCATTATGGCATGGTCGAATGGTTTTCGTGTACGGCAACGGTTTTCAAGTAAAAATTTTAAAAGTAGTACTATATAGCAGGGTTTCTTCTTTGATAGTAGGTATACAAGTTGTGAAAATGACAAAATATTTGGTCGGAAATAACTGTAAGTTTCTTGTACGTCCACATCTAAGAAAGACCTACAAAATATAAATTTGGCAAGAAAGGCTTCATTCCATTTATTTACCTTACAAAGAAATATAAATCTAAAATACCCTAACAAAATACAAATTCAATGATTAATTCAAATTTAATTTTCAATTTCAATGATTAATTTAAATTAATGGTGAAAAATTATTCTTTATTTTGTTCACAAAAAATCAATTGAATTCAATATCATAAACCAAATTGAAAAAAAATCGTACATTACATAAAATTGACAAAAGATGTCCTTACGAAGTTTTTCAATAGAATATACTATTATTTTAAATACGATTCCATTGAATTTTTTCTAGAATATTTTCCCGATTTTAGAATTTTTGCAATGAAAGTGTCTTTTTCCGTAATTTTTAAGCGATTTTAAAAAAGTAATGATCCTTTAACTTTGGTTTGACCGCTTTAAATTATTTCGAAATCAACTATTCAGTTTCGCCACCACATAAATGGATACTACATTTCAATGTAATTCGCCTGCAAGAAATCGAGCCAATTAAATGAAGTTAATCAAATTGAAAACGGTAAAATATTGATTTTTTTTCATAGCTTATTATCTTGTGAAATGATATTATTCGTATAATTCCACTTACCCAATAAATACATAAAATCTATAAACAAAAGTTTTGTTATCTGTCGCTTCATACTCCCCAAACAAACAACACATCATATTGGAATAATAATAAAAAAATAATAATAAATAAAGAAACACTACAAATGTATATTCGAAAATAGTAGGTCAAAATGAAAAAAAAAACTTTACTATTGTTCATTACAAAAGTAAAAATGAAAATTTCAAATTTCACATTTTTACTCTATTTTTTTGGGTTCTATCCTTTTCTGCCATGAGGCAATTCCGAATTTGCCTTAATCGTTAAAATGAGATCTGCGGTTTTTGAGTTATAAGCGTATTAACAAACACAACTTTTTTTTATATCTATAGAAGATTATATAATTACAAGTGTAAGCTTATAAATAAGGTTTCAATTTCGATTATTCTATAGTTGTTACATAAACATTTTTAATTTTTTTTCTCAAGCTTAAGGTTTTTGTTCTTAGGCTTATTGTAAAATTATTCTCAAGTCATTTTGGTATGTTGGGATATTAAACATAATGTAAAATTATACATAAAAGGAAAACGAGTGCACTACAATGTAAACTTGTAATTACAACAGATATATATCAATAAAACAAAGTTAAAATTCTATAAACAATAACAAAAATAAATAAATAAATAAAAACCTAATAATAATTTCACTTACTCCCATGACAAAATAACCTAAATGTCAGACCCAACAAAGTATATTTATTCTTGATCAGCCTAAAATTCTAAGACGATTTAGCCATGTCCGTCTGTCTGTCTGTCTGTCTGTCTTAATCACGCTATCTTTCGAACGAATTGAGATAGAAGGTTAAAATTTTGCACATGTATATTTTGCAGTAGGCAGGTAAAGTTTGTAAATGGGCTATGTTGGCCAACGTTATCATATAGCCCCCATATAACGGTACCTCTCGATATTCGGTATTTTGATGATTTTAGCGTCATTATTCACCGTAGTAGTTTCAAATTACGTATTTAGAGAACGTGATGGAAACTATAGTCTGTGATAGAAAATTGTCTATGCAGGTCGAGGTCTTCGTATAGGCCCCATATTTCAGTACCTCTCCATATTCGGTATTTTGACGATTTTAGGTACAATACTCACCGAAATTGTTTGAGATGTCGTATTTAAAGTTGGTAATGTAAGCTACAGCCTGTGACAGAAAATTATCTACGCAGGTCCAGGTCTTCGTATAGCTCCGATATAACGGTACCTCCCTAAATACGGATTTTGATGATTTTGGCTACATTATTCACCGTTTATTTCAAGTTTCGAATTTAAATATAGTAATGGCCTTTGACAAACAATGCCTATGTAGGTGCACGTCGAACAGACCCTAATATAGGGCTATATTCGGTATTTTTAAGATGTTAGCAGAATTTTTGGCGAATGTTATCTTTTTCGGAAATTTCCAAATTCGTTCTAAATGGTCTAGGGTATTCAATGTTCGGCCCGGCCGAACTTACTGCTTTTTTACTTGTTAATATCTCCAATTGTTTGCAGTTAATTCACAAACAATAATATTGGCTAATATATAGGCATGTCACGAGTTGGGTACGAAAGTGATTTTAGTTTCGAATTTAGCTCTTCAGAAAACGTAAAACGCAACATTTTTTCGGTTTGAAACCATATTTGTTTTTGCAAGTGAAATTGTATTTTTATGGATAATTATGTCTTTCACACTCTCTCATAACACTTTTAAGTAATAAAGATGTTGTCTTAATGACAAATAAACAATTAAATTTACATTTTTTGTATTTTTATTCAAAATAATTAACAAATGTGGTTTCTATAATGGTTTCTCAATTGAGGAACAACAAAACAAAGTAACAAAGTGTTGCCACATTTTTTTTTTTTTTTTGAAAATGATTTATCGGTGAACTAGAACAATTTTCATAGATGTTATGGAGAGCCACCAGGACCTAGCGAGGGGCTATGTCAAAGGTTATCGAGTGGTTGCAGAAACAAATTGGTAACAGTTTAACGAAAAAAAATTCCTCGGGACTACCCACCAAAGATTGCAATGGATGGAAAAGGGCAAGGTCAGTGTACAAGTTCCGATACGGTCGAAAGGACTTGTAGGGATTCTAATTCAACTGAGTAGATTTAGAATCGAAGATTATTGTTGAACAAAACGGACAACAATATAAATTTGCAAAATACAACAACACAACAAGTATTCTAACGATGCTTACGTTTGTTGTCTGCAAATAAAACACTTTAAAAGTAAAGTTTAAAATTCAAGTATGACACTGGCGGTCAATTTATTTTAAATTCAATTGATTTTTTATTGATCTGGCGATCGACACTTTTAATTTCTTTTGACCTCAAGAAGAAGAGTGATTCTTTTTCGTGGTGATGGAATCCCATCGATTAATTATTTATCGAGGTCGATGAGGTCCACTTCGATGTCATCATCCAACGGGTTGGGCAGATTCCCAACATGCCGGGCGCCTTGCACTGGTGCAACTGATAAAGCAGTCGCTATTCTCTCCAGCACATTTAAAACTTTATCCAATTGAGCTGGTTGTTGTTGAGTTTCCGGAACTCGCTCATTTTGATCCATTAATTGTTCTTTGTTTTTATGTTCTTTACTGGATAGTTGTGGTTTGGCATGATGGTTTTTGTTGGCTCTATCTTGTTTGCCGCGATTTTGCTGCTTTTTTCCCGTTGTGCCGAGCACCACACAGTCTACAATTGCCTGACCATAAGCAATTGCGGAAAAAATGATTTTGCCCCAAGCAATTAATGCAGTACTTATAGGAAAGCACTACGCCTTCCCTCTGCTCTACAGACATCATCTTGAAGGCTGGACAAAATCTTAAGGGATGCATGCCAAAGCACACCCTGCATTGTTCCATGTAGGGAGACTCCTTTTGTGGAATTTCAGACAATTCCATTGAAAAATGTGGCTAAAATCATCAAAATACCGAATACCGTGGGGGTACCGTTATATGTGGGCTATACGATATTGTAAACCTATATAGATAAATCACTGCCGAGGTATAAAGTACCCACAATGAACTCCTTGTGTGGATTTTTAGACAATTCCATTGAAAAATGTGGCTAACATAATCAAAATACCGAATATCGGGGGGTACAGTTATATGGGGGATATACGATATCGTGGGCCTAAATAGACAATTCTTTTTGAGGGGGTAAAATGTCCACCAGGGACTCCTTTTGTGGAATTTCAGACAATTCCATTGAAAAATGTGGCTAAAATCATCAAAATACCGAATACCGTGGGGGTACCGTTATATGGGGGCTATACGATATTGTGGACCTATATAGATAATTCTCTGTCGAGGTATAAAGTACCCACAAGGAACTACTTGTGTGGATTTGCAGACAATTCCATTGAAAAATGTGGCTAACATCATCAAAATACCGAATATCGGGGATAGCGTTATATGGGGGCTATATGATATCGTGGACCGATATAGCCCATCTTCGAACTTGACCTGCTTGCAGACGACCGTGCCTTGTCTATTAATAGAACAGTGTTGGCTTGTTTGTTCGGGATACCGTAGTATTTTGTTGTTGCAAAATGGTCAGACTTTATCCCTTTATTGTTGTTTTTATAAAAACAACGTTTGTTTATTAGTGAAGAACGATGGTAATGTTTACCAGGGGGTAAGGCACGGTCGACGAAGGGGTTTTTGTTTTAACAGACAAAACCAACTTACATGGATATACTACCCGAAGCAACCACATCTTTGTAAAAGCCAGCGGCTGCAAAATCGTTACATATATGTTCATGGTTGTTTATTTGTCCGCCTTATTCCGGGATGCTTGTTCCGAATTATTTTTGTCCGTGTCAGGATTGAAGAATCCCCACACCATGGTCCTGTTCAGTTCATCAAAACAGTATACGGCACAGTTCGTTAATGGGTGCTTCTTAGATATTGTTCCAGACTAACTCGGTTGCGAGACTACAGCGAAGCGTTGCATCGTTCTGAAACGACATAGATCTTTGCGTGTCCGCGTCATCGTCGTCGACGTAGTATGGAACTCCATCACAGTCTCTCAACCCCTGCCACAATATCTTACGCAATCGCTAAAGTCTCCGGGGTAACATTGATGAGATAGTTGAATTTATGAATCGGAGGAACATTGTAGAAAAACAAGTTCAATAAAAATAGCGGCCTACGTTGTTATTGTCACAATGTTTTGAGGAAAGATCGCAGCCGAAGTTGAGTTGGGGGATTAGCCTTTATGTTACACAATGCTTCTATCATTTTCGTCTGAGCTAGTCTCCAGTGACCCGTATATGAAATGAATGAAGATAGCAGTCAAGTGCGGAACTTCCGAAGTAGAGGTGCTTAATTTGTATATCCTGCCGATAATAGCTATGAACCGCGTTATTTGCCATATGTTATCCATGCCCACCCTAATATAGAGCAAATTGATTGCTTCACATTCTGCAGGATGATGCGAGGATGACCTCTTGGGATAGACTTTCCCGATAATGGTCTCTACAAACATAACCTCTGAATGCCGAACTTTTCTTACTGACGAGAATTTAGAGAGTTCACCAACTTTGGTTCAGAGAACTGCCCAGCCAGAAATTGTTTTCTTCTCAAAAAAATTTTAATACTATTGCAAATATAAGCATACTAGCTTATCCAGCCGCATTGCCGGCCCGTACTGTAAGTCTTTAATGCATATATTTTAAAGCACAATTTTTATTATGAGTAATGACTCCATAGTAATTTTTAAATATAAATAAATATTTATGTAAACAAATATAATAGATGTTCACCTACCGTTGGTTTTAGATACTTTGAATAGCCTCATCTTATTTTTCAGCCATAGGCTTTAATTTGAATGTTATAAACCTATATATTTTCACATGGGGCTATTATAGATGTTCTATAATAGCCCCATGTGAAAATTTGTCGTATTGTGAAGAGCTTAGAAACGTTTTCTATTCAAATGAGGTATAATTTGGAATTTGTATTTCCAACGTTTAGAATACCGTGCTGCGTGGCATATAGTTTTGTCCACCTCATAATTGAGGGCAGAATGATTTCAGAATAGTCCAATATATTTATTCTTTTACACCCATTACCGTAAGATGGGAATTAAGTTTTTTTTTTGTCATTTACATTGTGCATTGGAGACCCCATAAAGTTCATATTTTTCATCATAGTATAATTCAATGGCGATGAAACAAATATTGGGTCCCGTGCTACTTTCTAATATTCGCCATTTTTTCATGTTTCTGCCACAATTTCCGACTGAATGAGTCCCAGTTTTACATTTCGGAGTTTATTTCATATAGACGTACATCCCACATCTACGTTCCCAACCAATATTCTCTTGGGGGTTACAAATTTAATAGAATAAAAAATGTTCTTTTCTGAGCACACATTTGGTTGTAAAAGGGTACTACGCTAATGTAGGTACTATACTATATAAAATAAATGCCTATTATCTGTAAGATGGTTCTCTATCACAGGCTAGCCTAAGTAATTTTATTAGCCAAATCAATTGACGAATGTGGTGAAGACGAAGATGGGTCCTACTCCGAAAATTGAAAATTTTATGCGAAGAGGTTTTCTACACTCTTAGAAACAAAGATGCCAAATAATAGCCAAAAAGAATTTTAAAGTGTTGTAACCTTATCCGCGAGTTATGACCCATATCATGACCTGCAAAAACGATTTAAGGTATCTTCAATGTTTGAGAAAAATTTCTGGAAGGATATAAATCCTTTTCTTGCTAAATGTTATTATATTCGGTATTTTACTGATGGCAGTCCTAAAGTCTTTTGTATTATGAGCTCTCACGGTTTATTGTCAAACGAGGATTATTGTGAAATGAGCCCCATTAGGTTTTGTCGGTCATTTTTGTTTGTTTAAATTTGTTCGTATCTTCCAGCTGAAGCACGATCTAGGTACTGGAGATCGTTACTGATGACTTTTCATGTCTTAAATTTACATCTAGCGTTCAACTCCAGGGCCTACACCGTGTTTCACCTGGAAGATGGGAACATATTTAATTTTTTTGTTACAATTACAATTTTTTTCTTTCATGTCTTTTCATTGTCAAATTTATATTTTGTTGTTGTACCTGAAATATGTGTGTACGCTGGCAAGAGTTTTTTTTTATTAATTTCAGACCAAATATTTTGTTATTTTCACGTCTTTTAGAGGGTATAAGTCAAGTAAGAATATAATCTAAAACAGAGAAGAAAAATATTAATTTGATGAGTCGCGCAAGTCTTCATTATGGCATGGTCGAATGGTTTTCGTGTACGGCAACGGTTTTCAAGTAAAAATTTTAAAAGTAGTACTATATAGCAGGGTTTCTTCTTTGATAGTAGGTATACAAGTTGTGAAAATGACAAAATATTTGGTCGGAAATAACTGTAAGTTTCTTGTACGTCCACATCTAAGAAAGACCTACAAAATATAAATTTGGCAAGAAAGGCTTCATTCCATTTATTTACCTTACAAAGAAATATAAATCTAAGATACCCTAACAAAATACAAATTCAATGATTAATTCAAATTTAATTTTCAATTTCAATGATTAATTTAAATTTATGGTGAAAAATTATTCTTTATTTTGTTCACAAAAAATCAATTGAATTCAATATCATAAACCAAATTGAAAAAAAATCGTACATTACATAAAATTGACAAAAGATGTCCTTACGAAGTTTTTCAATAGAATATACTATTATTTTGAAATACGATTCCATTGAATTTTTTCTAGAATATTTTCCCGATTTTAGAATTTTTGCAATGAAAGTGTCTTTTTCCGTAATTTTTAAGCGATTTTAAAAAAGTAATGATCCTTTAACTTAGGTTTGACCGCTTTAAATTATTTCGAAATCAACTATTCAGTTTCGCCACCACATAAATGGATACTACATTTCAATGTAATTTGCCTGCAAGAAATCGAGCCAATTAAATTAAGTTAATCAAATTGAAAACGGTAAAATATTGATTTTTTTTCATAGCTTATTATCTTGTGAAATGATATTATTCGTATAATTCCACTTACCCAATAAATACATAAAATCTATAAACAAAAGTTTTGTTAGTTGTCGCTTCATACTCCCCAAACAAACAACACATCATATTGGAATAATAATAAAAAAATAATAATAAATAAAGAAACACTACAAATGTATATTCGAAAATAGTAGGTCAAAATGAAAAAAAAAAAAACTTTACTATTGTTCATTACAAAAGTAAAAATGAAAATTTCAAATTTCACATTTTTACTCTATTTTTTTGGGTTCTATCCTTTTCTGCCATGAGACAATTCCGAATTTGCCTTAATCGTTAAAATGAGATCTGCGGTTTTTGAGTTATAAGCGTATTAACAAACACAACTTTTTTTTATATCTATAGAAGATTATATAATTACAAGTGTAAGCTTATAAATAAGGTTTCAATTTCGATTATTCTATAGTTGTTACATAAACATTTTTAATTTTTTTTTCTCAAGCTTAAGGTTTTTGTTCTTAGGCTTATTGTAAAATTATTCTCAAGTCATTTTGGTATGTTGGGATATTAAACATAATGTAAAATTATACATAAAAGGAAAACGAGTGCACTACAATGTAAACTTGTAATTACAACAGATATATATCAATAAAACAAAGTTAAAATTCTATAAACAATAACAAAAATAAATAAATAAATAAAAACCTAATAATAATTTCACTTACTCCCATGACAAAATAACCTAAATGTCAGACCCAACAAAGTATATTTATTCTTGATCAGCCTAAAATTCTAAGACGATTTAGCCATGTCCGTCTGTCTGTCTGTCTGTCTGTCTTAATCACGCTATCTTTCGAACGAATTGAGATAGAAGGTTAAAATTTTGCACATGTATATTTTGCAGTAGGCAGGTAAAGTTTGTAAATGGGCTATGTTGGCCAACGTTATCATATAGCCCCCATATAACGGTACCTCTCGATATTCGGTATTTTGATGATTTTAGCGTCATTATTCACCGTAGTAGTTTCAAATTACGTATTTAGAGAACGTGATGGAAACTATAGTCTGTGATAGAAAATTGTCTATGCAGGTCGAGGTCTTCGTATAGGCCCCATATTTCAGTACCTCTCCATATTCGGTATTTTGACGATTTTAGGTACAATACTCACCGAAATTGTTTGAGATGTCGTATTTAAAGTTGGTAATGCAAGCTACAGCCTGTGACAGAAAATTATCTACGCAGGTCCAGGTCTTCGTATAGCTCCGATATAACGGTACCTCCCTAAATACGGATTTTGATGATTTTGGCTACATTATTCACCGTTTATTTCAAGTTTCGAATTTAAATATAGTAATGGCCTTTGACAAACAATGCCTATGTAGGTGCACGTCGAACAGACCCTAATATAGGGCTATATTCGGTATTTCTAAGATGTTAGCAGAATTTTTGGCGAATGTTATCTTTTTCGAAAATTTCCAAATTCGTTCTAAATGGTCTAGGGTATTCAATGTTCGGCCCGGCCGAACTTACTGCTTTTTTACTTGTTAATATCTCCAATTGTTTGCAGTTAATTCACAAACAATAATATTGGCTAATATATAGGCATGTCACGAGTTGGGTACGAAAGTGATTTTAGTTTCGAATTTAGCTCTTCAGAAAACGTAAAACGCAACATTTTTTCGGTTTGAAACCATATTTGTTTTTGCAAGTGAAATTGTATTTTTATGGATAATTATGTCTTTCACACTCTCTCATAACACTTTTAAGTAATAAAGATGTTGTCTTAATGACAAATAAACAATTAAATTTACATTTTTTGTATTTTTATTCAAAATAATTAACAAATGTGGTTTCTATAATGGTTTCTCAATTGACGAACAACAAAACAAAGTAACAAAGTGTTGCCACATTTTTTTTTTTGAAAATGATTTATCGGTGAAAACCAAACTATGTGCTATTACGGCACTAGAACAATTTTCATAGATGTTATGGAGAGCCACCAGGACCTAGCGAGGGGCTATGTCAAAGGTTATCGAGTGGTTGCAGAAACAAATTGGTAACAGTTTAACGAAAAAAAATTCCTCGGGACTACCCACCAAAGATTGCAATGGATGGAAAAGGGCAAGGTCAGTGTACAAGTTCCGATACGGTCGAAAGGACTTGTAGGGATTCTAATTCTACTGAGTAGATTTAGAATCGAAGATTATTGTTGAACAAAACGGACAACAATATAAATTTGGAAAATACAACAACACAACAAGTATTCTAACGAATGTCTGCAAATAAAACACTTTAAAAGTAAAGTTTAAAATTCAAGTATGACACTGGCGGTCAATTTATTTTAAATTCAATTGATTTTTTATTGATCTGGCGATCGACACTTTTAATTTCTTTTGACCTCAAGAAGAAGAGTGATTCTTTTTCGTGGTGATGGAACCCCATCGATTAATTATTTATCGAGGTCGATGAGGTCCACTTCGATGTCATCATCCAACGGGTTGGGCAGATTCCCAACATGCCGGGCCCCTTGCACTGGTGCAACTGATAAAGCAGTCGCTATTCTCTCCAGCACATTTAAAACTTTGTCCAATTGAGCTGGTTGTTGTTGAGTTTCCGGAACTCGCTCATTTTGATCCATTAATTGTTCTTTGTTTTTATGTTCTTTACTGGATAGTTGTGGTTTCGCATGATGGTTTTTGTTGGCTCTATCTTGTTTGCCCCGATTTTGCTGCTTTTTTCCCGTTGTGCCGAGCACCACACAGTCTACAATTGCCTGACCATAAGCAATTGCGGACAAAATGATTTTGCCCCAAGCAATTAATGCAGTACTTATAGGAAAGCACTACGCATTCCCTCTGCTCTACAGACATCATCTTGAAGGCTGGACAGAATCTTAAGGGATGCATGCCAAAGCACACCCTGCATTGTTCCATGTAGCTCATATTCATGATTGAAACTGCAATTGATGTAAAAAACAATACAGACGAAAAGGGTGCCATTTAAGGCATGACATATTAATCAGAGTTTTATCTTTTCGAAACACATACACTACTTTCTACTAACAACCACTGGCTGGAAGTACACATAATTTAACAATTGGACGGGATATGATACGTGTTGTAGTTTTTACGTCAACTACTCTTACGTGGTCATCAAGCCCTTCATATACTCTTAAAACTCGTCCCATCTTCCAGTCATTCGGTGGTAGAAGTTCATCTTTTATCAACACCATGCCTTTTTCCTTAAGACTCCGCCGCGGATACTGCCACTTATACAGCTTATGTAGTTCCTGAATATATTCGGTTTTCCATCTCTTGCTAAACGTGTGATGAACGGCTTTAACTTTTTCCCATCGATTTATAAGAGATAAATCTTCTGTTGGCATTTCTGGAGCAAATATTAGTGACTCACCATTCAGAAAGTGCGCTGGTGTTAAAACCTCAAAATCCTCTGGATCTTCAGATAATGGTGTTAAAGGTATCGTGTTTAAAACATTTTCAATTCTCACTAAAATTGTTGAGAATTCCTCAAAATTGAATTTTCTATCTTTCATTGCCTTTTGGAAATGTGATTTAAAACTTTTAACACCTGCTTCCCATAATCCTCCCAAATGTGGAGCACTGGGAGGGATAAATTTCCATTCGAAGCCATTAACTATATACTTTTCACACACTTCTTTAGAACATTTTTTCAGAAATTCTTGGTATTCTCTCATAAGTATACTATTTGCCCCCACAAAATTTGTTCCATTATCAGACATTAAGCATCTGGGTAAGCCTCGTCTACCTATGAATCTAGCAAAAGTAGCAAGAAAAGCTTCACTTGATAATGCTGAACAAGCTTCGAGATGAACCGCCTTCGTCGAAAAGCATACAAATATACAAACATACGACTTTTGATAAGGGGAATTTCTCAAAGAGCCTGCCTTAATCTGAAATGGGCCTGCGAAATCTGCTCCCACATATGTAAAGGGAAGAGTGAAAGATGTTCGTTCCACAGGTAATGCTGCCATTATCTGCGATTTAAGCTTATGTTTATACCTTGTACAAATCAAGCATTCGTGAACAATTTTCTTTATTGACCGTCTTAAACTTGGAATGTAAAACTGTTTTCGAACGGTTGACATCATTAACGATATGTCTGCGTGCAACATAGTTTTATGGATGAACTCTAAAAATATTTTACAGAAATGCGATGAATTTAGCAATATAATTGGGAATCTTTCATCATAGGAAATGTTAGCGTTCGCTAATCGACCATTAACTCTTATTATGCCATCTTTATCCAAAAACGGATTTAGTGCACGCAATGAGCTTTGACGTGAAATGTCTTTCGAATTGCTTAATTCATTATACTCTTGCGGATAATGAAAAATTTGGGTTATTCGGACAAGAACCAATTTTGCATGATTTAACTCCTCGTGAGACAGAATTTTACCATTTGACAACTCAGACTTTTCATTTTTTTCTTGACGCTTCTTCATACGAAATATATATCCTACAACCCACAGTGCTTTGTTGTAAGAAGAAACCCTGTTTATTATCAATTTATCTTTAATAATAATTGGTGCGCAATGTACAACTATTTTTCTTTGTTCTGGTGGATCTTGTAAAATTATACTTGATTTTGGCCAATTATTTTCAGGACTAAGTAACCAGATTGGACCATTCCACCATAGCGAATTATTACATAAATCTTCAGTACTGGAACCTCTAGTTACAAGGTCTGCTGGATTACACTTCGTAGAAACATGTCTCCATTTACAATTTGCAACATTTTGAAATATTAATGCAGTTCTATTTGCAACATACGTATTCCACGTGGATGGGTGTTTTTGCAACCATGCCAATACAATTGTTGAATCTGTCCATAAATGAACAGAACAATTTTTAAGATTCAAATCTGAGACAACATATTTTACCAAAGATGAGAGCAATACGGCACTACAAAGCTCTAGTCTTGGTAAACTTATTTTTTTCAATGGCGCAACTTTGTTCTTAGCTATCAACAAGTTTACAGTTGTGCTGGTCTCTGTATTCATACGAATATATAATGCAGCACAATAGGCTTTTCAGATGCATCACAAAAACCATGCATATGAATTGTGCCTCTAGGCAAAAATTAATCCATCTTGGAATTTGTATTGAATCAATTTTTGAAAATTGATTCACAAAATTTTTCCATTTAATCAATGTGGATGATGACACTTTATCATCCCACTTAATGCCTTCTAACCAAAGGTCTTGCAACAAAATTTTAGCCTGTACGATTAAAGGCGTTAACCTTTTACAATTTTCTGGGTTATAAATGTTCGCTTAGAAGCAGAGTCGCTCTAATAGTAAATAGTTCACCAGCACGTTTAACTTTTACTAATGCTGACATAATGTCATCATGACACACTGAAACATGTGTTTCCACATTGGAAGCTTGAACTATCGAACTAGATGAACAAGGCATTTCATCAACAGTATTGTCAGTGGTAACAAGAGTATTTGTTTGACTCCCATTTGTTGAACGGACAGGTGCTTGGTTATCCCTCGTTACATTTCTTGGTTGTATAGATCTCTCTTGCTCATTACTTTGTAGGTGCAATTTAGTATGATGTTTCTTTTTGCAAAACATACACCTATGCACACTCACGCATTCCTGCGAAATATGTCCACTTGTTATACAATTATTACACAACCTCTATTCTCCTGCGAACTCTATTCTCTGAATAACCGTCATATTATTAAATCTCATACAATTTTTCAAAATATGGTTCTTATAACACATGACACATCTATTTGATTGTGTCGAATGAGCATTTTGATGCGATATATGGTCATTGCTAAATGAAGTTGAAGCTGTTTGGCTTCTGACACCATCTATTCGCTCTAGAACCCGATGTCTGTTCTTAAGAAAATCTTCCATTTGCGACCATTTGGGTAGCTCTGAATGTGATTTGGGCGATTGTTCCCAAAGGGTCAGTGTATCAACCGGAAGCTTAGTTGAACATAAATATATTAAAATTGGATCCCATTGATCCACCTTTACACTATGAACTCTCAATATAGCCAAGCAGTCACTAACTGTCGATTGAATTCTTTTAATATCTTTGCTAGATTCAACCGTTGCTGCAGAAAGATTGAATAATATCTTCAGTTGGTTATCAACTAGTACCCTAACATTTTCGTCTCGCACCGATAATGCTTTCCATGCTAACGAAAAATTTTGATCATATAAAGGGTACCGATATACAATTCTACCACCCTCACCTTTAGTTTTGTTACGCAAATGATAAAGCTTTTGCGCTGATGTGAGTCTAGGATGATTTCCATAAATAGCCGTAAACATATCTCTAAATGTTGGCCATTCTTCATAACTTCCGTAGAAGTCTTGAGTGTCACAAGGTGGCACTTTAATACAAATCTCAGACATATCAAACGTTGTACCCGGAGGATAAACAGCTGAGCTGTGAAACAACGATGGATATGTAACTTCGCCTCTAGCGTTATTACTTTGGCTCTGCGCCTTTCGATTTTTTAGTATTTCCAATAATGTAGATTTAGTCACTTGGTAATTATCTCTGACTGACTCATAATATTTTTTTACCTTTATTTTATATTGTTTGTCTTCTTCATCTTCTGTACCCGCAAAAAATACACTCTCAAACGCACTACGTAAATTTTGCCAATCTTCATTAAGCGATTCTAATTTTTTTCTATTAAAGAATCGCTTAAATCCTTTTCTGGCATATATCTCAATTTTGTGCATTCGTCCAAAAGGTTGTCCGCTTCATATTCGAACTTAGCACAACTAACTGACTCCATTATTGATTATTTTATTTTTATCTCCTTTTTTATCAAATTTATTTATTTATACGTATCTATTTGTTTTTAATCGTTTTATTATATTTATCTTGTAATTGTTTATCTTTGTTATTATTTATATTATACGTTCAAACTGTAACGTTCAGTTTATTTATTAAATAATAAATAAATGAAGTTATTCCAATTAGATTTAAGAAATGCTTGAAGTATAATTATTATTTCTCAATAAATATTTAATATATAAAAATTTATTGAAAATTCCTTAATATATTATAAATTCGTTTTTTTTTTATTTTATTATTTTTATGTTATTTATTCTTGTATTTTATTGTTATTATTAGTTTTATTTCTATTCAATATCAATTTATGATACGTTCAGTACTTGTGCTACGTTAAGATACGTTTACTACAACTTTTCGTTACGTTACACTAACTTGCTCACTTTCCCTGAACACTTCCTAAAATAATCGATGGTCAGTATGACAACTGACAGACCGATGTAAACAACAAGGAACAGGTGAAAATGACTTGTTCAATGTTGTAAAACGGCAGATGACCAAAATAAAGACAAATACCAAAAATGATGGAACAATTTAAGTGAGAGTGATCTTTAAAATGTGTTAGTGTTATTTTGGAGTGTTAGATGTACTATGAACACAAAGCTTTGACTGTATTTCACAAATTATTTCTGTGAAATGGCAGTGTTAATTTGTTTTATGTATTAGTGACAACAAACAACACAAAAGCCGCCACTTTCGAATGCAAATTAAAACAAAGCAACAACACTTCTCACTATTTTACAATTAATTTTAAATTATTTTATTTTTTTTTTTTGAATTTTGTTGGCAAATCATCCGATCCTTATATTTTGGACTCGAAGGACCATGTACAAGTTCCGATACGGTCGAAAGGACTTGTAGGGATTCTAATTCTACTGAGTAGATTTAGAATCGAAGATTATTGTTGAACAAAACGGACAACAATATAAATTTGCAAAATACAACAACACAACAAGTATTCTAACGATACTTACGTTTGTTGTCTGCAAATAAAACACTTTAAAAGTAAACATTAAAATTCAGTATGACCCTGGCGGTCAATTTATTTTAAATTCAATTGATTTTTTATTGATCTGGCGATCGACACTTTTAATTTCTTTTGACCTCAAGAAGAAGAGTGATTATTTTTCGTGGTGATGGAACCCCATCGATTAATTATTTATCGAGGTCGATGAGGTCCATTTCGATGTCATCATCCAACGGGTTGGGCAGATTCCCAACAGCCAGACTGGACAGTATACGTTGAAAAAATGCTGTCACAATAAAATTCAAGAACTGGTGCTGGTCCTTTCAACAAATATGCGCTTAGTGAAATTGTGGAATCAATTGCAATGTTTCTTTTTTGTTTTGGTTTGATTTCTCATTCATTCGCTCTTTTATTCCCCAAATGTTACCATATTTAAACTGAATTCGTAGTTCATCAAATCAAACGAAATCTAAAGAAGCTAAAAACAAAAACGAATGATTTTAAAAAACAAAATTCAAAGCATTTCAATACGATTTTGTGACATGCTTGTATAAAGCAGTAGTTCAAAAACAGACAATGCACTCATGCTTTTTACGTTTTTACCAGGGTTTAAAATTAGTCATAGCCTTACAGTGCAATTACTATTAAATATTGACAGCCTCGGCTAAAGTAGCACATGATCAGCTATTTAGCTAATTTTTGATATAGACATCAGTTCAACCACGCTAATACACCACGAAAGCTGGTATCTTACAGCAAACCCCCAAACAGTTCTAAATCGGCATCGCCGAGAGTTTCCCACAACAAAAAATTGTCAGATGAGTCTACTCCGAACGAAACAAGAGAAATGTCGTAGAAACAAGATACTGTAAACACGCTCAAAATAAGTACTACAAAGATGCCATCATACGATGCAATTACTCATCAAGTAAGCAAGCGTCTCTTTAAAAACGCAAAGAAAAACAAAGTTCCTACAGGTATGGACCGATATTCTTAGTAACGAAGCGAAATGCCTGTTCTAGAACTCCAACCAAGGAACCAAATGCTAAAACAAAAGTCTACAAATAATGACCGCAACAACAGTTTCTCATTTCTCGTTTTTTTCGTGAATAAACTACAATCAATCTCTTTGTTCATGCGAAAGTTTGATGATCTGGTCACCCTAATTCAAAAGCTAAGTTTCGCGCGCACTCGTAAGTTGTGCTTGTGCTGTAGCGCTCAATCACTCAATATGTCCGTTTGTGTCCTCTCTGTGGTTTTTCGATTTTCCTTTGTTCCAAATAAAATCACTTGTTACCTTAACGTCAACCACAACTGTTTGAATTTGGTAAGCGCTATTCAAATCTTCAAATTTGAATTCTAAATAAAGAACCAGAATTGTTCTTTCAAACAAAACTAATACGCTCGTTTTATTTCCTTTCCTTTTTCCTTATCCACATCTGCAAAACGAGAGTAAATTATTTCGAATTCCACGGAATAGTTTTCTGTCCAAAACAGCAGTATAACCAGCTTTCTACTCCACAGAAATACCCATATTTGGTAAATACATTTGGTCCATTCGAACCGGATTTAACTGCCGTGCCAAAATTGCCAATCATCCATACTATACTCCTTATCCATTTTCTCCATCAAAATCAAGGTAAGTTTGTGCTTTAATCATTCAAAAGTGAAATTCAATAGTGCGATTCAATATCCAAGTGATTAACTCAAAGTGCGTTTTGCCGTCAGCAAATTGATATTTTCCTTTTTTTGTTTCTATCAACGCACAGTGTTCCGATTTTTTAACTCCAAAGTTTAAAGTTAAAATTACTTCCAAATCATCATAAAATATTAAAATTTTCCTTTAAATATTTTTAATCGAATTTAGTTGAAAAATATTTTTCCTTCCATTAATATAATTTCAATTATTTTCCCGTTTAAATTTCCATTAATTTAAATAATATTCAAATATTTATTTATTTCCAATTCGCGACAGTGTGTTTATTCTTCATATTTCTATTTTTCTATTTTGCCGCTAAGCCATTTCTACTTGTTTTTGTGTTTATGAATATTATCCATCTCCGTTTTACTCTACCACTGTAGTTGTTGTTGTTAGAGAGATTCCCACTAATGGATATTCTCGTCAGCAAGCTTACTATTCATCCACACATAAGCACAGATACTACTATCATTCCTTGTTGGCCGCTGTTGAGTTGTTCGTCCACTCAGCCACCACAGTGTCTATTCATTATTTTCACTCAACAGTGATTGAAATATTCTCTTCGTTGCGCTCTTTAATAAACGCACACCCTACAGTCGGTCCGTTTATATGGTCGCACTACAACCTGTTTGTGACACCTATTTATTATTCTATATTAACATATATATAGCCGTGAAGTGTTGGAATAATTTAGTCTTGCAGACTAATAATTCATCATTTGGCCGCTAGAGGGCGCTATTTATATATAAAAAAAGCCGAAAAGTATTACTTTTTATCAATTTTTTCCGATTTTTTCTGGGTTTCCGCCATTATTGCGGGTCCGTTTACACCAGAGTATTCTCCTACCACTTGTCGTCATCTGAAGTGTCCATAATCGCCACTAGGTGTCGCCCTGTAAATAAGGAAATTTCTCCAAAATTCCCATTTTTCGCTATTTTTTCAAAATTTTTCGTGAATTGTAATATTTTTTGAACATTTCTTCAATCCTGCTGGGCTTATTTGCTGTCTCAGATACGTAGTATTTTTTTGCTTCAAAATTCTTTTCTGTAATTCTTTTCTGTAAATTTCACACTTTGGTGAATTATTTTTCCTGTTCTGTTGTATACTTGTGATTTTCGACGCTAGAGGTCGTATTTTCTATAAGAAAACACCATCAAACCACTCGATTTTCCGAATTTCCGTTCATTTTCGGACTTTTTTTTCCAATATTCTCGAGAATTCCAACAATTTCGCTGTTTCTCCTGAGTTTCGACTTAAGAAAAGTTCCAATTTTCGTAAGTTCCTCTTCATAACTCCTTCCAACAATGTCGTTAGACGCTTTCATTCGTAATGCCGACCAGCTGGTTGCATTCAATGCTGGTATCGGCGATGGAACTATCCCGGCGACTTCCGCTCAGTTAGTCAAGGTCCATATTTCCGAGTGCACGGGCTTGTGGGAAAAGGCACAGTCTTCCTTTGATCTATTCATGATTGAGCAAGCTAATGAAAAAGGTGATGAGGAAGAGGGTGGTGAGGATGTAGCTTCAAATCGAGACACATTCCAGGCTAAGTACAATAGCACATATGTGACTTATTGTACCTGTTTAGCGCGGTTGACAGAACTTTTGGAAAGTTTTCAGCCTCCACCTGTTTCAAAAGATCCGTTTGCTTCTCCAGCGTCAACCGGCGGCAGTCCCATTTCAGACAACCGTGCAGAGCAAAGCTCTAGTCATTCGTTCCACCTTCCTCCGTGCGACACGGAAATCTTTGATGGAGATTATATGTCATGGCCAACATTCCGAGACATGTTCACGGCTGTGTACATCAAAAATTCCAGGCTCAGTCCAGTTGAGCGTTTATTCCACTTATCTCAGAAGACCTAAGGTGAAGCACGTGATATAGTCCAAAGGTCTCCATTGACTAACCAGGGATTCCAATTGGCTTGGCAGAACTTGTGTTCGAGGTTCGAAAATAAACGAATTCTGGTAAATGGTCAACTGAAGGTTCTTTTCAATCTTCCTTTCATTAAATCTGAATCTGCTTCTGCGCTAAAGGACCTTCAACGCGATATTAATTCCTGTATATCTGCGCTGGCATTATACGATATCGACGTCACAAGTTGGGATCCAGTTTTCGTCTTCCTTTGTTCCAATCGCCTTCCAGACTCAACTCTGACGTTGTGGGAGCAAGGTCTGACAGATAAAACATCACTTCCTAGGTGGGAAGACCTTGATTCCTTCTTCACAAATCGGTATCGTACCCTTGAGTCCGTTTCAGAAATGCGAAACAATTCAAAATCTGAGGACAACAAAGGTAAATCCAATTCCAAACCAAATCCGAAAGGTTCGAAATTCAGTTCTTTCCAGACTAAGGTTTCTGCTCCGAAGTGTCCATTGTGCACCAATTCTTTGCATATTCTTCGGAAGTGTCCTCGATTCATAGCAATGGACATTAAAAATCGTATGTCCGAGGTGAAAAAGCAGGGGTTATGCCTGAATTGTTTCTCCAAAACACATCATGTCCGGAATTGCACTAGCAAAAACAATTGTTTCGAGTGCCAAAAGAGACACAACACAATGCTTCACGATAGTTCAGTGCATTCACGACCATCCAATCCTTCTTCCAACTCAAATAGTAGCGCCAATCTGAACGCCAGCTCTGTTCCATTCACTCCTAATTCCGTACAGTCCACTAGTTCTGGGAACGGAGTTATCCAATCCTGCTTCACGACGAGTTCTAGGGGAGTATTATTGGGGACCGCGCTTGTAAATGTCATGCACTTAGGTGTTTCATATCAAGCACGGGTTCTTCTTGATTCCGGTTCCCAAGGAACATTTGTATCCGAGAAATTCTTCAACAAATTAAAGCTTCCCTATGAACGAACGAACGTTCAGATTTCCGGCCTCAATAATACCACTGCAGCTTCCGTTCAAAAACTTTGCAGTGTTCTTTTATGCTCCAGATTTGACAATTCCATGCAAGTTTCCGTGCAGGCGTTTGTACTTCCCCATTTGTCGGGAGATCTACCATCACAGACTCTGCCGACGTCCTTATTCGCTCGTCTTCCCAACATCAAGCTAGCAGATCCACATTTCTATAAGAGTTCCATTATTGATCTGCTAATTGGAGGTGATTTTATTCCGGAAATAATGAGATCAGGGGTTATGCACAATGTGTGCGATTCCTTAATAGGCCAAGAGACCATCTTCGGATGGATTCTCACTGGTCCAATTCCTATTTCGGGTCCGACTACTTCCACTGTCGTCTCTAACTTCTGTGAGATTTCTCTTGATAAGGATATTTGCCGTTTCTGGGAGGTAGAGAGTTGCCCCAGAAAGAAATTTGTTTCTAATTCCGATAAATTCTGTGAAGAATTATTTGCTTCAACTACCGCGAGGAATAAAGATGGCAGGTATGTCGTTCGTCTTCCCTTTAAGGAAGATTTTCCGAATAGTAAACTCCTAGGACACTCCCGTCCAAGCTCGGTCTCTCAATTCCTTCGCAACGAGAGCCGCCTACTCCGAAATCCAAATTTCAAGATAGAGTATGATCAGGTTGTTAAAGAGTACATACAGCTGAACCATATGATTCCGGTTCAGGCTCCGAGTTCCAATAGCGATACCTTCCACTACTATATGCCTCATCATTCCGTTATTAAACCGGAGAGTTCTACCACAAAGGTTCGTGTGGTATTCAATGCGTCTTCTGCTTCATCCAATGGTCAAAGTCTTAACGACATTTTGCATACAGGTCCAGTGTTGCAGAATGATTTGACCACGCTAATTCTCAAATGGCGTTTATTCCGCTACGTGTTCAATGCTGACATCCAAAAAATGTACCGCCAAATTCTCGTCCATTCCGATCATACTCCGTTCCAAAGAATTGTATTCCGCAACCACCCAGGTGAAAGCATTCAAGATTTCGAGCTACAAACTGTCACATTTGGTGTCAATTGTGCTCCGTACTTGGCTATTCGCACACTTCTTCAACTAGCTGATGATGTCCAAGTTAGCCATCCGAAGGCAAGCTCGATTATCCGTAATTATATGTACGTGGATGATGTACTTTCTGGTGCACATTCAATTTCCGAAGCAGTTCAATCCAGAAACGAGCTTAAATCCGCTCTGGCATCAGCTGGTTTCTCCCTTCGAAAATGGACAGCGAACACAAAGGATATTCTAGCGGGTCTTCCAAATGACCATTTGTTGTGTGAAGATTTCCTAAACTTCGACGATAGTAGCACAGCGAAAACGCTAGGAATTCGTTGGAACGCTCGTTCAGATTCATTTTTCTTTGTCACAACGCCTTTTCCGTCTTCATGTTCCTATACCAAGAGGGAAGTTCTTTCTCAGATCTCCAGACTGTTCGATCCTGCAGGCTGGCTTTCCCCATGCATCGTTGTGGCAAAAATTATAATGCAGAGAATATGGTCCGATGGTACGGATTGGGACGAAGTTATCAGTCCGGCCACATTGTCCCAGTGGAAGATATTTCAATCCAACTACTCGAATCTTGATCAAGTTCGAATTCCAAGATGGCTCCATTATGTTCCTTCCGCTGAAGTTCAATTTCATGGGTTTTGCGATGCCTCTGAAAAGGCATACGCGGCCGCTATATATGTGCGAATAGCTCGAGGTACCTCCGTATTCACACACCTGGTGTATTCCAAAACAAGAGTTGCTCCAGTCAAAACGTTATCCATTCCACGTCTAGAGCTTTGTGGGGCTGTCCTCTTAGCAGAGATGATTGATACGTTACTTCCGACTCTCGATCTTCCTAATTATTCCTTGTTCTGCTGGACAGACTCGACAATCGTTCTCTCCTGGCTTTCCAAACCGCCATGCCATTGGTTAACGTTCGTAGCCAATCGTGTTTCCAATGTTGTTCAAGTGGTGGATCCTTCTAAGTTCCATCATGTTCCTTCCGAATCCAACCCAGCAGACTTAGCAAGCCGCGGTCTCTTCCCATCCGATATCATTGATAATGATCTCTGGTGGCACGGGCCGGTTTGGTTACGAGAGTCTCCAGATCAGTGGCCAGACTTTGCTACTGAAGAACTGTCCGTAACCAGCGTCGAACGAAAACCCGTTCGTGTTCATTTTTCCTATTTCAAGGCGACGGACGATATTGTGGGGAAGATTTCATCATATCAACGAGCATTGCGAGTTTTTTCATATGTGTATCGTTTCCTTCATCGTTTCCATCCTCGTTACCGTTCTCCTGGTGCACAACCACTCTGTAATTCCGATATCATTGGAGGTCGGAATATTCTTTTCCGATCCGATCCCTATCGCTCAGGAAACCGATTTCTACGTCCAGTTCCCTTCTATGCTTGAATCCGTACCTTGACTCTAAGGGGATTATCCGTTCATGCGGACGTTTAGAATCGGCTCCTGGCATTCCTGATGATGAGAAGCGTCCAATCATTCTTCCATACAATTGCAAGCTAGCTCGTTTCTATGTTCAATTCATTCACAATATCACTATTCATGGTGGAAATCAGCTTGTTCTTCGATTAATACGATCCCAGTATTGGATTCCTAAAGTCAAGAACCTGATTAAAACAACGATCAATAAGTGTCGCACTTGTCTTCTGTATAAGAAACGATGTCAAAGACAGATCATGGCTGCGCTCCCTCCTGAGCGCACTGAAATTTCTCGTCCTTTCGCTCGCACGGGCCTAGATTTCGCTGGCCCTTTTGTGATCAAGAGCTATTGCGGTCGCGCATGTCGGATCACGAAAGGGTATGCGTGCGTTTTCGTTTGTTTCTCGACCAAAGCGATTCATCTGGAGGCAACATCCGATCTTTCCACTCCCACGTTCTTGGCGGCTTTCCATAGATTTGTTTCACGGCGTGGATGTCCAGCACATCTGTATTCAGATAACGGTACGACCTTCGTGGGGGCGTCCAAAATACTGGCGAGAGAATTTATCCAAGCCTCTCGCACATCGCTAATAGAAATTTTTTCCGTCCAAAATCTGAGTTGGCACTTCATTCCACCCGGAGCACCTCATATGGGTGGCTTCTGGGAAGCTGGGGTTAAGAGTTTCAAAACCCATTTCCGAAAGTTCGCCGGCTCCTACAAGTTCACGTTTGAAGAGTTTTCGACACTTCTCTCCAGAATTGAGTCCTGTTTAAACTCTCGTCCATTGTCTCCTATTTCCAGCGATCCAACTGATTTTGCTGCGTTGACGCCAGGTCATTTCCTCATCGGGACTCCCATTTTAGCTCCTATTGATCCAAATATTGAGGAGAGTCCAATTTCCTTGATAAATCGTTGGAAACGTTTGAAAGCGATCCATCAGAGTTTCTGTGCTCGGTGGAAAACAGAGTATCTCCGTGAGCTTCAAAAGCGCCACAAGTGGCAGACTCCTGAGAAAGATATTGAAGAGAACACACTGGTCGCCATATATGATGAGAATCTTCCGCCAAATTCATGGCGTCTGGGTAGGGTTTTCAAGACGTATCGCGGCTCTGATGGCCATGTTCGTGTCGCAGATCTTGTGACTCAGAAAGGCGTTATCACTCGTCCAATTACAAAACTTGTTGTCCTTTCCGATAACTAAGTTCCGAATTTCTTTTTATTTCTTTCCGTCCTATGTTGTTCTGTCCTTACCTTGTCCTTAGCTACCATGCCCAAACACGTTTCCAACAACAATAAACGCAGTCATTCCAATCCAGCTCCATATAAACGACAGTTTCTATGCCCTCTCTGCCAGTGTCCTCATGCGTTGCGTCGATGCCACAAGTTCCTGGATATGAACATGTCGGAACGCTTAGATACTGTCCGTCAGCACAAATACTGCGTGAATTGCTTGGCAGTAGATCACTCAAATGGGTCGTTCTTCAGTGACAAGGGGTGTCGCCATTGCAAGAAGTTTCACCACACTCTCCTTCACGTCGATCCCAAAGTCCGCGATCAGATTTTACCACGACATGCGCCCTCGGTTAGTTCCGGAGCCAGTTCTCGGTCCCCTTCACCGCAGCCGTCGACTTCTACGGCGGCTCGTCGCCAACCTGCGTCTGCACCGGCACCAGCGAAAAGGGGGTCCCTAACATCTTTGATCCAGCAGAATCGGACCATTTTGTTGCCTACCGTCCTGGTGAGGATTGATGCGAAGAATGTGGCCAGGTATCTCTTGGATTCCGCTTCGCCGGTCAGCAGAGTTTCGAGAGCGTTTGTGGAGAAGATAAAGTTAAACACGCTGACCCTGAGAGAGGAGACGGTATGCCAACTGACATTATTTTCGAGGTTTGATTCGAAGGTGAAGATTGAGGGCACATTCCGGGTTGACAATCGGATCACGACAAAGACGCCAGCTGAATCACTCCCGGAGGAGTTCAAAAGGAACTTCCCTCATTTGTTCTTTGCAGACCCCACGTTTTATCAATCTGCAGGGGTCGACATAGTGATTGGAGTAGACCTATATCCGAAGGTCGTGTCTGAAGGGGTATATGCGAGGAGCGGGTTGCCAACGGCTCAGAGCACGGTGTTTGGCTGGGCGATATATGGGCTATGTTCATAATTGGGACATCCCTATCTTTTTTTTTCTCTATTCTCTTTTCTAAACTCAAATGAATTACTAATAAACATGAACTGAAGAATGCACTATTGTTTTCCTTTTCCCCCAAAGCACAAACTTTATCTTTCCAGATGTCCCTCCTGAAGTTACAGATGCGAGTTCGGATTCCTTTCGGCGCTGATGTTAGATGTAATCCTCCCGCTGTTTCATCATTATATTTCTTACTTACTATAATCTCATATCCATTTCATTCATTACTTTACATCACTTGTATTGTAAGCAGTGGGGACACACACGGGTTTTCCGTTTCATTCTTTTATTGCAGTGATACTGCAAGGGGGCCGGTAATGTTCATGCGAAAGTTTGATGATCTGGTCACCCTAATTCAAAAGCTAAGTTTCGCGCGCACTCGTAAGTTGTGCTTGTGCTGTAGCGCTCAATCACTCAATATGTCCGTTTGTGTTTGAATTTGGTAAGCGCTATTCAAATCTTCAAATTTGAATTCTAAATAAAGAAACAGAATTGTTCTTTCAAACAAAACTAATACGCTCGTTTTATTTCCTTTCCTTTTTCCTTATCCACATCTGCAAAACGAGAGTAAATTATTTCGAATTCCACGGAATAGTTTTCTGTCCAAAACAGCAGTATAACCAGCTTTCTACTCAACAGAAATACCCATATTTGGTAAATACATTTGGTCCATTCGAACCGGATTTAACTGCCGTGCCAAAATTGCCAATCATCCATACTATACTCCTTATCCATTTTCTCCATCAAAATCAAGGTAAGTTTGTGCTTTAATCATTCAAAAGTGAAATTCAATAGTGCGATTCAATATCCAAGTGATTAACTCAAAGTGCGTTTTGCCGTCAGCAAATTGATATTTTCCCTTTTTTTGTTTCTATCAACGCACAGTGTTCCGATTTTTTAACTCCAAAGTTTAAAGTTAAAATTACTTCCAAATCATCATAAAATATTAAAATTTTCCTTTAAATATTTTTAATCGAATTTAGTTGAAAAATATTTTTCCTTCCATTAATATAATTTCAATTATTTTCCCGTTTAAATTTCCATTAATTTAAATAATATTCAAATATTTATTTATTTCCAATTCGCGACAGTGTGTTTATTCTTCATATTTCTATTTTTCTATTTTGCCGCTAAGCCATTTCTACTTGTTTTTGTGTTTATGAATATTATCCATCTCCGTTTTACTCTACCACTGTAGTTGTTGTTGTTAGAGAGATTCCCACTACTGGATATTCTCGTCAGCAAGCTAACTATTCATCCACACATAAGCACACATACTACTATCATTCCTTGTTGGCCGCTGTTGAGTTGTTCGTCCACTCAGCCACCACAGTGTCTATTCATTATTTTCACTCAACAGTGATTGAAATATTCTCTTCGTTGCGCTCTTTAATAAACGCACACCCTACAGTCGGTCCGTTTATATGGTCGCACTACAACCTGTTTGTGACACCTATATATTATTCTATATTAACATATATATAGCCGTGAAGTGTTGGAATAATTTAGTCTTGCAGACTAATAATTCATCATTTGGCCGCTAGAGGGCGCTATTTATATAAAAATAGCCGAAAAGTATTACTTTTTATCAATTTTTTCCGATTTTTTCTGGGTTTCCGCCATTATTGCGGGTCCGTTTACACCAGAGTATTCTCCTACCACTTGTCGTCATCTGAAGTGTCCATAATCGCCACTAGGTGTCGCCCTGTAAATAAGGAAATATCTTCAAAATTCCCATTTTTCGCTATTTTTTCTAAATTTTTCGTGAATTGTAATATTTTTTGAACATTTCTTCAATCCTGCTGGGCTTATTTGCTGTCTCAGATACGTAGTGCTCAATACCGCCGCTAGAGGTCGCTTTTCACTGCTGAAAAGACCTGGAAAAACTGATTTTTTTGCTTCAAAATTCTTTTCTGTAATTCTTTTCTGTAAATTTCATACTTTGGTGAATTATTTTTCCTGTTCTGTTGTATACTCGTGATTTTCGACGCTAGAGGTCGTATTTTCTATAAGAAAACATCATCAAACCACTCGATTTTCCGAATTTCCGTTCATTTTCGAACTTTTTTTTCCAATATCCTCGAGAATTCCAACAATTTCGCTGTTTCTGCTGAGTTTCGACTTAAGAAAAGTTCCAATTTTCGTAAGTTCCTCTTCATAACTCCTTCCAACAATGTCGTTAGACGCTTTCATTCGTAATGCCGACCAGCTGGTTGCATTCAATGCTGGTATCGGCGATGGAACTATCCCGGCGACTTCCGCTCAGTTAGTCAAGGTCCATATTTCCGAGTGCACGGGCTTGTGGGAAAAGGCCAAGTCTTCCTTTGATCTATTCATGATTGAGCAAGCTAATGAAGAAGGTGATGAGGAAGAGGGTGGTGAGGATGTAGCTTCAAATCGAGACACATTCCAGGCTAAGTACAATAGCACATATGTGACTTATTGTACCTGTTTAGCGCGGTTGACAGAACTTTTGGAAAGTTTTCAGCCTCCACCTGTTTCAAAAGATCCGTTTGCTTCTCCAGCGTCAACCGGCGGCAGTCCCATTTCAGACAACCGTGCAGAGCAAAGCTCTAGTCATTCGTTCCACCTTCCTCCGTGCGACACGGAAATCTTTGATGGAGATTATATGTCATGGACAACATTCCGAGACATGTTCACGGCTGTGTACATCAAAAATTCCAGGCTCAGTCCAGTTGAGCGTTTATTCCACTTATCTCAGAAGACCAAAGGTGAAGCACGTGATATAGTCCAAAGGTCTCCATTGACTAACCAGGGATTCCAATTGGCTTGGCAGAACTTGTGTTCGAGGTTCGAAAATAAACGAATTCTGGTAAATGGTCAACTGAAGGTTCTTTTCAATCTTCCTTTCATTAAATCTGAATCTGCTTCTGCGCTAAAGGACCTTCAACGCGATATTAATTCCTGTATATCTGCGCTGGCATTATACGATATCGACGTCACAAGTTGGGATCCAGTTTTCGTCTTCCTTTGTTCCAATCGCCTTCCAGACTCAACTCTGACGTTGTGGGAGCAAGGTCTGACAGATAAAACATCACTTCCTAGGTGGGAAGACCTTGATTCCTTCCTCACAAATCGGTATCGTACCCTTGAGTCCGTTTCAGAAATGCGAAACAATTCAAAATCTGAGGACAACAAAGGTAAATCCAATTCCAAACCAAATCCGAAAGGTTCGAAATTCAGTTCTTTCCAGACTAAGGTTTCTGCTCCGAAGTGTCCATTGTGCACCAATTCTTTACATATTCTTCGGAAGTGTCCTCGATTCATAGCAATGGACATTAAAAATCGTATGTCCGAGGTGAAAAAGCAGGGGTTATGCCTGAATTGTTTCTCCAAAACACATCATGTCCGGAATTGCACTAGCAAAAACAATTGTTTCGAGTGCCAAAAGAGACACAACACAATGCTTCACGATAGTTCAGTGCATTCACGACCATCCAATCCTTCTTCCAACTCAAATAGTAGCGCCAATCTGAACGCCAGCTCTGTTCCATTCACTCCTAATTCCGTACAGTCCACTAGTTCTGGGAACGGAGTTATCCAATCCTGCTTCACGACGAGTTCTAGGGGAGTATTATTGGGGACCGCGCTTGTAAATGTCATGCACTTAGGTGTTTCATATCAAGCACGGGTTCTTCTTGATTCCGGTTCCCAAGGAACATTTGTATCCGAGAAATTCTTCAACAAATTAAAGCTTCCCTATGAACGAACGAACGTTCAGATTTCCGGCCTCAATAATACCACTGCAGCTTCCGTTCAAAAACTTTGCAGTGTTCTTTTATGCTCCAGATTTGACAATTCCATGCAAGTTTCCGTGCAGGCGTTTGTACTTCCCCATTTGTCGGGAGATCTACCATCACAGACTCTGCCGACGTCCTTATTCGCTCGTCTTCCCAACATCAAGCTAGCAGATCCACATTTCTATAAGAGTTCCATTATTGATCTGCTAATTGGAGGTGATTTTATTCCGGAAATAATGAGATCAGGGGTTATGCACAATGTGTGCGATTCCTTAATAGGCCAAGAGACCATCTTCGGATGGATTCTCACTGGTCCAATTCCTATTTCGGGTCCGACTACTTCCACTGTCGTCTCTAACTTCTGTGAGATTTCTCTTGATAAGGATATTTGCCGTTTCTGGGAGGTAGAGAGTTGCCCCAGAAAGAAATTTGTTTCTAATTCCGATAAATTCTGTGAAGAATTATTTGCTTCAACTACCGCGAGGAACAAAGATGGCAGGTATGTCGTTCGTCTTCCCTTTAAGGAAGGTTTTCCGAATAGTAAACTCCTAGGACACTCCCGTCCAAGCTCGGTCTCTCAATTCCTTCGCAACGAGAGCCGCCTACTCCGAAATCCAAATTTCAAGATAGAGTATGATCAGGTTGTTAAAGAGTACATACAGCTGAACCATATGATTCCGGTTCAGGCTCCGAGTTCCAATAGCGATACCCTCCACTACTATATGCCTCATCATTCCGTTATTAAACCGGAGAGTTCTACCACAAAGGTTCGTGTGGTATTCAATGCGTCTTCTGCTTCATCCAATGGTCAAAGTCTTAACGACATTTTGCATACAGGTCCAGTGTTGCAGAATGATTTGACCACGCTAATTCTCAAATGGCGTTTATTCCGCTACGTGTTCAATGCTGACATCCAAAAAATGTACCGCCAAATTCTCGTCCATTCCGATCATACTCCGTTCCAAAGAATTGTATTCCGCAACCACCCAGGTGAAAGCATCCAAGATTTCGAGCTACAAACTGTCACATTTGGTGTCAATTGTGCTCCGTACTTGGCTATTCGCACACTTCTTCAACTAGCTGATGATGTCCAAGTTAGCCATCCGAAGGCAAGCTCGATTATCCGTAATTATATGTACGTGGATGATGTACTTTCTGGTGCACATTCAATTTCCGAAGCAGTTCAATCCAGAAACGAGCTTAAATCCGCTCTGGCATCAGCTGGTTTCTCCCTTCGAAAATGGACAGCGAACACAAAGGATATTCTAGCGGGTCTTCCAAATGACCATTTGTTGTGTGAAGATTTCCTAAATTTCGACGATAGTAGCACAGCGAAAACGCTAGGAATTCGTTGGAACGCTCGTTCAGATTCATTTTTCTTTGTCACAACGCCTTTTCCGTCTTCATGTTCCTATACCAAGAGGGAAGTTCTTTCTCAGATCTCCAGACTGTTCGATCCTGCAGGCTGGCTTTCCCCATGCATCGTTGTGGCAAAAATTATAATGCAGAGAATATGGTCCGATGGTACGGATTGGGACGAAGTTATCAGTCCGGCCACATTGTCCCAGTGGAAGATATTTCAATCCAACTACTCGAATCTTGATCAAGTTCGAATTCCAAGATGGCTCCATTATGTTCCTTCCGCTGAAGTTCAATTTCATAGGTTTTGCGATGCCTCTGAAAAGGCATACGCGGCCGCTATATATGTGCGAATAGCTCGAGGTACCTCCGTATTCACACACCTGGTGTATTCCAAAACAAGAGTTGCTCCAGTCAAAACGTTATCCATTCCACGTCTAGAGCTTTGTGGGGCTGTCCTCTTAGCAGAGATGATTGATACGTTACTTCCGACTCTCGATCTTCCTAATTATTCCTTGTTCTGCTGGACAGACTCGACAATCGTTCTCTCCTGGCTTTCCAAACCGCCATGCCATTGGTTAACGTTCGTAGCCAATCGTGTTTCCAATGTTGTTCAAGTGGTGGATCCTTCTAAGTTCCATCATGTTCCTTCCGAATCCAACCCAGCAGACTTAGCAAGCCGCGGTCTCTTCCCATCCGATATCATTGATAATGATCTCTGGTGGCACGGGCCGGTTTGGTTACGAGAGTCTCCAGATCAGTGGCCAGACTTTGCTACTGAAGAACTGTCCGTAACCAGCGTCGAACGAAAACCCGTTCGTGTTCATTTTTCCTATTTCAAGGCGACGGACGATATTGTGGGGAAGATTTCATCATATCAACGAGCATTGCGAGTTTTTTCATATGTGTATCGTTTCCTTCATCGTTTCCATCCTCGTTACCGTTCTCCTGGTGCACAACCACTCTGTAATTCCGATATCATTGGAGGTCGGAATATTCTTATCCGATGGTATCAAAAGTTCAGTTTTCCAGAGGAGTACAGATCCCTATCGCTCAGGAAACCGATTTCTACGTCCAGTTCCCTTCTATGCTTGAATCCGTACCTTGACTCTAAGGGGATTATCCGTTCATGCGGACGTTTAGAATCAACTCCTGGCATTCCTGATGATGAGAAGCGTCCAATCATTCTTCCATACAATTGCAAGCTAGCTCGTTTCTATGTTCTATTCATTCACAATATCACTATTCATGGTGGAAATCAGCTTGTTCTTCGATTAATACGATCCCAGTATTGAGACGGTATGCCAACTGACATTATTTTCGAGGTTTGATTCGAAGGTGAAGATTGAGGGCACATTCCTGGTTGACAATCGGATCACGACAAAGACGCCAGCTGAATCACTCCCGGAGGAGTTCAAAAGGAACTTCCCTCATTTGTTCTTTGCAGACCCCACGTTTTATCAATCTGCAGGGGTCGACATAGTGATTGGAGTAGACCTATATCCGAAGGTCGTGTCTGAAGGGGTATATGCGAGGAGCGGGTTGCCAACGGCTCAGAGCGCGGTGTTTGGTTGGGCGATATATGGGCTATGTTCATAATTGGGACATCCCTATCTTTTTTTTCTCTATTCTCTTTTCTAAACTCAAATGAATTACTAATAAACATGAACTGAAGAATGCACTATTGTTTTCCTTTTCCCCCAAAGCACAAACTTTATCTTTCCAGATGTCCCTCCTGAAGTTACAGATGCGAGTTCGGATTCCTTTCGGCGCTGATGTTAGATGTAATCCTCCCGCTGTTTCATCATTATATTTCTTACTTACTATAATCTCATATCCATTTCATTCATTACTTTACATCACTTGTATTGTAAGCAGTGGGGACACACACGGGTTTTCCGTTTCATTCTTTTATTGCAGTGATACTGCAAGGGGCCGGTAATGTTCATGCGAAAGTTTGATGATCTGGTCACCCTAATTCAAAAGCTAAGTTTCGCGCGCACTCGTAAGTTGTGCTTGTGCTGTAGCGCTCAATCACTCAATATGTCCGTTTGTGTTTGAATTTGGTAAGCGCTATTCAAATCTTCAAATTTGAATTCTAAATAAAGAAACAGAATTGTTCTTTCAAACTAAACTAATACGCTCGTTTTATTTCCTTTCCTTTTTCCTTATCCACATCTGCAAAACGAGAGTAAATTATTTCGAATTCCACGGAATAGTTTTCTATCCAAAACAGCAGTATAACCAGCTTTCTACTCCACAGAAATACCCATATTTGGTAATTACACTCTTAAACAAGCTCTTCCAAATGTTGAGTAAGTATAATTTCCATGTGGTATCTATCAAGTGAGGAAATCTCCAAGAGACAAAAATACGAACTTGTACTGAGTCACATTATAAGGACCCAGTTCGTGCTCTGGATTCTGAAAAGAACCTAGCAACTCAAGAGCTGAAAAGTACTAGTCGTCATATTTAAAGGGCTTCATAGTTCTAAACCAATAGAGGACATAATCGGATCGAATTTTTAACCCTAGGCTTGTTTGTAATCGTTCAGTGAAAATAGAAGAACCTCAAAAAAAGGAAAGGCCAACCTCAATGTACAATGTACGGCGATCTCCACAAATCGTTGGAATGTCCTCATCCTAAAGCCGATTCAAACGTCAAGAAGTGCAGCAATTGCGGTGGAAACCATAATTCAAACTATAGACGATGCTCTGTATATATCCACATAAAAAATCTTATCAAGAAATTATGAGAAATCAATCTATGCCAATGCAAATCGTGTTAAAGCAAAAATACATGAAATTCGATTCTGTTTTTGTAACGCAAACGTCTCAAGTCAACTTTTAAACTCCATTTCGTCCGGATGTGATATCTACCGTCCTTACATAATTTATTTAGCGATAACAAAGAATAATAAGAGGAAACAAATATCCGTGGTAAAGTCGTTTGACTTGTTGTAAGACCATTTCCCAAAAATAATAACATTAAGGGATCTTCAATTCGTAACTTCCCCCGATTATGTCAGTACACATGTCAAGTTTAACACTTTCCTTAAGTACCAAAAATAAATTGACTATGTAGTTAAAATATTTAGTTCGGTAGTCAACACCGCTGTTAATGTTTTTACTCCCACTATCTTTCCTAAACCAGAGAATAATTCCTACAAACCATCGACCATTCGAAAACTCGTGTCTAAAAAAAGAAGGCCAGAAGAGAATGGCAGAAAATATTGTGTAAAACTTCAAAACCAAGCACTCAGATTAATATATATATATATATATATATATATATATATATATATATATATATATATATATATATATATATATATATATATATATATATAGAGCGCCAAAATTTAGCAGAGCTATTTGCATTGTGTCTAGGATGGTTGGTATTGAAAATGAGATGTATCGGTCCACGTTCTGGTATAGTCCCCATATAACGGTACCTCCCGATATTCGGTATTTTGATGATTTATGCCACATTTTTTTACGGATTGTGGTATAGCCCCCATATAAAGGTACCTCCCGATATTCGGTATTTTAGTTTTTTGCCACATTTATTCACGGATTTGTCTAAAAATTGGTATTTGCTGATCATAATGGGTCCTAGTTCGTGTGGCGGAACATTGTAATTATAGGTCCACGTTTTGGTGTAGCCCCCATATAACGGTACCTCCCGATATTCGGCATTTCAATGGTTTTTGCCACATTTCTTCTAATGTTTCTTTTACCCTAAGGTGGAGGGTATTAAAAGTTTGGCCCGGCCGAACTTAATGTTTTTTTACTTGTTTTTACTTTATATTAATTAAATGTTGTGGAGTCCCGTTTTATTAATATTAATAAGAAATAAATAATGAATAATTATTGATGTAAGTTAAATTTAAAGTGCAATATGTCACCAAACAAAATTTTAATAATGAAATATGTTTCTCTTTTATAACCAGAATTCAATAAAAAACGCTCTTGAAAAAGTTGGAAACAAGCCAACGAAACGTTGAGCAGAATATGAAATAAATTCGTTTATTTTCATTTAATTAACTTGACCATAAAAGCCCAATAAACCCATATTGGATATTAAATAATGTTGTTGTTTATTAGTGGAGAACGATGGTAATGTTTACCAGGGGGTAAGGCAGGGAATACCTAGGTTTCAGAAAGAGCCACCAATCCTCATCAGTTCCCTTGCTTTTGTCTGGGATATTGTCCCCAGAAGTTATTTTAAAAATAACTTCTATGACAAAAAACATCGTTAGCTCAATAGAAGAGGAACCAAAGAATTAAATAATACTAAAATTCTTTTGGAAAGTCTTCTAAATCTTACAACCGCACTTATAAACATTTACATCTTTCTCCACTTATTATGCTTTCGTTCAATCTGAACGAACCATGTAACCATGTAAGTTGATTTTGTTTGTTACAACAAAAATCCCTTCGTCGAACGTGCCTTGTCTATTAATAGAACAGTATTGGCTTGTTTGTTCGGGATACCATAGTATTTCGTTTTTGCAAAATGGTCAGGCTTTAGCCCTTTATTTTTGTTTTAATAAAAACAACGTTTGTTTATTAGTGGAGAATGATGGTAATGTTTACCAGGGGGTAAGGCAGTGAATACCTAGGTTTCGGAAAGAGCCTCCAATCCTCATCAGTTCCCTTGTTTTTTGTCTGGAGAAAGATGTAAATGTTTATAAGTGCGGTTGTAAGATTTAGAAGACTTTCCAAAAGAATTTCAGTTTTATTTAATTCTTTGGTTCCTCTTCCATTGAGCTTACGATGTTTTTTGTCATAGTAGTTATTTTTAAAATAACTTCTGGGGAGAATATCCCAGACAAAAAACAAGGGAGCTGATGAGGATTGGTGGCTCTTTCCGAAACCTAGTATTCTCTGCCTTACCCCCTAGTAAACATTACCATCGTTCTCCACTAATAAACAAACGTTGTTTTTATAAAAACAACAATAAAGGGATAAATCCTGGCCATTTTGCAGCAACAAAATACTACGGTGTCCCGAACAAACAAGCCAAACTGTGATATTAAATAATTTATATATTATGTGTTTGGCAGGATCAAATCACATTTTCCGACTACTCTTTAATACTCAAGATTATAAGATGGTTGTAAAATATTTTGTTATCAGTTGCAATACGCCGAAATATTCTTTGGGAATCCCGAGAGAGAAATTCAACATTTAACTATGTCATCTGCTTGCCGTCAAGGGACAGAGGTTATGACATTTTTTAAGATAGATGTTTGAAACTTGGCACATTTGTATACTTTATTTATATGATAATTGATATTGATAGGTATATCAGTCCACGTTTAGGTACAGCCCTCAAATGATTCCATTACCTGACACTCGTCATTTTGGATATTTCTTTCGACCGAATAAGCTCCAATATTTAGATGGGAGAAATATTTTCGTCAATAATTGTGTAACTTTGGCTCACCGACGTATCCGACAAAATATTTAAAACTCTACCAGACTAACACGTTGTATTGGTTCTCTTTTAGTCACAACCTCATTATAACGTTATCTGAAGATTCTAAGTGTTTTAATGCTTTGAGAAGTATTTTCCAGTCAAATAAGTATTCTAGTGTTTCAGGTTCTGAGAGGATTCGATATTGCCCTCATATAGGGTTAATCTTAATATTCGGAACGTCACTAACCCCAATCCTGCTTTCCGAGAAAATGGTCCGTAATTTAACATTTTGGCTTCTTATTGAATGAACATTTGCTAAACGAAAATAGAAGTCCAACGCTTTGATATAAGCTCCACATTGATGTGTTGGTCAATCTAGGGTCGAAGTCGCAACTTTCATATCATTGAGCAATATTTTGAATTTTTTCGGTTTGATACAGGGTAAGAAATAGCATAGAAATAACATGTCGGAAATAGCATCAAATTATAGAATAAGTTTAGATTTGTTCGAATTGGTCACCTTCGGCACGAATTATGGCCTTCAAACTGCCAATGGAACCGTCACACGTTACTCTTTAGCTCTTTTGAGTTAATTTACTTTCTGTTGCGGTGTAAGTTCTTGCACTTTTTGGAATTTCAATGGCTTTACCCCGAGCTCATTTTTCAATATTTGCCGAATAATATATTGGGATATGTTCAGCTCACGAGCCATTTTTCGGCCACTGCGCCGCGGGTTTCGATCAAGTCGCTTCTTTACTTTTCGAACCATTTCTGCTTCCTTGACGTCGGGCTACACTACTAGTATCGCGGAAACGAGGTATGTTATGGGACACAAAAGATTTATTCACATGTAAATACTAGAGTGCTCTACCGATAGCCACTTGTGGTTTTCCAGCCAAATATAAAGAAATCACACCAACACGCTTGAATTTTATCACGAATAATTTTGTACCCTTGTAAACAAAATGAGCTGTCTCTGTAATTTTAACAGATGTCGGACGAGTGGCTTAGAACTCACAGTAGTCTGAAGTTTGTTGCAGATTTATCATCTCACCCTGTATATATATATATATATACACACACACACACACACACACATATATATATATATATATATATATATATATATATATATATATATATATATATATATATATATATATATATATATATATATATATATATATATATATATATATATATATACAGGGTGAGATGAAAAATCTGCAACAAACTTCAGACTACTGTGAGTTCTAAGCCACTCGTCCGACATCTGTTAAAATTACAGAGACAGCTCATTTTGTTTACAAGGGTACAAAATTATTCGTGATGGAATTCAAGCGTGTTAGTGTGATTTCTTTATATTTGGCTGGAAAACCACAAGTGGCTATCGGTAGAGCACTCTAGTATTTACATGTGAATAAATCTTTTGTGTCCCATAACATACCTCGTTTCCGCGATACTAGTAGTGTAGCCCGACGTCAAGGAAGCAGAAATGGTTCGAAAAGTAAAGAAGCGACTTGATCGAAACCCGCGGCGCAGTGGCCGAAAAATGGCTCGTGAGCTGAACATATCCCAATATATTATTCGGCAAATATTGAAAAATGAGCTCGGGGTAAAGCCATTGAAATTCCAAAAAGTGCAAGAACTTACACCGCAACAGAAAGTAAATTAACTCAAATGAGCTAAAGAGTAACGTGTGACGGTTCCATTGGCAGTTTGAAGGCCATAATTCGTGCCAAAGGTGACCAATTCGAACAAATCTAAACTTATTCTATAATTTGATGCTATTTCCGACATGTTATTTCTATGCTATTTCTTACCCTGTATCAAACCGAAAAAATTCAAAATATTGCTCAATGATATGAAAGTTGCGACTTCGACCCTAGATTGACCAACACATCAATGTGGAGCTTATATCAAAGCGTTGGACTTCTATTTTCGTTTAGCAAATGTTCATTCAATAAGAAGCCAAAATGTTAAATTACGGACCATTTTCTCGGAAAGCAGGATTGGGGTTAGTGACGTTCCGAATATTAAGATTAACCCTATATGAGGGCAATATCGAATCCTCTCAGAACCTAAAACACTAGAATACTTATTTGACTGGAAAATACTTCTCAAAGCATTAAAACACTTAGAATCTTCAGATAACGTTATAATGAGGTTGTGACTAAAAGAGAACCAATACAACGTGTTAGTCTGGTAGAGTTTTAAATATTTTGTCGGATACGTCGGTGAGCCAAAGTTACACAATTATTGACGAAAATATTTCTCCCATCTAAATATTGGAGCTTATTCGGTCGAAAGAAATATCCAAAATGACGAGTGTCAGGTAGTGGAATCATTTGAGGGCTGTACCTAAACGTGGACTGATATACCTATCAATATCAATTATCATATAAATAAAGTATACAAATGTGCCAAGTTTCAAACATCTATCTTAAAAAATGTCATAACCTCTGTCCCTTGACGAAGCAGATGACATAGTTAAATGTTGAATTTCTCTCTCGGGATTCCCAAAGAATATTTCGGCGTATTGCAACTGATAACAAAATATTTTATAACCATCTTATAATCTTGAGTATTAAAGAGTAGTCGGAAAATGTGATTTGATCCTGCCAAACACATAATATATAAATTATTTAATATCACAGTTTGGCTTGTTTGTTCGGGACACCGTAGTATTTTGTTGCTGCAAAATGGTCAGGATTTATCCCTTTATTGTTGTTTTTATAAAAACAACGTTTGTTTATTAGTGGAGAACGATGGTAATGTTTACTAGGGGGTAAGGCAGAGAATACTAGGTTTCGGAAAGAGCCACCAATCCTCATCAGCTCCCTTGTTTTTTGTCTGGGATATTCTCCCCAGAAGTTATTTTAAAAATAACTACTATGACAAAAAACATCGTAAGCTCAATGGAAGAGGAACCAAAGAATTAAATAAAACTGAAATTCTTTTGGAAAGTCTTCTAAATCTTACAACCGCACTTATAAACATTTACATCTTTCTCCAGACAAAAAACAAGGGAACTGATGAGGATTGGAGGCTCTTTCCGAAACCTAGGTATTCACTGCCTTACCCCCTGGTAAACATTACCATCGTTCTCCACTAATAAACAAACGTTGTTTTTATTAAAACAAAAATAAAGGGCTAAAGCCTGACCATTTTGCAAAAACGAAATACTATGGTATCCCGAACAAACAAGCCAATACTGTTCTATTAATAGACAAGGCACGTTCGACGAAGGGATTTTTGTTGTAACAAACAAAATCAACTTACATGGTTACATGGTTCGTTCAGATTGAACGAAAGCATAATAAGTGGAGAAAGATGTAAATGTTTATAAGTGCGGTTGTAAGATTTAGAAGACTTTCCAAAAGAATTTTAGTATTATTTAATTCTTTGGTTCCTCTTCTATTGAGCTAACGATGTTTTTTGTCATAGAAGTTATTTTTAAAATAACTTCTGGGGAGAATATCCCAGACAAAAGCAAGGGAACTGATGAGGATTGGTGGCTCTTTCCGAAACCTAGGTATTCCCTGCCTTACCCCCTGGTAAACATTACCATCGTTCTCCACTAATAAACAAACGTTGTTTTTATAAAAACAACAATAAAAGGATAAAGCCTGACCATTTTGCAACAACATTATTTAATATCCAATATGGGTTTATTGGGCTTTTATGGTCAAGTTAATTAAATGAAAATAAACGAATTTATTTAATATTCTGCTCAACGTTTCGTTGGCTTGTTTCCAACTTTTTCAAGAGCGTTTTTTATTGAATTCTGGTTATAAAAGAGAAACATATTTCATTATTAAATTTTTGTTTGGTGACTTATTGCACTTTAAATTTAACTTACATCAATAATTATTCATTATTTATTTCTTATTAATATTAATAAAACGGGACTCCACAACATTTAATTAATATAAAGTAAAAACAAGTAAAACAAGTTAAAAAGCAGTAAGTTCGGCCGGGCCGAACTTTTAATACCCTCCACCATTTGCAACGAATTTGGGAATTTTTAAAAAATAAAGTCCTTAAAAAATTCTTTTAAAATTTTAAAAATACCGAATATAGCCGTTATATTGGGGTCTATACGACGTGGACATATATAGGCATTGTTTGTCATAAGCCATTACCATATTCAAATTCGAAACTTGAAATAAACAGTGAATAATGTAGCTAAAATCATCAAAATATCGTATATAAGGAGGTGCCGTTATATCGGACCAGCATAGACAATTTTTTGTAACAGGCGGTAGCAACCATTACGAACTTCAAATACCACATCTCAAACAATTTCGGTGGGTATTGTACCTAAAATCGTCAAAATACCGAATATAGGGAGGTACTGATATATGGGGCCTATACGAAGACCTGGACCCGCACAGACAAATTTCTGTCACAGACTGTAGTTCCCATAACGAACTTCAAATACCAATTTTGAAACAATTCCGGTGAATAATGTTGCTAAAATCATCAAAATACCGAATATAGGGAGGTACCGTTTAATGGGGGCTATATGAAGACGTGGACCTGCACAGAAAATTTTCTGTCTTAGGGTGTAGTATCCATTTTTAACTTCAAATACCAAATTTGAAACAATTCCCGTGAATAATGTCGCTAAAATCATCAAAATACCGAATATCGGGAGGTACCGTTATATGGGGGCTATACGAAGACGTGGACCTGCACAGACAATTTTCCGTCTTATGGTGTAGTATCCATTTTGAACTTCAAATGCCAAATTTGAAGCAATTCCCGTGAATAATGTCGCTAAAATCATCAAAATACCGAATATAGGGAGGTACCGTTATATGGGGGCTATATGAAAACATGGACCTACATGGCCCATTTACGAACTTAACCTGCCTACTGGAAAAATAAACATGTGTGCAAAATTTTAGCCATCTATCTCAATTCATTCGAAAGATAGCGTGATTACAACAGACAGACAGACAGACGGACAGACAGACGGACAGACAGACAGACAGACGGACATCGCTAAATCGACTTAGAATTTTACGCTGATCAAGAATATATATACTTTGTTGGGTCTGATATGAGTATTTCGAGGAGTTACAAACGGAATGACAAAGTTAATATACCCTCCATAGTATGGTGGAGGGTATAAAAACATTAAGTTCGGCCGGGCCAAACTTTTGATACCCTCCACCTTAGGGTAAAAGAAACATTAGAAGAAATGTGGCAAAAACCATTGAAATGCCGAATATCGGGAGGTACCGTTATATGGGGGCTACACCAAAACGTGGACCTATAATTACAATGTTCCGCCACACGAACTAGGACCCATTATGATCAACAAATACCAATTTTTAGACAAATCCGTGAAAAAATGTGGCAAAAACCATCAAAATACCGAATATCGGGAGGTACCGTTATATGGGGGCTATACCAAATCATGGACCCATACATGCAATGTTTCGCCACCGCAGCTGGAAACCATTATGACCCACAAATACCAATTCTTAGACAAATCCGTGAATAAATGTGGCAAAAAACTAAAATACCGAATATCGGGAGGTACCTTTATATGGGGGCTATACCACAATCCGTAAAAAAATGTGGCATAAATCATCAAAATACCGAATATCGGGAGGTACCGTTATATGGGGACTATACCAGAACGTGGACCGATATATCTCATTTTCAATACCAACCACCCTAGACACAATGCAAATAGCTCTGCTAAATTTTGGCGCTCTACGTCAGATAATGTGGGCTGTATCGTGATTTCAACAGACAGACAGACGGACAGACAGACGGACGGACATAGTTAAATCGACTTAGAATTTTATGCTGATTATGAATATATATACTTTAGGGGTCTAAGACGAATATTTAAGGATGTTACAAACGGAATGACAAAGTTAATATACCCTCCTTTCCAAGGTGGAGGGTAAAATAAATAATCAATAAAATATGAATCACAGTTAAACTTAAGCTAAATCACAGAACCGTTTCTAAATAATCGCAACAGAGTACTGTAGTTTAGTATTATCTTTGTCTTCTTTGGTATTTATTGATCTGGCAATCCTTTGTTGTATTCGTAGGCTTTCCAATGTATATCTTTTGTTCTCCTTCTTTTCCCTATCTAACATTTTGACATTTGTTAGATCAGCTGTGTGGCCACTCTCCGTTGTGTGTTGTGACAGTGCTATTTTTGCTAATCCTTTATTAATGTCATTTTGATGTTCTCCTATTCTAACACCAAGCATTCTTTTTGTTGTGCCCACATAAACTTTCCCGCATTTCTCTTTCTCATTGCCTTTGCATGTAATTTCATATACAACGTTGTGTTGTTTTTGTTTGTCTTCTTTTGCTTTTGTGCGTTTGAAAATCTCTTTCATTGTCTGATTGGATTTGTGTGCTATAATTGTTGTTGTACTTTTAATTATTTGTTTGAGGTTTTTTGTTTCTGTTAAATTTGGCAGGCACGGTACACTCACAAAAATTTGCTCATTGGATTTGTTAGTTTTTTCTATATTTTTGTTTTCTTTGTTTTTGCAGTCAATGATTATTTTCTTTATAAGATGAGGTGGATAACTATTTTTCTTCAATATTTCTGCATACTTTTTAATGTTTCTGTTTATAAATTGTTCATCTGTTAAGTACATTACATTTTCATGTTTAGTGGTTGTGTGGAGTGGAAGTTTATTATTCGTCCTGATGATATGTCTTTTGTATACCATTCAGTTAAAAGTTATTAAAAATTCAGTGTTTTAATAGAATATCGAACTACAAAAGAAATATATATAATAGCGACAAAGAAAAATATATATTAGCAATGTTCGAGACAAAAACAAAATTTTAACTGAATGGTATACAAAAGACATATCATCAGGACGAATAATAAACTTCCACTCCACACAACCACTAAACATGAAAATCGACACAACAAAAAGCCTACTTAACAAAATAATGTACTTAACAGAGGAACAATTTATAAACAGAAACATTAAAAAGTATGCAGAAATATTGAAGAAAAATAGTTATCCACCTCATCTTATAAAGAAAATAATCATTGACTGCAAAAACAAAGAAAACAAAAATATAGAAAAAACTAACAAATCCAATGAACAAATTTTTGTGAGTGTACCGTACCTGCCAAATTTAACAGAAACAAAAAACCTCAAACAAATAATTAAAAGTACAACAACAATGATAGCACACAAATCCAATCAGACAATGAAAGAGATTTTCAAACGCACAAAAGCAAAAGAAGACAAACAAAAACAACACAACGTTGTATAATAAAGGATTAGCAAAAATAGCACTGTCACAACACACAACGGAGAGTGGCCACACAGCTGATCTAACAAATGTCAAAATTTTAGATAGGGAAAAGAAGGAGAACAAAAGATATACATTGGAAAGCCTACGAATACAACAAAGGATTGCCAGATCAATAAATACCAAAGAAGACAAAGATAATACTAAACTACGGTACTCTGTTGCGATTATTTAGAAACGGTTCTGTGATTTAGCTTAAGTTTAACTGTGATTCATATTTTATTGATTATTTATTATACCCTCCACCTTGGAAAGGAGGGTATATTAACTTTGTCATTCCGTTTGTAACATCCTTAAATATTCGTCTTAGACCCCTAAAGTATATATATTCATAATCAGCATAAAATTCTAAGTCGATTTAACGATGTTCGTCCGTCTGTCTGTCTGTCTGTTGAAATCACGATACAGCCCACATTATCTGACGTAGAGCGCCAAAATTTAGCAGAGCTATTTGCATTGTGTCTAGGATGGTTGGTATTGAAAATGAGATATATCGGTCCACGTTCTGGTATAGTCCCCATATAACGGTACCTCCCGATATTCGGTATTTTGATGGTTTATGCCACATTTTTTTACGGATTTGTCTGGAAATTGGTATTTGTTGGTCATAACGGGTCCCTGAGCGTGTGGCAAAACATTGCATGTATAGGTCCACGTTGTGGTATAGCCCCCATATAAAGGTACCTCCCGATATTCGGTATTTTAGTTTTTTTTGCCACATTTATTCACGGATTTGTCTAAAAATTGGTATTTGTGGGTCATAATGGTTTCCAGCTCCGGTGGCGAAACATTGCATGTATGGGTCCATGATTTGGTATAGCCCCCATATAACGGTACCTCCCGATATTCGGTATTTTGATGGTTTTTGCCACATTTTTTCACGGATTTGTCTAAAAATTGGTATTTGTTGATCATAATGGGTCCTAGTTCGTGTGGCGGAATATTGTAATTATAGGTCCACGTTTTGGTGTAGCCCCCATATAACGGTACCTCCCGATATTCGGCATTTCAATGGTTTTTGCCACATTTCTTCTAATGTTTCTTTTACCATAAGGTGGAGGGTATTAAAAGTTTGGCCCGGCCGAACTTAATGTTTTTTACTTGTTTTTACTTTATATTAATTAAATGTTGTGGAGTCCTGTTTTATTAATATTAATAAGAAATAAATAATGAATAATTATTGATGTAAGTTAAATTTAAAGTGCAATATGTCACCAAACAAAATTCTAATAATGAAATATGTTTCTCATTTATAACCAGAATTCAATAAAAAACGCTCTTGAAAAAGTTGGAAACAAGCCAACGAAACGTTGAGAAGAATATTAAATAAATTCGTTTATTTTCATTTAATTAACTTGACCATAACAGCCCAATAAACCCATATTGAATAATCTCAGCATTGGTCAACAAAATACACTTCTGAAATTATTTAATATCGTCAGTTATCGGATTTTCCCTTTACATTGGCCTTTTGGCTCAATGAGTAAATAACTTAACTGTATAAATGTAATAAAACTTACGACTAAAACTATAGCTAGCCATCACCAATTGTATCGTAAGCACATTTTTGCAATATGAGCATTGACATCTAAGTCAGCACCTTATTGCCGTATTAAATATTCTTGTTGTTACAAATAGGGCATTGACATAAGTGTCAACACCTTATTGCAACTATTATTCTTTATTTGTAGTATTGTATTATTATTAATAAAGTATTTCTTGTTAACTACTCTCCCTTTAAGAGGTGGGTGTCCCAGCCACGGCGTAACTTTTAACAACTCGTTGCATTTTTTTAGAAGCACGTCTTGTTTTAAACATTGGCAAAGAATGACAGCGCCACAGAACGATAGACTGGTGGTCATTACAATGGACATCCATCCGATGTTGCGTCATCCCCAAGCCCTTTAATGATTCGCAGGTTTTGCTCATTCATATGGTGCAGCATAGGCAGGCTTAACACTTCGTTATGGCCAATGATATCCAGTAAATTTGAAGATGATTTTCCTGGTGTTTTCATTATCATTAGCATAATTGGTGTCATTTATGGTAACCGTATTTTCAAAGGTGATGACATAAGTACCCCTTATGCTTATTTCAGGGCTGTTATCTGTTTTAACTTTCGCGGATTGTTAATAGATTATAATCACGCCCTCGTTCACAAATGTTAAAGGTTTCAAATGACTATGTTGGGTGTGACATTCGGCAGAACCTTCTGAATGAATTGCACTTGCACAAGTATCATGCTACATTACTCCATACTTCATTAATGTTGTTTGGTTGGTCTTTGCACAATAGTTGACAGATGTGACCATATCGTCGTATTCGGCAACGGTGTTATCTTCCAACTGCAATATAGTGTTGTTGTAGCTTACAAGAAATATTATTACCTCTTGGGAGTTGGACTCTACTCTAGGATATTCTATGAGTACATAAATCATACTATCTGACTGTAAAATCTTTACATTAGAAATTTGCATTAGGTTAACAATAGATACTTCTGTGAGCTTTTCAACAAAAATAGAATTCAAATCATTATTATCAAAAATTGGCGAATTTATAAAATTATTTTTAACCAATGTGACAGTTAACATTAGTTTCTTTTACGATTTTGTTAACCGCGTCTGTAAGACGATCTATTTGTTTTTGAGTTTCTGTATTAATCAAGACTTGCCAATTGTTTGATTCTATAAGTTGTGACTCCGACATTTTAAGTCTTTCAAAGACTGCTGCGTCCGGAGTTCCTGCCACAACATTCAATGCTGTTCCTAAAAAATCTAACTATATTGTTCCATACTAAAACTGTACCACTTAACACAGGAATGAACCTTGAGTGAGAATATTCAGTGACGCGAGCATTTGCTACGATTAAGATAATGAATAAATGTAGAAGGAAAAGAGTGAATACGCTAATGTTAAAGCACTGTATATCGATTTGCAATCAGATCTGTTAAATTAATAATTTAGCCTAATATCCGTCATTTCAAACTGTCCTTTTGGACCACCCTCCCTTTAATAAGTACTGAAGTACCCAGTTCAGACTGTATAATTTCCTCAGAATATATACCTAATCTTTTGTTTTTTTTTATACCCTCCACCAAAAATGTATGGAGGGTATATTAAGTTCGTCATTCCGTTTGTAACTCATCGAAATAATCATTTTAGACCCACCAAAGTATATATATTCTTGATCAGTTCGAAGATGGGCTATATCGGTCCACGATATCGTATAGCCCCCATATAACGGTACCCCCGATATTCGGTATTTTAATGATGTTAGCCACATTTTTTTACGAATTTGTTAACCGCGTCTGTAAGACGATCTATTTGTTTTTGAGTTTCTGTATTAATCAAGACTTGCCAATTGTTTGATTCTATAAGTTGTGACTCCGACATTTTAAGTCTTTCAAAGACTGCTGCGTCCGGAGTTCCTGCCACAACATTCAATGCTGTTCCTAAAAAATCTAACTATATTGTTCCATACTAAAACTGTACCACTTAACACAGGAATGAACCTTGAGTGAGAATATTCAGTGACGCGAGCATTTGCTACGATTAAGATAATGAATAAATGTAGAAGGAAAAGAGTGAATTCAATAAAAAACGCTCTTGAAAAAGTTGGAAACAAGCCAACGAAACGTTGAGCAGAATATTAAATAAATTCGTTTATTTTCATTTAATTAACTTGACCATAACAGCCCAATAAACCCATATTGAATAATCTCAGCATTGGTCAACAAAATACACTTTTGAAATTATTTAATATCGTCAGTTATCGGATTTTCCCTTTACATTGGCCTTTTGGCTCAATGAGTAAATAACTTAACTGTATAAATGTAATAAAACTTACGACTAAAACTATAGCTAGCCATCACCAATTGTATCGTAAGCACATTTTTGCAATATGAGCATTGACATCTAAGTCAGCACCTTATTGCCGTATTAAATATTCTTGTTGTTACAAATAGGGCATTGACATAAGTGTCAACACCTTATTGCAACTATTATTCTTTATTTGTAGTATTGTATTATTATTAATAAAGTATTTCTTGTTAACTACTCTCCCTTTAAGAGGTGGGTGTCCCAGCCACGGCGTAACTTTTAACAACTCGTTGCATTTTTTTAGAAGCACGTCTTGTTTTAAACATTGGCAAAGAATGACAGCGCCACAGAACGATAGACTGGTGGTCATTACAATGGACATCCATCCGATGTTGCGTCATCCCCAAGCCCTTTAATGATTCGCAGGTTTTGCTCATTCATATGGTGCAGCATAGGCAGGCTTAACACTTCGTTATGGCCAATGATATCCAGTAAATTTGAAGATGATTTTCCTGGTGTTTTCATTATCATTAGCATAATTGGTGTCATTTATGGTAACCGTATTTTCAAAGGTGATGACATAAGTACCCCTTATGCTTATTTCAGGGCTGTTATCTGTTTTAACTTTCGCGGATTGTTAATAGATTATAATCACGCCCTCGTTCACAAATGTTAAAGGTTTCAAATGACTATGTTGGGTGTGACATTCGGCAGAACCTTCTGAATGAATTGCACTTGCACAAGTATCATGCTACATTACTCCATACTTCATTAATGTTGTTTGGTTGGTCTTTGCACAATAGTTGACAGCTGTGACCATATCGTCGTATTCGGCAACGGTGTTATCTTCCAACTGCAATATAGTGTTGTTGTAGCTTACAAGAAATATTATTACCTCTTGGGAGTTGGACTCTACTCTAGGATATTCTATGAGTACATAAATCATACTATCTGACTGTAAAATCTTTACATTAGAAATTTGCATTAGGTTAACAATAGATACTTCTGTGAGCTTTTCAACAAAAATAGAATTCAAATCATTATTATCAAAAATTGGCGAATTTATAAAATTATTTTTAACCAATGTGACAGTTAACATTAGTTTCTTTTACGATTTTGTTAACCGCGTCTGTAAGACGATCTATTTGTTTTTGAGTTTCTGTACTAATCAAGACTTGCCAATTGTTTGATTCTATAAGTTGTGACTCCGACATTTTAAGTCTTTCAAAGACTGCTGCGTCCGGAGTTCCTGCCACAACATTCAATGCTGTTCCTAAAAAATCTAACTATATTGTTCCATACTAAAACTGTACCACTTAACACAGGAATGAACCTTGAGTGAGAATATTCAGTGACGCGAGCATTTGCTACGATTAAGATAATGAATAAATGTAGAAGGAAAAGAGTGAATACGCTAATGTTAAAGCACTGTATATCGATTTGCAATCAGATCTGTTAAATTAATAATTTAGCCTAATATCCGTCATTTCAAACTGTCCTTTTGGACCACCCTCCCTTTAATAAGTACTGAAGTACCCAGTTCAGACTGTATAATTTCCTCAGAATATATACCTAATCTTTTGTTTTTTTTTATACCCTCCACCAAAAAAGTATGGAGGGTATATTAAGTTCGTCATTCCGTTTGTAACTCATCGAAATAATCATTTTAGACCCACCAAAGTATATATATTCTTGATCAGCGTAAAATTCTAAGACGATTTAGCCCTGTCCGTCTGTCCGTCTGTTGTAATCACGCTACAGTCTAAACGAATTAAGATATAAAGCTAAAATTATGCACAGATCCCTCTTTTGTCTGCAGACAGGTCAAGTTCGAAGATGGGCTATATCGGTCCACGATATCGTATAGCCCCCATATAACGGTACCCCCGATATTCGGTATTTTAATGATGTTAGCCACATTTTTCAATGGAATTATCTTAAAATCCACACAAGTAGTTCCTTGTGGGTACTTTATACCTCGGCAGAGAATTATCTATATAGGTTCACAATATCGTATAGCACCCATATAACGGTACCCCCACGGTATTCGGTATTTTGATGATTTTAGCCACATTTTCAATGGAATTGTCTGAAATTCCACAAAAGGAGTCCCTTGTGGGCATTTTACCCCCTCAAAAAGAATTGTCTATATATGTCCACGATATCGTATATCCCCCATTTTACTGTACCCCCCGTTATTCCGTATTTTGATGATGTTAGCCACACTTTTCAATGGAATTGTCTTAAAATCCACACAAGTAGTTCCTTGTGAGTACTTCACCCCCTGAGAGAGAATTGTCTATATAGGTGATGACATAAGTACTTTACCCCTGAAACGGAATTGTCTATATAGGTCCACAATATCGTATATCTCCCATATAACGGTACTCCCCTATATTCCGTATTTTGATGATTTTAGCCGCTTTTTCCAATGGAATTATCTGAAAATCCACACAAGGAGTTCCTTGTGAGTACTTTACACGAAGCCATAGATTTGTCTTTATAGGTCCACAATATCGTATATCCCCCCATATCGGCACCTTCCTATATTAGATATTTTAAAGTTTTTAAAAGAATTTTTAATGGATTTTATTTTTTTTTTTTGAAAATTTTCTAATTCGTTCCAAATGGTGGAGGGTATTCAAAGTTCGGCCCGGCCGAACTTACTGCTTTTTTACTTGTTTTCAGATACACCTTTTCGTCGACTTCAAAAACTCTGTTCTGCCTATTTAATTAAAACCGGTTTAATTGGGTTTCTTGAGGATGTGTAATTTTGTCTCTTACTTCTTTTCTAAGATCATTAGACGACGAAAGTATAATATCAATTGGTTTTAAACCTGTGACAGAATGTAATGTTCTATTATATGCCACTGTTGCTTGAATAGTTAATTGACTTGTATCGCTAATTCCCTTGTCGTTTTTAAGACATCTAGCAATTTCCATTAATGTGCTATGCAGAGCAGGAGCATTAACTACGTCTACGTCATATTGGTCTTTAAGTAGTAACGTGATAGTTTCTGAGTTAAAGGACGCTTCATTATCACAAAATACGACATTTGTTTTGGGAAACAAGTTCATTAATTGAAGGATAGCCACTTTTACGTCAACAATTGCACGAGATGCGAATGGTTGGACAATGGCAAATTTCACAATGCATGTGAGGAACTGTTTTTTATCCGTAGAAATATGTCGATAATATTTTTGAGAAATAGTTATCTCCCATTATTAGCTTTACATTCCCTTGAAGTAAAATCCATCTTTATAGATGCCTTTTTTGTCAACGACCCAAGCCAGGCTATTGTATGAGGATTTTAAAGGTCTTATTATTTTATATTTCAGCATTTGTTCGGTTTATTTATTCACAAAATCTGCTGCCCCCATCGGATATGGGTATAATTTAGAATATATGGGGTTATTGCTTGTTGTACGTATTGTAGCAATGAATGAAGTATTCAAGGGTAGCGCCTCGTTATGATAGTAATTTTACTAAAATTGTGTTTTGCTCAGATTCGATCATAGGTGTTATACTCAAATCACATCAAATCACTTAACTAGGATGAATCAAACCAAACACACTCATAATATATGATCGCCCGTTATGAATAATTCAACAGATCTTCGACCAATTTATATTTGCTCACAACCTTTTTTCACATGAGTCACTTGAATAAACATGTCACATCTGACCGACTGATTGAATTTGATTGTATTTATTAAACTGATCCCGTGTTATTTCAGGGACTTGTATGTCGTCTATATGTGTGAAATTTACGTTGTTACAGAGGTGGTTCTGCGATGGTTCAGACACTCCAGAGTATCTGATGTTGTTATCACTTAAATTTAATGTTGCACCCGCCTGCGTTAGCAGATCAAAGCCTATGATAGCATCAAATGTATTTAGTAAATCCAAAAAAAAAAAAAAAAAAAAAAAATTGAGCAATTTTCCCAAACATTTTAATAAGACATTTCTCTTTTTTTTACTTGAACCATGTATTGAGTTCACGGTGAAAGGGGTATTGACAGGTTTTACGTTTTTAAGCCCATTTATGGGTCTCACGTAATTTTTTCCCGCCCCAGTATCAATTAATATTTTTAATGTTCTATCAGCCAACTGTCGCTTGATGAACGGCAGTTGGGAGCATTCCCTCACAACATCAATATCTTCACCGTTGATGTAGCCAAATCTTCATAAGATTCCTGTTGTTGACTATTTCCTGACATATATTGTTTACCCCTTGACGTCTTTGTCCTGCAATACGTTCTGAGATATTCTGTCTTTTTAGGGGAGGAAAAATTCCATTCCAAATTTTCTTCTTTCGATACTTGCCTCGGCTTCTTGGGCTATTGCTAGTGCTGTTGGTAAATCCCTGGGTTATGCAGGGAATACAACGGATCTCAGCGGTTTAAATAAATTCATGTAAGGCGTCACTTCTTACTTCTGAGTTGAGTATGACGGCCACTTCTTTTTCATGGGACATATTGATCTTGTTTGTGACAAGTGTAAGTTTCTTCGACCTCGTCATAGTACTCCATCAAGCTTAAATTTCCTTGCCTAACCATTTCCAGTCCCTGTCTCCGGTTCGCAAGGAATTCCTATCGGAATGTGTTGGACTGCACACACCTAGTTATTATAGCTTGAAAGTTAAGCACCGTGTTATGTGATACGAGTAAGGCTCTAATTTTGTTCCTTATAATTCTCACCGCTTGATAGTGAGCTTCGCTGTCATCATATGACTTAAACATTTCATATGTGTCTACAGCTGATTGCCTCCAGACACATATTCGTCCTGAGTTCCATCGAAATTTTATGATGTCTAAACCTACATCACATTTTATGGCTGGATTGATTGTAATTTTTTCATACGTCTTGACATTTGGAACGTCTACCCTCATGTTAGAAAGTTCTTAAATTAGCGCATCAAATTTAATTTGAAATTTTCCCTGCATGCGGGTCTCCGGTTCATGCAGAGCATTGTTAACAACACCTTGCACGAAGGCTTGTCATTGCGTAGCGTCCATGACTTGTATATTTCGGTTCATTTCTTGAGGACAATATCCTAAAGTGTCACTGTTTTCACTATCGTACTTTTGTTTTTTTTTTCTCTGAATTCTCCGCTCCAAATCATCAGATTTCAACTGATGGTTTTCTACACAGTATTTCTAATTTAATCTAAAATTTTATATAAACGGCAGAGCTACCTTTATCTTAATAAAGCTTCACGTACAAATTCAATGCAAATTGTCACAATATACTTTAAAATTTTTAAGTACTTACATGCACAAATGAAGTCGTTTTACATTGAAAAACTTACTTACATGATTTTCTTATTTTTTTTTTTCGAAAATTGTCTGGCTGCTATGTTAACTAAAAAGTTGATTGGGTTGATTGATTGTTTATACACTCTTTGTAGCTTGCAGGTCCAGTGGATCCTATTAGTGTTGGACGTCAATTATTTAATTAGTTATCAGGTTTTCCCTTTACATTGGCCTTTCGGCACAATGAGTAAATAACTTTGACGATATTTTTATGCAAAATGACAAGTGTCAGGTAGTGGAATCATTTGAGGGCTGTCCACGTTTAGGACTGATATACCTATCCATATCAATTATCTTATGAATAAAGTATACAAATGTGTTTCAAACATCTATCTTAAATAACGCCATAACCTCTGTCCCTTGACGGCAAGCTGATGAAATAGTTAAGTGTTGAACTTCTCTCTCGGGATTCCCAAAGAATATTTTGAGGTTGTATATATTTTACAACCATTCTCACGAATTAAAGAGTAGTCTTAAAATTTGATTTGATCCTGTCAAACACATAAAATAGGCGTACGCCTAAATTAGGCGTTTATTTCTAATTAAAAATAACTACCCATTCGGTGAACGGAACATTGTTTTTGTTGACTGAGAACCTTGCTCAGCAGAAGTTGCCGTGCTGCTACTTTGTTTTCAGGGCTGATTTCAGTTGTGTTGCAGCCGCACACTATTTTGTGTTAGCGATTTCAATGGGTAAATTTTTTGAAGAATTTTTAACAAGCAAAGCAGAAAATTTTCGGTGCTATTGCTAATTTTGTGTTAGCGTTTTAAACTCTGATAAGCACAGCTCATTTGGTTGTTTCCATGCAAAGAAGTCATGGACAGCCCCTCCAAAGGTGGAACATATCGCCATTGTGTATTCATGATGGCATATCTGTATGGTTTTGAATATAATTATAAGGAAAGCCCTCCTTATGAGAATTAAACATACAATCATAAAGTTGTGTCTGTGGTACCCATTTCGACTGAAGAACATATGCTCAGCTATCAACACTTCATCGAAAAGAAGTCCAATCTCTGGATTTTAATGTCAAGGTTGAGTTACAGCCAGTTCCACGATATCGAAAGAACGCGTTCTCACGCCTATTACCTGACAAACAGCTGATTACCGTTCTACTAAAATTCGTCAGAACGAAAAATTGTACGAACATCAAAGCGAACGAAAACGTAAGAATTTCAGTGTATTTTTGAGTTCCGCTATATTTTTATACCCTCCGCCATACTATGGAGGGTATATTAATTTTGTCATTCCGTTTGTAACACCTCGAAATACTCATGTAAGACCCAACAAAGTATATATATCTTAATCAGCGTAAAATTCTAAAACGATTTAGCCATGTACGTCGGTCTGTCTGTTGTAATCACGCTATCTTTCGAACAAATTGAGATAGAAGGCTAACATTTTGCACACATGTATATTTTGCCAGTAGGCAGGTTAAGTTCGTAAATGGGCCATGTAGGTCCAAGCTATCATATAGCCCCCATATAACGGTACCTCCCGATATTCGATATTTTGATGATTTTAGCGACATTATTTACCGGAATTGTTTCGAATTTGGCATTTGAAGTTGGTAAAAGATACTACAGCCTAAGACAGAAAATTATCTGTGCAGGTCCACGTCTTCGTGTAGCCCCCATATAACGGTACCCCCCGATATTCGGTATTTTGATGATTTTAGCGACATTATTTACCGGAATCGTTTAAAATTTGGTATTTGAAGTTCGTAATGGATACTACATCCTAAGTCCAAAAATGAGCCATGTAGGTCCATGTCTTCATATAGCCCCCATATAACGGTTCCCCCCGATGTTCGGTATTTTACAGAAAATTATCTGTGCAGGTCCACGTCTTCGTATAGCCCCCATATAACAGTACCTCCTATATTCGGTATTTTGATGATTTTAGCTACATTATAAGCAGATTTTTCTTCAAGTTTCGCATTTAAATATTGTAATAACTTATGACAAAAGTTGCCTATGCAGGTCCAAGTCGTCGATTTCATTAATGGGAAAAAGTAATGGCACATGATCGGAACATAAAGTATGAGGGTATGTTTCCAGGTCGGTGAATGACACTGTTGAGTTTAAAAGCAGAAGATCAATAGTTGAGGTCTGTCTGTGGGTCAAATTTTGTGGAAATTTGGTGGGGTAAGGCGGGTAATATATATAGTAATTATTATTATTTTGATGATTAAATAGAGCGTTTCCGGCAGGATCGAATTTTGTGCAGTTCCAACTGGGTGTTGTGCATTTAAGTCGCCTAAAATGAAGGAATCGCCTGTTTCTGATGTTATCATATCAAGGTCAAAGATAAAGTCAGATGTGTACCGAGGACAATATACAGATATTAAATTGATTTTGGAGTTGAGAAACTCGACGGTAATGCATATATTTTCTACCAGTTTTGTAGGATAGGACGAATCAAAGAAAATCAAAGTGTTTCAAAGAAGATTTAATGGCGATTGCCACTCCTCCTCCTCCATGGGAGCTTCTATCTTTTCTGTGTACTTTGTATCCAGGTAATTTTAAGTTATGATTTGGTTTAAGAAATGTAGGAGTAGGAGAATGTCAATGAATTTTTCTTTTAAAAATGTATGAAGCTCTGCAGACTGCGAGAGATTGGTAATGCCTTGACAGTTCCAATGCATTACTCTAAGACTTGTTTGTATATGATTATATTGCATATTTTAGCATAGACATAATAACATTTAATTGTTCCATTTTTGTTCTACATATACGCAGATCTGATATCGCTTGTGTAAAAATTTGAAATAGTTCGTCAATACTGTAAAGTTCGGCCGTTGACTTTTTTTGAGCTAATGGTTCAAGTAATCCGGCATACGAGATTTCCGGATTGAATGTTTTAGGGTCGTTTGGAGTAAAGGTTGAATTTTTTAGTTAGGGGAATTTATTTGCGGCTATATCAAAGTTAACAGGTCGTCTTTTTACAGACAATTTCTTCGTTAGATTTTCTCGAATTGCCAGGTATTCTTTTCGGCATGGACATCGTGGATCGTTGGCTCTATGGTTGTTGTTCTTAAGATTTCTCTTTGTGCAATTAAAACATTTGTATGCGGCAGGAATTCCCTGTGGATTTTTGTCTATTTGGCATATAGCTACGTCATGATTACCACCGCAGGCCATGCATGCATTTTTCCTGAAACAATTTTTGGCTCCATGCATTGTAAACTTTGTGCATTGAGTATAGCCTTTATTTCCTTTTAGAGGTTTTCTCCAGAGAATATTAATATTTCACACTTTCCTAATTTTGAGGATTTGAGCTTTACTGTTTACTGAACGATCGAACTCAGTCATATAAATTGTATCACTTTCAGAAGAACGAGCGGTTTTAATTTCTTTGATATTGACAACATTAATGTTGTAGGAATTTTTATACCCTACACCACAAGGTGGTCAGTGTATTATGTCTTTGTGCATTTGTTTGTAACATGGAGAAGGAAGGGAGGTAGACCCATAGTTACTTTTGAGGATCTCCATAGAAACACTTTCTGACTTGATTTATGCATGTCAGTCCGTCTGTCCATGTATTTTTGTGAACAAAATGCAGGTCGCATTTATTATCCGATTAAGATGAAATTTTGCACAAATCATTTGTTGGCCCAAGGACGAACCCTATTGAAATTGGAAATAATCGGTAAAAATTTTGATATAGCTCCCATATATATCTTCGTCCGATTTGCTTTTATTGAGCACCAAACGTGTAATATTAGCACGAATAGTATGGAATTTTGCATATACAACCAAATTAGGCCTTAAAATAAGTATGCCAAATTTTATCGAAATCGGTTCAGATATAGCTATAGCTCCCATATATATATAGTTCATCCGATTTGTTATTTTTGTCCTCCGCAGCCGTAATATGTATTCTGTAACAACAATATTTGGCGAAATATATCAAATGCAGCTCAGAAATACCTTTGCTAAATTTTATCGATTCAGATTTGGATATAGCACCCATATATAACTTCGTCCGATTTACTTTTATTGTGCATCAAATGCCTAAAATTTGCCCAAATATTATGGAATTTGGAACATACGACCGAATTAAGTCTAGAAGCTAGTATGCCAAATTTGGTGAAGATCGGTTCAGATATAGCTATAGCTCCCATATATATTGTTCATCCGATTTGTTGTATTTGTTACCCACAGCCATAATATGTACTCCGTAACAACGATATTCAGGGAGATATATCAAATACAGCTCAGCGGTGTAGGGTATCATAAAGTCGGCCCCTCCCGACTTTGGGACTTTCTTTACTGGTTTAGTCTTTGATCTCGCTGGTATTGAGTTGCGGGGGCCATAGAGTACCATTTTAAATACCTTGGTGTCTTTGCACTCATTAGAGTAGAAAGTATACCCTGAGTCAATGAGTTTCTTTTTTGCTTGCTTAAAGAGTGTAATTGAAGGTGACATAATTTTAGTACCAATGGTCATTCTCTTATATGTATATGTAATATGTATGTGCCAATCAATTTGTACACACTTAGGAACTTGTGCTCAGCATCCACAACAATTGGAAGAAAAAAATTTTGTATTCTTGTACTTCGCTCTCTCCTCACTGTAGGTATCACCGTCGTCGTCATTGTCAAATTGTACAAAGCGCACGAAAGCATTTCAGTGCAATTTTGCGTTCCACTTTCTTTTTTCATGTCCATGTCCGTCTTTGTGTCTGTCTGTCCGTCTGTCTGTCTGTTGTAATCACAGTATCTTTCGAACAAATTTAGATAGAAGGCTAAAATTTTGCACACATGTAAACGGGCCATATAGAACCAAGTTATCATATAGCCCCCATATAACGGTACCTCCCGATATTCGATATGTTGATGATTTTAGCGACATTATTCACCGCAATTGTTTCAAATTTGGCATTTGGAATTCGTAATGGATACTACAACCTAAGACAGAAAATTATCTGTGCAGGTCCACGTCTTCGTATAGCCCCCATATAACGGTACCCCCCGATATTCGGTATTTTGATGATTTTAGCGACATTATTTAACGGAATCGTTCCAAATTTGGTATTTGAAGTTCGTAATAGATACTGCAGCATAAAACAGAAAATGGGCCATGTAGGTCCACGTCTTCGTCATGAACTGACAGTTGAATGAATATTTCTGTTGCCTATATTTATACCCTACAACACTATGTGTTGGGGGTATTATAAGTTTGATTGGGCCAAAATTTATGTAACACCTCGAAATATTGGTTTCCCACATAGGAAAGTATGTACGGTTCTTCCTATCTCGCCGAACTGAGTCAATCTAGCTATGTATGTCCGTCCGTCCGTCTGTCCATGTTAATTTGTAATCACTCCAGAAGTCGCAATTATAGCCCGATCTTCACGAAATTTAGAATGGAGTTGGGGCTAGGGTCAGAATAGAACCCTATTTATTTTCGCATAATATTTAGGGCTTGAAATGGACCAAAAACTGAAAAAAATCCTGATTTTGCAGTTGCTCTACAGGTCGCAGTAATAGACCAATCAAAGCGGAACTTAGCATGGGGCTAGATCTTAGGGCTGGGCAGAAGCCTTCCATTTTGATGGTCATCGGGTAATATTTAGTGGGTACAAAAACCATAACATTTGTGTTAAATAAAAGTCCAATTTTTCATTAACCCGCGAATATTTTTAATCCCGGCGAAATCTGAAATAGACGAACAGGTCAATTCTGACCGTTACGTAGATGCCGATAGTAAATATATCGGTTATATATAGCGAAATATATAAAATGTGTATATACAAAGGAAGGGGATGTTAGTTAGAATGCTTATATCTCAAGAATGGCTGGACCGATTTTGACAAATTTTGTCAATTCAGAATGCCCTCTTGTCAAAATCAGGAAAATTTTTAGTTGTTGGTCCATTTCAACCCCTAATATATTGCGGACATCTTTGAAAACAATAGGCCTAGCCCAATAGGCTGTTATAAAGGTCACAAATAGAAACCAAAGGACACGAAATCTCGCATAAAGTTAGAGTTTAGAACTAATTTTGTGTGAAAAAATACCAGCATTACTTACAGGCGATATCCGAAATACACAAAAGGCGAACTTCTGGTTTTTTATTCTGATTTCGTTGACGAATATAGCCAAATATCGTAGACAAGCAAATCATATGATGAGTCTAAATTTGGAGATACAGAGGGGTTTCTTTCTTTTGGAGATGATTGCAAAATATTTAGGGGTTCAAATTAACCAAAAACAGAAATGTTTTCCCGATTACACAATTGAAGCCAAACGACACGCCTGTGAAGAGAGTTAAGGACCGGGAAGAATTCTAGCATTTTGGATGACGATTGGATTATATTTAGCTGTATAATGGACCACAACAACTAACAGTCCGACGGATCGCATAAATATTCGGCAAATGTCCTTGCCTAATTTAAAAAGCGAAATCTATCAATATGGATTTGGACATAAGGGGGCTTCTAACATATTGGAGTGTTGTAGGGTATAACATAGTCGGCCCCGCACGACTATAGCCTTTGCTTACTTGTTTTTGGATGACATGGAGGAGCCTGCTGCTTCCAAATATTGACACTCCTCTGGCGAACTCAGGATTGAAGAAATAAAAAATATATTTGTTATTGACATATTATAATTGTACTTTTTGTTTTTACACACCAATTTGTTTCCTTTTTCTATCAAATCAATATTTATGTTCTCCTGAATTATAAATAGACGACACCAGTCAAAAAAGTGACTGATTTTAATATTTGTGTTCGCATGCGTGTAAACAAAAAACAAGTAAAAAAGCTGTAAGTTCGGCTGGGCCGAACTTTTAACACCCTCTACCATTTAGCACAAATTTGGCAATTTCCAAAAAACAAAAAAAAAAGTAAATCCGTTAAAAATTCTGTAAAAATCTTAAAAATACCGAATGTCTATACGACGACTTGGACCTGCATAGGCAAGGTTATATGGTTATATGGGGTCTATACGAAGACGTGGACCTGCGCAGACAATTTTCTGGCACGGGATGAAGTATCTATTACGAACTTCACATGCGAGATTTTAAACAATTCCGGTAAATAATGTCGCTAAAATCATCAAAATACCGAATATAATATTACGGTATATGGGGGCTATACGAAAACGTGGACCTACATGGCTCATTTTCTATTTTATGCTGCACTATCTATTACGAACTTCAAATACCAAATTTGGAACGATTCCGTTAAATAATGTCGCTAAAATTATCAAAATGTTGAATATAAGAAGGTACCGTTATATGGGGGCTATACGAAGACGTGGACCTACATGGCCCATTTACTTTAACTGCCTACTGACAAGATAAACATGTGTGCAAAATTTTAGCCTCCTATCTCAATTCGTTCGAAGGATAGCGTGATTACAACAGACAGACAAATCGACTTAGAATTTTATGCTGATAAAGAATATATATACTTTGTTGGGTCTGACATGAGTATTTCGAGGAGTTACAAACGAAATGACAAAGTTAATATACGATCCATAGCATATTACTACTTAACAAAAATATTGTTGTTAAGATGCTTGTTAAAATGTTCAATACAATGATTGGATGGTAAATAGCCGAGGAGCATTCCTAAGAAACCATACTCCAATAGCCTAACGAAATTAATGTATGATTTTCCAATGTGATTTTAGAGCTTCTTTCTGATTTTTGCGCAATAAAAAACGATATGTTGAAGTTGGTGATGCAATAAGAAATTCTCTGTCAGTTAATTGTGGGGTTCCCTATGTTAGTGTGTTGGGTCCGCTTTCATTTATATTAGTGATCTAAAATATTTACATGGGAAACTGTCCTTATTTGTTGATGAAATTTGCTTACGAAATTGTTTTACAAATTCAAGTGGAGTATACTTCTGCTATTTCAGTCATATTTGAAAAACACAATACAATTTTCTATATTCTAACGCATATTAAAAGCCTATCTTTTGCAGAATATTGAACATCTATATAATAAGAATATACAGTTGTTATTAGCTCCTATTTTGCATATAAAAGTGATTGCTAGAAATCGGTTGATAAAAGGTTTAAAAAATGCCATAAAGTCGATGATACATATCCTAAAAAATGTGGTTAAATAGCAAATATAGCAAATTGTCGGATGCACCGATCTATGAGTGATAAAATAAATAATGAGCCTATTACATCTGTCACAGAAGGCAGGACCTACATGCCGTATTTTAAATGATACCCTGAAATATGTGTCTAAAATCATCAGAATAAAATCATCAGAATATCGGGAAGTACTGAAAAATGGGGTGCTGTTGCAAAATGTGTACCTATATAGTTAATGTTCTGTCACAGGACTTAGAACCTATTACGAAACCTTAGTACCGAATTTTAAACAATTCCGTTTGAAAATGGGGTTTACATCGTCCAAATACCAAATATCGTGAGATACTATTCAAATATGTAAAAATTTTCGCTTTCTACCTGAATTTGTTCGAAAGATTAAAACAGACAGACATAACTATATCGATTTTGAATTTTACGCTCATAAAGTATATAAAGTGAAGTATATATAGTGAACACTCTCTCAGGCGGACACCTTCTTTTGATGGACCAAAATGCAGCTCACAGAACAATTTTTCATGTATATTAACCTCTTTTATACGAACATGGACACCCTTTCGTATTTGAAGTTCGCAATAGGTTTGACAGAAAATTTTCTAGGCAGGTCCATTGGTTTAGTAAGAGCGGTACCTCCCTATATCCGGTATTTTATTGATATAAGCGACATTTTTCACCGGAACTGTTTTCGGAATCGGTACTTCAGCCTATGACAAACAATTGCTTAAGCAGCTCCAGCAGATTAAGACGGTATTTTTCGACGGACAATATTTTGGTTTGAAAACCTCTATATATAGACAAAATATCACGATTTCTGTTTATTTTGCTTATTTAGAATCTATATTTATTTATTTATTTTTATGTTCGTTCCTACACAACAAGATTAGCATCTTATAAATTATAATGAAGAAATTATAATTACAAAAAATTATCCGCTTAAACTTAGCAAAATAAAAAGATTTTATGTAAATGAGACACAATAATTATAAAATTAAACTTATATAAATATTAATTGAAGTTTTTGAATGTGAATTAGAAGTAGTAATAGTAATAATAACTTAAAAGCCATGACAAAAGATTAAAATGCTTACACTCCGATAACTGCCTCCAAATTATAAAAATAATTCATTAGTTTTATTTTAAATATTAATACATTGCTGATACCTTGCATTTCAGATGGATGAGTGTTCCATAGACGTATTGAGCCAATAAAAAATTTCCACTCCGAAACAAGACACCGCCGTTTGAGAGATGTTAACTTTTTTCCTCTATTAGATCTTGCAAATCTGATCCTCCTCTCCTTCGGTGTCTGTTTGTATATTATTTTATGAAGGAATAATAGTGCTCTGCTTTTAATGAAGGACTGGAAGCTGATCCCATATAACGTATCCGAATATTGACTAATATGCTGCATTCTACCTAAACATACACCTAATGCTATTATAAGGCACTTGTTTCGATTGTGTGCATCACAAAATCTCACATCCGTATATTAACCCTAGTATCAAGTAAGATTTAGCCAAAAGTTGTCTTATGTATGACGGAGTAAAGGAGTGGGAAAGCCATAATGTTCGCAATTTTGAATAAGTCTGTCCTACAGCCATATTAATTAATTTGTAGTGTAAAATTGGCGGATTACCTAAAACCGCTTACAACCGTGGTGCTTATTCTACGCTCCGAGAATGTGGGGGATCCACGCTATTTCTATATGATTTACATTTTGTTAGTTGATGTTCTAGTAATTGGTTCATTTCAGAAAATGACATCAAAACGAAGGTGATTGCCATTAAAAAAAATGTGGAAATTATTGAATGTGTATTTACGAAGAAAAGTAAAATGTGTATTTACTACGCATTACAGTCTAACAATAAATACGTTTTCCTGAATTTTGTTATTATTTTTTTAAACCACAAAATATTCGTATATAAAATTTTAAATATAAAATCAAAAGGGATAGCGAAGAGCCCGTGTTCAGCTAGTAAATATATAAAATCGACCGAAAACATATATGTGACGTCAGCCGATAATTTGACAAATTTTTTTTTTGTACCAAATTCAGTCACTTATTCCGAATTTCATTGGCACGAAATATATGAAGTCGGCAGAAAATGTATATGGGAGTTATATTAAAATCTGAACCGACTTTAATATAATATGGCAAATTTATTTTTGTACTGAATTCCGCCGCTCAATCCAAATTTCATTGGAATCGGGCATATATATCGTGTTTGGTGCACTCAATGTATGAAAACGGCCGCAGTTATATATGGGAGCTATATCCAAATATGAACAGATTTCAATAAAAATGTGCCAATTTTTTTTTGTATCAAATTCCGTCACTCATTCCCGATTTCATTGGAATCGGTCATGCATATTGTGTTTGGTGCATCAAATACATGAAATCGGTCGGAAAATATATTTGGGAGCTATACCAAAATCTAAACCGATTTAAATATAATTTGGCAGATTTAGTTCTGTAACAAATTCCGCTACTCATTCCGAATTTCATTGGAGTCGGACATACATATTGTTTGAAAGACTCAAACATGTGTGTGGAAATGGAATTGGTGTTTCACACGCTTATCTAAATATTATTTAGTTTTTAGTTTACTTTATGCTAAGTACTTACATTCTTTTCAACATAGAATTTACTCTTCAGTTTAGTGATAATTTTGTATTGAACTATTTACGTACGACTATGTTTAATAGTTTTTGTAAGTTATAATCTACCCAACGCTGTGTTTGCCTACTGCATAAGATAATGAGCATGTAATAAAGATTTTATGACCCCCACAAGAGATATGCAGGCAAGACAATGTACGCAAGATGAGTCGTGTTGGTCTGTCACCAATTCATATGTATTTCTGAATAGAAAGTAAGGGTTGCTAGATAGTGTGTAAGGTTAAGAATTATTTTGTAAGCTAGCACTTAAGATGGAATTATGAAAAAATAAATTCAGTGTCGAATCAAGCATCATACGAGCATGTTCATTCTTCTCCCAAACATTTGCGAAAGTGAAGGAACTAGCAAACATCAAAAATCGAATCAACAACAATCAAAAACTATTCAACATTAGGAACAAACAACTTTAACAACATCAAGTGTGGTAACAGCAGTTAAACAACTCACCAACCACAATATAACAATCTACAAAACTCAACAACAACATTGATCAACAATCGCAAACATAAAAAAAACAAATCTACAAAAAATTAAACATCGATCAACTACAACAACATTTTTAAAAGGACTTATCAAAATGCCTAGTTGTCAAGAAATTTACTCCAAAGACATAGAAGTATAAAGATGGGACAAGACAGAGTCAAGATATGGCAACCCTGTGAAAATACCTCTGTTGTTATGATATCGTAACAGCATAGTTAGCAATGTTATGCGATTTAAACCGCTTAGGCAATATGCAATTAATTTGGAAAGTCTATGGAATAGAATTTTGAAACCCAATTTTTGGATTTTTCAAACTTTTGTTTGTCATTTTTTTCTATAAATGTTTTTTTTTTTATATTAACATGGTCCTGTCATAACCTGTTACCTAGGTAGTATAGACACAAACCATTTGCTCAGAATGCATTTTGTCTAGTCTTTACCATTTTAGGTCTTTGTTTACTCTCAACAACACACAATCTTCAAAGTGTTAGATGCTATGTTGCAGACGGCGGGAGGTAGGAAATATCGTAGCAATACCATACCAGACATGCGTAAGAAGGTGGTAGAACAATGGGAAACATTCTGCAGAAATGATGAGGCACTCAAAAAAAGGGAAGATAAGAGTGAAAATGACCCGTATTATAAGGAGAAAGCGTATGAAATTGCACATAACATGAAAGAGGACATATGGAAGATTTTAAATGATGCAGAAGAAGAAGAATCCCACACCGTTAAAATAAGTCCACAACAAGGAGATTTAAGTCCACAAGAACATAGCTTAAATACACCACAGTTATCATTCAAATTAATGGAAATGGGTGAAGTGACAAATGAAAATCACAACAAACTAGCAAGATCATTAGAAAATCAATTTAATTCTAACGTAGCAGAATTAAATTCTATGATAAAGCTTGTCGAAACCAAGAAAGACAAGTTATATTTAACAAAACTGCTTGAGAGACTGGAAGTCCAGATGAACAGACTGCTCGACATTCGATCAGAAATGGCGAGAGAAGGTGCAGGAAATGATTTTACGGAAGATCAGTGGGAGCAGTCCGGAGAAGATTTCAACAAAGCTCAGATGCAAATAACAGAATTGTTGACATCTTTAGAAGCGGCAGAAAGAAAATCCGTAATGGTCGAAAAAATAAAAATTCCAGAGTTTAGTGGACGTCGTGAAGATTGGAACTCATTTTATGAATTATTCCGCACATTAGTGCACGAAGATAAAAATACCTCAGATCAAGAGAAGCTATTTCGTCTACGCTCAGCTTTGAAGGGACTGCAGATTATTCAAAACATGCCGTTAACCAGTTCAGCATATGAAGGGGCTTTGGAAGCATTACGTAAAAGGTACGACAATAAAAGGACTCTATTCACACATTATGTGGACAGCCTATTAGATGTGCCAAAAATTAATGGATCATCAGTGCACAGTATCAAGAAGTTATTGGATACAGCTATAGAGAGCATTGAGGGAATCCAATCCATGAATTTGAAACTAGGAGATGCATACCCAATTCTGGCACATATAATAGTGCGCAAATTGGATAAAGAGACTCTTTTACAATATGAACAGACAATACAAAAGTCTACGGAAATTCAAGATATAAACGACGTTCTAAAATTCTTGGAGCAAAGAAATCAAACTTTGAATTCAGTTTGGTCTGTAGATGATGGAGATAGACAGAGATTCAAGCGACAATACAGTTTTGAAGTGGCAGCAACAAACAGCGAAGAAAATCAAACAAAATGCGGTTATTGCAAAAGTATTGGGCACAAGATTCACCAATGTCAGCATTATAAAACATTAACAGTGAAGGAGAGGATTGATTGGGTAAGACGGAACGAGCTGTGCACTAACTGTTTAAATCATAAGGCAACAAGAAGATGCATTAGCAAAACGAATTGCTTTATGTGTAATGGCAGTCATCATACCAGCCTTCATATTGAAAAATCGGCTACAGGAGGCAACAAAGGAAAATCAACATTTACCACAATTAAAGAAATGCATCATGTATTAATTGCAACAGCACAGATACGAGTAAAATCGAAGCAAAACGAATACATCACCTTGAGAGCATTAATCGATCCTTGTGCTCAGGTCTTCAATCAGCGAGGAAGCCGTACAGATATTGCAGTTGCCAAAGCAAAGAACAGATGTAACACTGCATGGACTTGGAGGAGCAGTCGTCGGTAAAGCAAAATCGAAAGTTATTATCGAAGTGAAACCCAGATTTTTAAGCGATTTCGCTGTGAATATAGAGGCAGTCGTACTTCCTGAGTTGGCTTCAGTTCAGCAGGATCCCACGTGTGAATACGATATAGATAAATGGGAAAATTTCACGCTAGCAGATCCGGACTTTACGTCGTCAGATAGAATCGACGTGCTGATTGGAAGCGATGTCTACCACGAAATCCTTCAAGATGGTATTCACAAAAAAGATAGTATATTGGCGCAAAGGACGAAGCTAGGATGGATACTGTCGGGGCCGACTACGGAAAAAAAGGGAAGCAGCAAGAAAATTGTAGCTACTACTACTCTGGAAAGATTTTGGGAGATAGAGGAGGTGAGCGACAATCAAGCAGTGACAGAGGATGACTTTTGTATGTCAAATTATGGCTCAACAACATCGTTAGCGAGTGATGGCCGGTTTATGGTCAGACTTCCCTTCAGGGAAGATGTTGAATTAGGAGATTCACGTAAAAGAGCTATGACAAGATTTTTGAACATGGAGAAAAAATTATGCGCCAACCCTAAACTAAGAATGGAATACCAACAGTTTATGGAAGAATATATTAGTATGGGGCATATGAAACGAGTAGAGCCGGAAATAGGGGGAAAATACTACCTTCCCCATCAAGCTGTCATCAGAGAAAGCAGTATTACTACAAAAGTAAGAGTGGTGTTTGATGCGTCTTCCAAGACATCAAATGGAAGAAGCTTGAACGATATTCTCTACGCTGGGCCAAGATTGCAGAGAGATATTTTTGATATCCTTACAAAATGGCGGAAACATCAGTTCGTTATAAGTACAGACGTGGAAAAAATGTACCGACAAATTTGGATACATAAAGATGACCAAGAATACCAATATGTGTTGTGGAGATCCAGCAGCGAAAGCCCAGTAGAACAATACAGATTAACGATAGTGACGTACGGTACGGCATGTGCGCCGTTTTGGGCGTTAAAGACGCTTGACGAAATTGGATCTCAATGTGAAGATAAAGACATTGGCGCTATTATACAAAATGATTTCTACATGGACGATTTGTTAACCGGAGCAGATTCTATTTCAAGATGTAAAGAATTACAGGGGAAAATAAATAAACATCTAACAAAATATGGATTTAAGCTACGGAAATGGATTTCGAACGATAATGATGTCCTAAAAAACATAGACGGTAAAAGAGAGAATGATGTACTTCACATAGAAGAAGATGATTGCCTTAAAACGTTGGGGCTGAAATGGTATATAGCAAGTGACACATTTGGATTTACAACGCAACTTTACAATGAACAACGGATAACCAAGCGGAAAGCCCTGTCGTATTTGGCCAAAATATTCGATCCATTAGGATGGCTAACACCAATAACAATAACGGCGAAGCTTTTTATTCAACAACTATGGGTAATGGATATTGGATGGGATAATGTACTAGTAGAGGAGCTGAATAAACAATGGAGAGGGCTCACGAGTAAGCTAAACTCACTAATTTCGATTCGAATAACTCGATGGTTGCACGTATCCAGCTCAACTGAAGCACAACTGCATGGATTCGCGGATGCATCGGAAAAGGCTTATGCAGCCGTAGTTTATGTTGAAGTGAATGGAGTTGTTCAGCTAGTAGCAGCTAAAAGCAAAGTCAATCCCATTAAAAATAGGAAGACGTTACCAAAACTAGAGTTGTGTGCGGCGAATTTATTAGCGAAACTTATGACAAAGGTTATGAAAATTTTGTCAACAGAAGCAAATGTATTTATGTGGAGTGATTCGTCGATAGCGCTGTCATGGATACGTAATAGTTCCAGTAAAGATCGATTTATAAGGACAAGAGTTAAGGAGATTCAACAATGGGTACCAGCAGCCAAATGGCAATATGTAAAATCAAAGGAAAATCCGGCAGACATGGGATCCAGAGGGATATCAGCAGACAAGTTACCAGAGAATAATCTCTGGTGGAATGGTCCGTCGTGGTTAATGCGAGATGAAGAGAGCTGGGAAACAAAGGAACCTGTGTATGTCAATGTGGCCGTTACAAATGCGAACAGCGGTCCCAACTATTTCAATAATATGGTAAAAGATTATTCATCGTTTACACGACTTAAGCGAGTGATAGCGTATGTGCTCAGATATATCGCAAAGCTACGCGGAAAAAACTTTCCAGATTACTTGACTGTGGAAGAATTATGAGCTGCGGAAATGTTTTTAATAAAAGGCCATCAACAACAAGAATTTCCAGAAATTGTCAAGAGACTAAGAAATAATACGCTGATTGATCACAAACACAAGCTGGCTTCATTAAATCCGTTTTTAGACGAGAATGGCGTGTTGAGAGTTGGAGGTCGATTACAGTTAGCTTCGCTGGCGTATAATCATAAACATCCCATAATACTCAATAAATCAGAGCTGAGTGATCTAATTATCAAGGACGCACATGTGAAAATGCTCCATGGTGGAAATCGGATAATGGAACATTTGCTAAAAAGAAAATTTTGGATTATTGGGTTGAAAAACAACGTAAAACGGCTGAATCGGGGTTGCGTCAAATGTATACGACATAAACGAGAAAATCAATGCCAGCTAATGGGAATGTTACCAGAACATAGAGTTAATGTATCAGCACCGTTTACACATTGTGGTGTAGACTACGCAGGACCAATATACATGAAGTGTTCAAATGGCAGAGGCCAGAAAACATATAAAGGATACATTGCGGTATTTATTTGCATGACAACAAAGGCAATTCATTTGGAACCGGTTAGCAGTTTGACGTCAGAAGCATTTCTGGCAGCCCTAAGGCGCTTGTTTGCCAGAAGAGGTAAAAGTAGTCATATATATTCTGACAACGGCACAAATTTTGTTGGAACAGTTAAACATTTGGATAGAGATTTAAAGGCCGCCATGAAGGAGAATAACGCACTAGCACCGATATTAGCGACAGAAGGAGTGCAGTGGCATTTTATTCCCCCGGCAAGTCCCCACTTCGGAGGAATATGGGAAGCGGATGTTAAATCAATGAAATATCATTTACGAAGAGTTATTGGTGAGAGTAAATTGACATTTGAAGAAATGTCTACGCTTTTATATCAGATCGAGGCCGTGTTAAATTCGAGACCGCTTTATAACATGGATGATAATGCTGGCGAGGTGGAAGTCCTCACACCTGGACATTTTCTAATCGGAAGGACCTTGATAAGCTATCCAGAAACGAGCGATGAACAGAAGATTACAGCCCTAGATCGTTGGAAGCAAGTGCAGAAAATGAAAAATTGTTTTTCGAAGCAATGTAAATCAAACTATCTAGAAACACTCCAACAACGATACAAGTGGAAAACCCAAAAGAAGAATATACAGAGGGGACAAGTGGTGATAGTTAAGAATGAAGAAACACATCCTGGACGATGGCCGTTAGGTAAATTCGAAGATGTCCATCCAGGACCGGATGGGTTAGTAAGAGTCGCCACTTTAAAAACCCAAGCAGGGTTGATAAAGAGATCCGTGAACAAGTTGTGCCCATTAGAAGGCGTAAAAACTGACGAAAAACATGATAGCTCCAGTGGAGAGAGAACCGTCAATCTGGCAAGCTACTTAGTGCTTTTGCTTCTAGCTTTAACTTATGTAAAATCTACGGTCGCTGACAGCTTAACCAATATCACAGAGCTACAGGAGTCAACCGCACTATACTTGGACCAGGTTGGATCAGTGAATGTCGTAGCCTCGGAATGGAACATGATCATAGTTTTTATTGTGCTTCCATTTTTTGAATCCATGGAGAAATGCGAGACCGTGTTAAAAACAATGACGCCACTATGCGTAAAGTTGCAGATATTCGAGCCGCAGTGCGACAATATTCTAAGAACTATGGAGAGGCAAGTTAAGAGTCTGCAAGACACTAACGAGTTCTTGTTCTCGAGAACTAGTAGGAGGCCCAAACGTGCGCCATTAGAGTTCATCGGGTCACTCCAGCACGTCCTATTTGGAACTATGGATGCGGAAGATCGGAAAAAAATAGAAGAAAACTTGCAAAACTTATTGGAAAATCAATATAACCTGAAGTTCATGATGCAAAAACAAACCTCCGTCGTAGAATCTACGGTTAATATTCTGCGCACTACTATGGAAGATGTAAATACCAACTTCAAGAAGATACAGGATCAGATGAACAACATAACGGCAGCTATGGAAGAATCATATTTCGTTTATATCCATGAAAAACCGAATCGACTGTTTTTCATGGTAACCAAAGATTTGGACGCAATAATTCGCGAGAACGAAAGAGTACAGTCGAGTATGATAAGCCTGCTTATTGACATTAACCATGGGAAGCTCAATCCAGCCTTGATTACGCCGTTACAACTTCAGGAAGAAATGACCAAGATAAGAGAGCACATGCCTGAACACCTCAAATTTCCTGGCAAAAAGTATGATCAAATTAGAGCGGTATACAAACTTCTTACTGCTAAGGCAGCATTAATTGAGGACCGACTGATGGTTTCAGCTAATATTCCATTGTTCACGCAGCACACGTCTCAGCTGCATCGGATCATCCCCCTGCCTATTAGGCTGAACGGAGGGAAAGTTGTAGCACAGCCATCGGGACATTATCTGATATATAATTTCAACAGGGATGCCTATCATATAATGACGCAAGCTGAGTTAAACATGTGTCAGCTGTACATTGACGGTGAATATGTTTGCGAAGGTAATTGGCCATGGGTCGACGCAAATGACCATTCGTGTGAGGTGTATTCTCTTAAGCCCCTAAATGTACCGAGATGCCAGTTCTCTGAGACAAAGATGGAATCGCTATGGACGAAGCTGCAAGCCAACAACCGCTGGTTGTTCAAAGTTTTTCAACCAACAACAGCTCACGTATCCTACAGTCGAGATTCACAGCAAATAGTCCAGCTACCGAATCAAGAAATCATTACGATGAAGCCAGGATGTACATTAAGGGTAAAAGGAGCAACAATTTCCACACCTTTCAATCTTGAATCGAAGAAGGTCGTGGAAGACAAATCATCCTTTGTAGCAGACATAGACCGGCTGTCTAATTTCTCGGTCATGCCGTTAGGGCCGATGGTGGTAAATCACTCAGCAAGGCTAGCGGAAATAGAGTCTCAGTTGAAAACGATCGATGCCTCACAGCTTAATCTAAAAGGGTTGAAAAGGTTGAATTTTCATCACATCTCCGGGCACTTATCTCTAATGCTAGGAACACAATTGGAGCGAACGACGAATTTCGCCCTACGCGGCGACAAAATGAGCCGCGAAAATTCGTCGTATGGAACACAATACCGACGAAATTATAAAACAGCTGATGAAGTTGTTTACTTTTTGCTCATTTGTTGACTACAATGAAAATTATACAAGAACTCATAATTCTTTATAATTTCAGTTATGTCCATCTTTTCTATTATAAATTCACTGATATCCATCTTCACTCAGGCGCAAGTGCACAAATAAATAAACAAATTATTTATGTTTTTTTTATACGAATAACAGATAGTAGAGTGACCATAACAAATTTTTAAGTAAAAGTAACTTTATTTACTAAAACACATAAAATTCGTACAAGTATGGCCACCTTGTACTGTTTTGTCGCCGTTCGCCGGCGTATGAAATAGAAATAAAGCTAATTGAGTTCGCGGCGACCGACGAAATTTTCGCCGGCGCCGTGATTGTGTGCACTTCCATATACACATATGGTTTTTATTTTTGACGACGAACATACGCCGCGAAAAAATTCGTCGTTCGCTCCAATTGTGTTCCTAGCATAATGGTGATGGTAGCCGCCTGCATAATAGCTCTAATATGTTCAATCAGAAGATGCATGAAACCGACAAGAGTAGCATCTATTCACTTTGGCCCCCCGCAGAATGTTTGAAAGACTGAAACATGTGTGTGGAAATGGAATTGGTGTTTCACACGCTTATCTAAATATTATTTAGTTTTTAGTTTACTTTATGCTAAGTACTTACATTCTTATCAACATAGAATTTACTCTTCAGTTTAGTGATAATTTTGTATTGAACTATTTACGTACGACTATGTTTAATAGTTTTTGTAAATTATAATCTACCCAACGCTGTGTTTGCTGCCGCATAAGATAATGAGCATGTAATAAAGATTTTATGACCCCCACAAGAGATATGCAGGCAAGACAGTGTACGCAAGATGAGTCGTGTTGGTCTGTCACCAATTCATATGTATTCTTGAATAGAAAGTAAGGGTTGCTAGATAGTGTGTAAGGTTAAGAATTATTTTGTAAGCTAGTACTTAAGATGGAATTATGAAAAAATAAATTCAGTGTCCAATCAAGCATCATACGAGCATTTTCATTCTTCTCCCAAACACATATCGTGTTTGGTGCATCAAATATATGATATCGGCGGAAAATATAATGGAAGTTATCTCCAAACCTGAACAGATCTCAATATAATTGGGCGATTTTGTTTTCGTAACAAATTTCGTCACTCATTCCGAATTTCACTGGAGTCTGACTTACATATTGTGTTTGGTGCATCTAATATATGAAATTGGCCGAAAAATATATTTGGGAGCTATATCGAAATCCGAACCGATTTCAATATAATTTGGTAAATTTAGTTTGTAACAAATTCCGTTGTACATTTCAAATTGGAAGACTACAAAGACTAACTTGTTTAGAGGTACCTCTGATTCTGATGCTATATTTCCAGTTACAAGTGAAATTTAAAAAAAATTATGTGGCCCATGATACTTTCAGGAGATGCGGTAGTATATTTAGAAATTTTCAGGGAAATCTCTTTAGCTGTTTTTGAGTCTATAAATTACAAAGAAAAAATTAAACGAACAAATATTTTACTCTTTTATAGATATCGATAAGACTGATTGGTATTGAAAATGGTCTACGTGGGTCCACGTTTAGGTATAACCCCCATATAACGACTTTCGGTGTTTTGAAAGTTTCTGCCAAAATTCAATAACAATCAAATAAGCTAAAACTTAACTTAGGTTCTTGATAGGTCTGTTCTCTGCCTGTAAAACATATTCGCTAATTGATATAGTCCCCATATAACGATACTCCAGATTTTTGGTATTTTGAAAATTTCCGCTACATTTTATAACTAAATTAGATGATAATATGGGTTTTGCAATTTGAGTTAGTTTTTATTTTAATTAAAACGGAATTATATATTAATTTAACATATTCTACTCTTTTCATTATTTCATTTTACTTTGATAAACAAAGTGGTGAAGGGTAAAAATGTTGGTCCCGACCGAACTTAAAGACCTTTTTATTTGTTCAATATCAAACATTCACAAGAGAAAAATACTTTTCTTCGTAAATACACATTTGTTAAAGAAATAAATAATTCTCGAACGGAAAGTTTATCTTTTTTGATGATTCAATAATTTCCACTTTTTCTTTTAATGTCAAGCACCTTCGTTTTGATGTCATTTTCTGAAATGAACCAATTACTAGAACATCAACTAACAAAATGTAAATCATGTAGAAATAGCGTGGATCCCCCACATTCTCGGAACGTAGAATAAGCACCACGGTTGTAAGCCGTTTTAGGTAATTCGCCAATTGTACACTACAAATTAATTGATATGGCTGTAGGACAGACTTATTCAAAATTGCGAAATTCCCACTCCTTTACTCCGCCATACATAAGACAACATTTGGCTAAATCTTACTTGATACCAGGGTTAATATGCGGATGTGAGATTTTGTGATGCACACAGTCGAAACAAGTGGCTTATAATAGCATTAGGTGTATGTTTAGGTAGAATGCAGCATATTAGTCAATATTCGGATACGTTATATGGGATCAACTTCCTTCATAAAATAATATACAAACAGACACCGAAGTACCTATTTGAGAGGATCAGATTTGCAAGATCTAATAGAGAAAAAAAAAGTTAACATCTCTCAAACGGCGGTGTCTTGTTTCGGAGTGGCAAGTTTTTATTGGCTCAATACGCCTATGGAACACTCTTCCATCTGAAATGCAATGTATCAGCAAAGTATCAATATTTAAAATAAAACTAATGAATTATTTTCATAACTTGGAGGCAGTTATCGGAGTGTAAGCATTTTAATCTTTTGTCACTGCTTTTAAGTCATCATTCCTATTACTACTTCTAATTCACATTCAATAATTTCAATTAATATTTATATAAGTTTAATTTTATAATTCTTGTGTCTCATTTACATAAAATCTTTTAATTTTGCTAAGTTTGTAATTATAAATTCTTCATTATAATTTATAAGATGCTAATCTTGTTGTGTAGGAACGAACATATAAATAAATAAATAAATATAGATTCTAAATAAGCAAAATAAACAGAAATTTATTTCTAGTTTAAAAATCGTGATATTTTGTCTATATATAGAGGTTTTCAAAAAAATACATGAAATCGGCCGAAATATATAAATAAATATATATATATACATTTTAAATTTCATTGGAATTGGACATAAATATCGCGTTGGGTGCATCAAGTATGTAAAATCGGCCAAAAATATATATGGGAGCTATATCCAAATCCGAACTGATTTGAAAAGAATTATATAAATTTATTTTTGTATCGAATTTAGTCACTCATGCCGAATTTCATCGGAATCGGACGTACGTGTTTGGTGCATCAAAAATGTTAAATCGGCCGAAAATATATATGGGAGCTATATCCAAAACCGAATCGATTTCAATATAATTTCACTAATTTATTTTCTGATCATAATCCCGTCGCTCATTCCAAGTTTTATTAAAATAGAACCTATATATCGTGTTTGGTGCATCAAATAAACGAAATCGGTCGAAAATATATATGGGAGCTGTATCCAAATCTGAACCAATTTCAATATGATTTGGAAAACAAATTTGTTAGACAAATTCCATCACACATTCCAAACTTCATTGAAATATGGCGTACACAGCGTGTTTAATGCGTCAAATACATGAAATCGGCCGAAATTATCTATGGGAGCTATATGTAAATCTGAACCGATTTCAATATAATTTCGCACATTTATTTTTGTTTAAAATTCCATTATGCATTTCAAAATCTAAAATTTTGGGAGGTACCTCCGATTCTGATGCTATATCTCCAGTTCCAAGTGGAGTTTCAAAAATGTATATAGCCTATGTTACTTTCAGGGGATGTTGTAGTATACATGGAAATTTTCACGAAAATTTGTTCAGCGGTTTTCGAGTCCATAAATTACAAACAAACAAACAAACATACAAACATTTTCCTATTTTGTAGATATAGAATTTGATGCACCAAACACGCTATATATCTTTAATTTCAATGAAATCTGGAAACAAATATGTAAAATTATATTGAAATCGGTTAAGATTTGGTTATAGTTTCCATTTACATTTTTCGTCCGATTTCGTGCATTTAATGCGCCAAACTCGCTATGCATATCAAATTTCAATGAAGTTAGGAATGTGAAACAGAAAATGGTCCAAAATTAAGTTTTGTAAATTTATATATGTTACTAGACTAACAATAAAAAACTACACAACAGTGTTATTGAGGCTACGATTTTTATGGGGAAGTATAAAGGATCATATGTATCGCTATGTAGATTTCCTCCAATAGCTACAAAATATCATTTAACCTGATAAGATTGCAGTTTTCTGTACGTTGGCATTTGTTATGGCAATTAACATAGCCCAAGGAGAAACTCTTCGTGTATGCGGGTTAAATTTTGCATGTTCTTGCTATTCTCATGGTCAGCTGTACGTGGAGTATTCATGTGAGGGTGTATCCAACGATTAGTTTGTTTATAGTTCTGAAGGGGAAAAAATATTGTATATACTAAAGCATTACAATAAATACGTTTTTATACCCTACCACACTATGTGTTGGGGTATTATAAGTTTGATTGGGCCAACAATTATATAACACCTCGAAATATTGGTTTCCCACATAGGAATGTATGTATGGATCTTCCTATCTCGCCGAGCTGAGTCGATCTAGCTATGTATGGCCTTCCGTCCGTCTGTCCATGTCTTCTTTTCTTGATGGTCATCTGGTAATATTTACAATTAACAATTTGTGTTAAATAAAAGTCAAATTTTCCATTAAACCGAAATCACAAACAGACGAAAAGGTCAATTCTCACTGTTACGTAGATGCCGATAGCAAATATATCAGGTACATATAGCGAAATATACACAATGTGTATATACAAGGGAAAGGGATGTTAGCTAGAATGTTTATATCTCAAGAATGGCAAGTGCAAGCAAGTGCAGAAAATGAAAAATTGTTTTTGGAAGCAATGTAAATCAAACTATCTAGAAACACTCCAACAACGATACAAGTGGAAAACCCAAAAGAAGAATATACAGAGGGGACAAGTGGTGATAGTTAAGAATGAAGAAACACATCCTGGACGATGGCCGTTAGGTAAATTCGAAGATGTCCATCCAGGACCGGATGGGTTAGTAAGAGTCGCCACTTTAAAAACCCAAGCAGGGTTGATAAAGAGATCCGTGAACAAGTTGTGCCCATTAGAAGGCGTAAAAACTGACGAAAAACATGATAGCTCCAGTGGAGAGAGAACCGTCAATCTGGCAAGCTACTTAGTGCTTTTGCTTCTAGCTTTAACTTATGTGAAATCTACGGTCGCTGACAGCTTAACCAATATCACAGAGCTACAGGAGTCAACCGCACTATACTTGGACCAGGTTGGATCAGTGAATGTCGTAGCCTCGAAATGGAACATGATCATAGTTTTTAATGTGCTTCCATTTTTTGAATCCATGGAGAAATGCGAGACCGTGTTAAAAACAATGACGCCACTATGCGTAAAGTTGCAGATATTCGAGCCGCAGTGCGACAATATTCTAAGAACTATGGAGAGGCAAGTTAAGAGTCTGCAAGACACTAACGAGTTCTTGTTCTCGAGAACTAGTAGGAGGCCCAAACGTGCGCCATTAGAGTTCATCGGGTCACTCCAGCACGTCCTATTCGGAACTATGGATGCGGAAGATCGGAAAAAAATAGAAGAAAACTTGCAAAACTTATTGGAAAATCAATATAACCTGAAGTTCATGATGCAAAAACAAACCTCCGTCGTAGAATCTACGGTTAATATTCTGCGCACTACTATGGAAGATGTAAATACCAACTTCAAGAAGATACAGGATCAGATGAACAACATAACGGCAGCTATGGAAGAATCATATTTCGTTTATAGAGAGTCGATTCGGTTTTTCATGGTAACCAAAGATTTGGACGCAATAATTCGCGAGAACGAAAGAGTACAGTCGAGTATGATAAGCCTGCTTATTGACATTAACCATGGGAAGCTCAATCCAGCCTTGATTACGCCGTTACAACTTCAGGAAGAAATGACCAAGATAAGAGAGCACATGCCTGAACACCTCAAATTTCCTGGCAAAAAGTATGATCAAATTAGAGCGGTATACAAACTTCTTACTGCTAAGGCAGCATTAATTGAGGACCGACTGATGGTTTCAGCTAATATTCCATTGTTCACGCAGCACACGTCTCAGCTGCATCGGATCATCCCCCTGCCTATTAGGCTGAACGGAGGGAAAGTTGTAGCACAGCCATCGGGACATTATCTGATATATAATTTCAACAGGGATGCCTATCATATAATGACGCAAGCTGAGTTAAACATGTGTCAGCTGTACATTGACGGTGAATATGTTTGCGAAGGTAATTGGCCATGGGTCGACGCAAATGACCATTCGTGTGAGGTGTATTCTCTTAAGCCCCTAAATGTACCGAGATACCAGTTCTCTGAGACAAAGATGGAATCGCTATGGACGAAGCTGCAAGCCAACAACCGCTGGTTGTTCAAAGTTTTTCAACCAACAACAGCTCACGTATCCTACAGTCGAGATTCACAGCAAATAGTCCAGCTACCGAATCAAGAAATCATTACGATGAAGCCAGGATGTACATTAAGGGTAAAAGGAGCAACAATTTCCACACCTTTCAATCTTGAATCGAAGAAGGTCGTGGAAGACAAATCATCCTTTGTAGCAGACATAGACCGGCTGTCTAATTTCTCGGTCATGCCGTTAGGGCCGATGGTGGTAAATCACTCAGCAAGGCTAGCGGAAATAGAGTCTCAGTTGAAAACGATCGATGCCTCACAGCTTAATCTAAAAGGGTTGAAAAGGTTGAATTTTCATCACATCTCCGGGCACTTATCTCTAATGGTGATGGTAGCCGCCTGCATAATAGCTCTAATATGTTCAATCAGAAGATGCATGAAACCGACAAGAGTAGCATCTATTCACTTTGGCCCCCCGCAGAATGTTTGAAAGACTCAAACATGTGTGTGGAAATGGAATTGGTGTTTCACACGCTTATCTAAATATTATTTAGTTTTTAGTTTACTTTATGCTAAGTACTTACATTCTTATCAACATAGAATTTACTCTTCAGTTTAGTGATAATTTTGTATTGAACTATTTACGTACGACTATGTTTAATAGTTTTTGTAAATTATAATCTACCCAACGCTGTGTTTGCCTGCCGCATAAGATAATGAGCATGTAATAAAGATTTTATGACCCCCACAAGAGATATGCAGGCAAGACAATGTACGCAAGATGAGTCGTGTTGGTCTGTCACCAATTCATATGTATTCTTGAATAGAAAGTAAGGGTTGCTAGATAGTGTGTAAGGTTAAGAATTATTTTGTAAGCTAGTACTTAAGATGGAATTATGAAAAAATAAATTCAGTGTCCAATCAAGCATCATACGAGCATTTTCATTCTTCTCCCAAGCACATATCGTGTTTGGTGCATCAAATATATGATATCGGCGGAAAATATATATGGAAGTTATCTCCAAACCTGAACAGATCTCAATATAATTGGGCGATTTTGTTTTCGTAACAAATTTCGTCACTCATTCCGAATTTCACTGGAGTCTGACTTACATATTGTGTTTGGTGCATCTAATATATGAAATTGGCCGAAAAATATATTTGGGAGCTATATCGAAATCCGAACCGATTTCAATATAATTTGGTAAATTTAGTTTGTAACAAATTCCGTTGTACATTTCAAATTGGAAGACTGTATTTATAACTGATCAATAGATAGGTACCAACAAAGACTAACTTGTTTAGAGGTACCTCTGATTCTGATGCTATATTTCCAGTTACAAGTGAAATTTAAAAAAAATTATGTGGCCCATGATACTTTCAGGAGATGCGGTAGTATATTTAGAAATTTTCAGGGAAATCTCTTTAGCTGTTTTTGAGTCAATAAATTACAAAGAAAAAATTAAACGAACAAATATTTTACTCTTTTATAGATATCGATAAGACTGATTGGTATTGAAAATGGTCTACGTTGGTCCACGTTTAGGTATAACCCCTATATAACGACTTTCGGTGTTTTGAAAGTTTCTGCCAAAATTCAATAACAATCAAATAAGCTAAAACTTAACTTAGGTTCTTGATAGGTCTGTTCTCTGCCTGTAAAACATATTCGCTAATTGATATAGTCCCCATATAACGATACTCCAGATTTTTGGTATTTTGAAAATTTCCGCTACATTTTATAACTAAATTAGATGATAATATGGGTTTTGCAATTTGAGTTAGTTTTTATTTTAATTAAAACGGAATTATATATTAATTTAACATATTCTACTCTTTTCATTATTTCATTTTACTTTGATAAACAAAGTGGTGAAGGGTAAAAATGTTGGTCCCAACCGAACTTAAAGACCTTTTTATTTGTTCAATATCAAACATTCACAAGAGAAAAATACTTTTCTTCGTAAATACACATTTGTTAAAGAAATAAATAATTCTCGAACGGAAAGTTTATCTTTTTTGATGATTCAATAATTTCCACTTTTTCTTTTAATGTCAAGCACCTTCGTTTTGATGTCATTTTCTGAAATGAACCAATTACTAGAACATCAACTAACAAAATGTAAATCATATAGAAATAGCGTGGATCCCCCACATTCTCGGAGCGTAGAATAAGCACCACGGTTGTAAGCGGTTTAGGTAATCCGCCAATTGTACACTACAAATTAATTAATATGGCTGTAGGACAGACTTATTCAAAATTGCGAACATTATGGCTTTCCCACTCCTTTACTCCGCCATACATAAGACAACTTTTGGCTAAATCTTACTTGATACCAGGGTTAATATGCGGATGTGAGATTTTGTGATGCACACAGTCGAAACAAGTGGCTTATAATAGCATTAGGTGTATGTTTAGGTAGAATGCAGCATATTAGTCAATATTCGGATACGTTATATGGGATCAACTTCCTTCATAAAATAATATACAAACAGACATCGAAATACCTATTTGAGAGGATCAGATTTGCAAGATCTAATAGAGAAAAAGAAGTTAACATCTCTCAAACGGCGGTGTCTTGTTTCGGAGTGGCAAGTTTTTATTGGCTCAATACGCCTATGGAACACTCTTCCATCTGAAATGCAAGGTATAAGCAAAGTATCAATATTTAAAATAAAACTAATGAATTATTTTCATAACTTGGAGGCAGTTATCGGAGTGTAAGCATTTTAATCTTTTGTCATTGCTTTTAAGTCATCATTACTATTACTACTTCTAATTCACATTCAAAAATTTCAATTAATATTTATATAAGTTTAATTTTATAATTATTGTGTCTCATTTACATAAAATCTTTTAATTTTGCTAAGTTTGTAATTATAAATTCTTCATTATAATTTATAAGATGCTAATCTTGTTGTGTAGGAACGAACATATAAATAAATAAATAAATATAGATTCTAAATAAGCAAAATAAACAGAAATTTATTTCTAGTTTAAAAATCGTGATATTTTGTCTATATATAGAGGTTTTCAAAAAAATACATGAAATCGGCCGAAATATATAAATAAATAAATATATATATACATTTTAAATTTCATTGGAATTGGACATAAATATCGCGTTGGGTGCATCAAGTATGTAAAATCGGCCAAAAGTATATATGGGAGCTATATCCAAATCCGAACTGATTTGAAAACAATTATATAAATTTATTTTTGTATCGAATTTAGTCACTCATGCCGAATTTCATCGGAATCGGACGTACCTGTTTGGTGCATCAAAAATGTTAAATCAGCCGAAAATATATATGGGAGCTATATCCAAAACCGAATCGATTTCAATATAATTTCACTAATTTATTTTCTGATCATAATCCCGTCGCTCATTCCAAGTTTTATTAAAATAGAACCTATATATCGTGTTTGGTGCATCAAATAAACGAAATCGGTCGAAAATATATATGGGAGCTGTATCCAAATCTGAACCAATTTCAATATGATTTGGAAAACAAATTTGTTAGACAAATGCCATCACACATTCCAAACTTCATTGAAATATGGCGTACACAGCGTGTTTAATGCGTCAAATACATGAAATCGGCCGAAATTATTTATGGGAGCTATATGTAAATCTGAACCGATTTCAATATAATTTCGCACATTTATTTTTGTTTAAAATTCCGTTATGCATTTCAAAATCTAAAATTTTGGGAGGTACCTCCGATTCTGATGCTATATCTCCAGTTCCAAGTGGAGTTTCAAAAATGTATATAGCCTATGTTACTTTCAGGGGATGTTGTAGTATACATGGAAATTTTCACGAAAATTTGTTCAACGGTTTTCGAGTCCATAAATTACAAACAAACATACAAACATTTTCCTATTTTGTAGATATAGAATTTGATGCACCAAACACGCTATATATCTTTAATTTCAATGAAATCTGGAAACAAATATGTAAAATTATATTGAAATCGGTTTAGATTTGGTTATAGTTTCCATTTACATTTTTCGTCCAATTTCGTGCATTTAATGCGCCAAACTCGCTATGCATATCAAATTTCAATGAAGTTAGGAATGTGAAACAGAAAATGGTCCAAAATTAAGTTTTGTAAATTTATATGTTACTAGACTAACAATAAAAAACTACACAACAGTGTTATTGAGGCTACGATTTTTATGGGGAAGTATAAAGGATCATATGTATCGCTATGTAGATTTCCTCCAATAGCTACAAAATATCGTTTAACCTGATAAGATTGCAGTTTTCTGTACGTTGGCATTTGTTATGGCAATTAACATAGCCCAAGGAGAAACTCTTCGTGTATGCGGGTTAAATTTTGCATGTTCTTGCTATTCTCATGGTCAGCTGTACGTGGAGTATTCGTGTGAGGGTGTATCCAACGATTAGTTTGTTTATAGTTCTGAAGGGAAAAAAAATATTTTATATACTAAAGCATTACAATAAATACGTTTTTATACCCTACCACACTATGTGTTGGGGGTATTATAAGTTTGATTGGGCCAACAATTATATAACACCTCGAAATATTGGTTTCCCACATAGGAATGTATGTATGGATCTTCCTATCTCGCCGAGCTGAGTTGATCTAGCTATGTATGTCCGTCCGTCCGTCTGTCCATGTCTTCTTTTCTTGATGGTCATCGGGTAATATTTACAATTAACAATTTGTGTTAAATAAAAGTCAAATTTTCCATTAAACCGAAATCACAAACAGACGAAAAGGTCAATTCTCACTGTTACGTAGATGCCGATAGCAAATATATCAGGTACATATAGCGAAATATACACAATGTGTATATACAAGGGAAAGGGATGTTAGCTAGAATGTTTATATCTCAAGAATGGCTGATCCGATTTTGATAAATTTTGTCAATTCAGAATGCCATAAAAGAAAAAAATCGTATAAACAGATGCCAATAATGATGTTAATATAGATTCTGTAGTATTTTGTGAAATTTTTTTTATTTTTTTCATATTTTTATCGCATGCTATTTTTTAAGTTGACTTTTAATATAGAAGTGTACATTTTGTAATATTTTTTATCTTACAACACAGGTTGGGGTTATTATATACTGAATGCAATTATCTTCCGATCCTCACGAAAATTTTCATAAGGGTAGGCTCAGAAGGGCTAGACCTATTGTTTTTAAAGATGTCCGCAATATATTTACGGGTTCTAAAGGGCCAAATGAAATGGTCACAAATAGAAACCAAAGGACACGAAATCACGCATGAAGTTAGAGTTTAGGACAGCGGGTGGTATGGACCATTCCATTCTTCCGAAACGCTGGTCAAAAAGCTAAGGGTAATATCTGGGCAGCACTCTATGGCATCATTTAAAAAGCGAAATCTTCCAAAAGGGATATAAGGAGGCTTCTAACATATTGTAGTGTTGTAGGGTATTACATGGTCGGCCCCGCACTACTATAGATTTGCTTACTTGTTTAAATTCTTGAATTGTTTTTTTAAACCCTCCACCATTATATAGAGGGTATATTATTTAGTCATTCCGTTTGTAACTCCTCGAAATACTCATGTCAGACCCAACAAAGTATATATATTCTTGATCAGCGTAAAATTCTAAATCGATTTAGCGATGTCCGTCTGTCTGTCTGTTGTAATCACGCTATCCTTCGAACGAATTAAGATAGAAGGCTAACATTTTGCACATATGTTTATTTTGCCAGTAGGTAGGTTATGTTCGTAAATGGGTCATGTAAGTTTTCACATATCCACCACATAATTTGGTATTTGAAGTTCAAAATGGATACTACAACCTAGGACAAAAATTGTCTGCGCAGGTCCACGTCTTCATATTGCCCCCATAAAACGGTACCTCCCTATATTCGGTATTTTGATGATTTGGCATTTCAAGTTCGTAATGGATACTACAGCATGTGACAGAAAATTGTCAGTGCAGGTCCACGTCTTCATATAGCCCCCTATAGCGGTACCTCCCAATATTCGGTTTTTTGATGATTTTTGCGGCATTATTCACCGGAATTGTTTCAAATTTGGTATTTGAGATTCGTGATGGATACTACAGTCTATGACAGAAAATTGTCTGTGCAGGTCCACGTCTTCGTATAGCCCCAATATAACGGTACCTCCCAAAATTCGGTATTTTGATGATTTTAGCGCCATTATTCACCGGAATTGTTTCAAATTAGGTATTTAGAGTTCGTAATGGGAACTACAGTCTGTGACAGAAAAATGTCTATGCAGGTCCAGGTCTTCGTATAGGCCCCATATATCCGTACCTCCCTATATTCGGTATTTTGACGAGTTTAGGTACAATACCAACCGAAATTGTTTGAGATATCGTATTTGACGTCAGTAATGGATGTTATAGCCTGTGACAGAAAATTGTCGATGCTGGTCCAGGTCTTCGCACAGCTCCGATATAATGGTACCTCCCTATATACGATATTTTGATGATTTTAGCTACATTATTCACCGTTTATTTCAAGTTTCGAATTTGAATATGGTAATGGCTAATGGCAAACAATGCGTATGTAGGTCCACGTCGTATAGACACCAATAAAACGGCAATATTCGGTATTTTTAAAATTTAACAGAATTTTTTAAAGATTTATTTTTTTTTTTAATTGCCAAATTTGTTAAAAATGGTGGATCGGTTCCAAATGGAGCTCGGCCGAACTTTTAGCTTTTTTACTTGATTTTTTTACAATAATTTCTTCTATTCATATTAGTGAGAATTTTATGTATTTTCGTATAAATTCCCCTTGAAATCAACAAACAAAATTTTTGAAAAAAAGAAGGTATGAACGGTTTAAAAATCGGAAAAAATTCTATTCAATCAAATTTTAAAATGATGACAAAGTTAATATACCCTCCAAGGTGTCGTAGAGGCTTAAACAATTGAATATAGTGATATATTTTTTATTTTTGTCAATTTTTTTATTGCATGATGTTTTCATCGTGTAGGAACGGTTTTTCCAATTTGATTAACCTTGTTGAATTGAATCGATTTTCTAGAACGGAAATTGCAGGCGGGTTACATTGAAGAGTAGTACCAAATGCAAAAATCTCATTGCAAAAATTCTAAATTCGGGAAAAAATTCTATTCAATCGAATTTCAAAATTATAGCCCATTTTATTGGCAAACTCCATAAGGACTTTTAAACATTTGCTATAAAAAATCCGCGACCAAGCTTAAGAGTTTATTTTTATGATTACAACAGCAAACAGGCGGGTATCACTAAATTTATAATATATATTTTGTTGGGTGTGACATGAGTGTTTCGAGGATTTACAAATGGAATGACAATGTTAATATACCCTCCGTAGTGTGATGGAGGGTATACAAATTGAATAGTTTTGTTACATATTCTGATATATTTTTTATTTTTGTCAATTTTTTGATTTTTTATTTTAAATATATATTTTTTTTAATGTTTTTTTATACCCTCCACCATACTATGGAGGGTATATTAACTTTGTCATTCCGTTTGTAACTCCTCGAAATACTCATATCAGACCCAACAAAGTATATATATTCTTGATCAGCGTAAAATTCTAAGTCGATTTAGCGATGTCCGTCTGTCTGTCTGTCTGTCCGTCTGTCTGTCCGTCTGTCTGTCTGTCTGTTGTAATCACGCTATCTTTCGAATGAATTGAGATAGATGGCTAAAATTTTGCACACATGTTTATTTTTCCAGTAGGCAGGTTAAGTTCGTAAATGGGCCATGTAGGTCCATGTTTTCATATAGCCCCCATATAACGGTACCTCCCTATATTCGGTATTTTGATGATTTTAGCGACATTATTCACGGGAATTGCTTCAAATTTGGCATTTGAAGTTCAAAATGGATACTACACCATAAGACGGAAAATTGTCTGTGCAGGTCCACGTCTTCGTATAGCCCCCATATAACGGTACCTCCCGATATTCGGTATTTTGATGATTTTAGCGACATTATTCACGGGAATTGTTTCAAATTTGGTATTTGAAGTTAAAAATGGATACTACACCCTAAGACAGAAAATTTTCTGTGCAGGTCCACGTCTTCATATAGCCCCCATTAAACGGTACCTCCCTATATTCGGTATTTTGATGATTTTAGCAACATTATTCACCGGAATTGTTTCAAAATTGGTATTTGAAGTTCGTTATGGGAACTACAGTCTGTGACAGAAATTTGTCTGTGCGGGTCCAGGTCTTCGTATAGGCCCCATATATCAGTACCTCCCTATATTCGGTATTTTGACGATTTTAGGTACAATACCCACCGAAATTGTTTGAGATGTGGTATTTGAAGTTCGTAATGGTTGCTACCGCCTGTTACAAAAAATTGTCTATGCTGGTCCGATATAACGGCACCTCCTTATATACGATATTTTGATGATTTTAGCTACATTATTCACTGTTTATTTCAAGTTTCGAATTTGAATATGGTAATGGCTTATGACAAACAATGCCTATATATGTCCACGTCGTATAGACCCCAATATAACGGCTATATTCGGTATTTTTAAAATTTTAAAAGAATTTTTTAAGGACTTTATTTTTTAAAAATTCCCAAATTCGTTGCAAATGGTGGAGGGTATTAAAAGTTCGGCCCGGCCGAACTTACTGCTTTTTAACTTGTTTTTTTTTTTTTTTTTGTCAAGTTAGCGTATAATATTTATGTAGTAACTCCGCTCCTAATTCGATCAACACACAAATGGGGTTGTATTAAGACGTGGAAAAGCTACATTCGTATTGAAAGTTTAAATCTTATATGAACCCAAAATATCTAAAATCAATATGGGGACCATATTAAATATATATTCTATGCAAAATTGAAGCGCTAAAATACTAAGTACGGTTCGAAAATGTATCTCAAAGCTTTATAATACTTAAAATTTGCTGACGAAATGCGTATGTAAGTTTTGCCGAAAGAGATTTCACACTACTAGAAATAAAAACTTATTCGGTCCGAAATTGCGACGTTAAATGCAAAACGACATGTGTCACTTGAGGCCATATCTGAACGGGAAACAATCTTTTTTTTCCTTAAATTTTCACAAATCTATCCTTGCGAGCTTATAAATAGTGAGAAATGGGTTCAACAGACTACCCTCAAAAGACAAGCAGCAAGCCCATCAACGCGGCCCAAACCTACCACCATAGCTATAAGGTGCTTATATCAAAACGTGAGTCTGGTACCGTTATATAGGGGCTATATTAAGACGTGGACCTACATTTTCTATCATAGGAATTTACACCAATTACGAACTTCAAATACAAAGTTTGAAAACATTTTGGCGAAAAGTATGAAACAAATCATCAAAATACCGAATATCTGGAGGCACAGCTCTGTGGAGTGTATATCAAAACTTGGCCCTATATCCAGACAACTCCAAGGATGTTTCCGCATGTTAGTACTTTACTAATTGACAGTAAATTCGGTTAAAACATTTGACTGAGACACCGAATACATCTTAAATTTCTCGGTACTGTTATATGAGGGCCGTGGACCTGCATAACCCATTTTCAATTCCAACAATTCTACGGACCTAAAATACAATTTGCGAAATTTCTTTGTATTGTTTGATGGTTGTTATAATAAAAGAGAATAGCGGGGTTACCTACTGTAGATTAGAGGGATTTGTTAAACAGGGATCTTTTTAATACAGTCCACATTAAATAAGATAAGAAAATATGGTGAACAGACTTTTGAGTTAGAATATAGAATTTTCAATTGCCGCATGTGGTATGTTTGAGTTAGATTATGGGATGAAATCTTTAATCAGACTGATAAGCAAGTGTAGCATGTTTACAAGTGTAGCATGTGAGATAGCTACGCATTTTTTATGACCTCCCCTTGGATTTATGGCGGCATGGTGCACAGGCATGTGCTCATTTGTATCTCTCTCTCTCTCTCTTACATTGTATGCTAACCTAGGTTAAGAAAAATTATCATAAGTAGATCTTAAGAATTATTTTAAATGAATAAAACAGTATAGTAAAAATTGTCAAACGGTGCTTACATTATTCCGCGTACGTCTGGTCTATCGAGCCTTAGCATAAAAAAGTAATAAAAGAATAAACAATATAAATGAAACATATAATATAATGGGCAAAACTGATACCGTGATTGAGAGCCAAATAGACATAGTCGAAAGTCTAGTAAAAATTAATGCGCACTTGTAGAGTGTCCGTAATGGAAAAAACTGCTAGGGAATGTGGGACATTTTCCTAAAAACCACGAGATATTGATTTTCGATTTAAAATATGGTAACTATTACGAAAAGGATTTATACGGCTTCACCCGAGAAGTGTTGCGGGAAATTGAAAAATCAATTAACGAAATTAAAACCGCCGAGTTAAGAAGCTGAAGAAACTGTATCAGAGAATAAATTGGTGGCGGTAGACATTAAGGATGATAAAGGAATGGAGACTCAAAATCTACTTCAGGAAACAGAGGAAATGGAAGAATTGGGTGCAAGGAGCATTCAATGCAATTTCCCTAGTACGCGGAGTCGGCAAAAGAAACGGCGGTGACGGCGAGCCAAAACGACGAGGGGGCTTCAAATGGATGTGACTGTGGGGTCACACTCCCAGGAGGACGATTCGTTTTTAAAGCCCGGCATCGACCAAGATCGAGTTAAAGGCGAGATATGGAATATATCAAGATAATGATGGATAGCATTTAATGATGGAGACGGCATTTAAGTTAATTGAAAAAATTGTGCCGACTGCGAAAAAATTGTGCCGACAGAGAAGCTCAGCCAAAAATAGCAGAGATGGTGGAGCAGCCGTACACCATCATCAATAAAAGGGAAATTGGAGTTCCCACATTCAGTGGTGATGTAAGTGAATAGGAACCGTTTCACGATCTTTTCAAGAGCCTAGTACACGATGCACCGTACTACACCAACGTGGAAAAAATGCATAAGCTAAAGGCGGCGGTAAAAGGACAGGCGAGTCATATAATACAACATCTAAGGACACAATATAACATATATGAAGAGGCGCTACTGTTGTTGAAAGAAACATACGAGAATCGGTGGTCCTATTTAATAAGATGGTGGATGATATTTTGGATCAGCCAACAATAGATAGTGAGTCCACCACAAAGGGTCCAAATTTTGAATATCTATTGAGCTTATAAAACGCGAAATTAATATCTGATTCCATTTAGACTTGGCACATCTGAATATTTCTATCAACAGAGGATCTGTTATAAAAACGGTAGAGATCGGACCATTTCTTGTGGTACCTTCCCCACAAAGGGTCAAAGTTTTGAATAACCAAAACGTTTATAAAATCCGAAAAAAGCATCAGATTCTCTTTATATTTCACACATCCCATTATAACACTAAAAAAAGATCTGTAGCGAAGATGGGATATATTGGTCCACTTCCTCTGGTACCTCCTCCACAAAAGCTGTAAATTTTCAACATTTCCATAAATACAAGATCTATTATAAAGATGGTAGAGATCGGACATGTCCATAGGGTTCCAGATTATGAAAAACAAAACGATCAAAGAAAACGAAATAAGCAAAATTCAAATTTCACACATACAAACATTTTTGCTAATACAAGATCTGTTGAGGAGTTGATATATATATATATATATATATATATATATATATATATATATATATATATATATATATATATATATATATATATATATACTAGCTGAACCCGGTGCGCTTCGCTACCCCTTTTGATTTTATATGCATTCAAAATTTTATTTACGAAAAAAAAAACAAATTTAAAATTAAAAAAAAAATTATTGCACTACTTTAATGCGTAAATAACCAAAACCATTAGAAAAGCAGTAACATGACATACATACACGAAGTGTTTGTCCTTCGGATTTATTTATTTCATAGCAAATACCAAGCGTGCAGTAAACTGCAATCTTTTGAAGTTGAGTGGCATTTCTATTGCAATTAGTGAATTCGAGATAGCAACATACTTCGCCGTAAAAAGCGTATTTCAAAATATAATTTAAAAAAAAAAATACTTTTACACCAAACTCCGCCACACCTTTCATATTTAATTGAAATTGGTGCGTCATATATATATATATATATATATATATATATATATATATATATATATATATATATATATATATATATATATATATATATATATCTATATATGGGAGCTATATCCAAATCTTAACTAATTTCCAATGCCAGATTTTGTCTCTCTCGCTTTGGGTTCATCAAATATGTGAAATCGGCTGAGTATATATATGGGAGCTATAATCAAATCAGAGCGTATTTGAATATAATTTGTCAAATTTATTTTTGTACCAAATTTAGCCACTCATGCCGAATTTCATTGGAATCGGAAATACGTATCGTGTTTTGTGCATCAAATATGTGAATTCGGCGGAAAATATATATGGGAGCTATATCCAAATCTGAACCGATTTTAATATAATTTGACTAATTTATTTTCTAATCAAAATCCCGTTACATATTCCAAATTTCTTTGGAATCGAACATATATATCGTGTATGGTGCATAAAATACATGAAATCGGTCGAAAATATATATGTGAGCTATATCCAAATCTGAACCGATTTTAATATAATTTGACAAATTTATTTTCGGATTAAATCCCGTCACACATTCCAAATATATATATATATATATATATATATATATATATATATATATATATATATATATATATATATATATATATATATATATATATATATATAAGTTAAGGATCAACATATTCATAATATTTTTGTGCTAAATATGATAATATGATCAACCATGTGAACAAGTAGTGCAAATAGTTCCCATAATAAATGATATCAGGTTACATTATGGGAATAAGATGTTTGCTAGAATAAAACTGATGACACAGCGCACGTGAGAGCGGAGTTGGCAGAGACTTGCAGCGAAGCTAGCTTAAGTTCATAAACTGTTAATTTTAGTTTAGTTGCCATTTATAATCAATAAAATAAAGACGTGTTGATTCTCAACACGAAGTCTTTTTTAAAAATTGAAAATAACTTAAAAAGGTTTAACTGGCGCCCGAGCAGGGACCTTGCCCGTAATATCCTTAGTTAACCCGTGGTGTTAACAAAAAGGATAAAAGGTCGGAAAGGATGCGCCCTAGTAGATTTCAAACGGGAGTCCTCTAAAGGACAGCGGCCGCGCTGTAAATTTAAGTGGATTTAGAGTTTTTAAGAACAAAAATTAAATTGAGAAACAAAGAAAAAAAAGTAAAAATAAATAGAAATGTGTGTTATGTGAATTAAACTGAAAATTAAATTTATAAGAATAAAAGAATATGAATAAATATTAAAATTGAAAAAGTAGAAATTAAGAGAAATATGAAAAATTAAAATTGAGAATAAAAATTATAAAAGTAAAAGTAAAATTGTTAAAATAAGAAAAAATAGAATGCAAATAAAAATTGCAAAATCAATTTAAAAAAAATAAAAAATTAAAAAAAAATCTAAAATTGATAAAGTAAAATTTATGCTTATTGTGAATACATTATATAATATTTTTTGAAAATAAATGTAATCAGAACATTTATAACTAAAATAAATTAAAATTTTTATAAAAAAATAAAAGTTGTAAGGGTAATTAAAAAACAAAAATTATATTAGCTGAAATACTAAAATGCAATTTTTATGGTAAGTGATTAAATTCAATCAAGAAATAGACAACACAAATTTTTACTGTATTTAAAAAAAATCCTTTCCCAAATTTCCCACAATAATAGTAAACATGATGCCAGGAAAATCTATAGACGAATTGACAGATAGGCTTAGTGCCTCCCTGAATATAGCACCAACTATGAGTAATAATAAGTTTTCGACGGCACAAAAAGAGGAAATTAGGGCAATAGTATCGGATATACTAAAATTTGATGCAAGTAGTGACAGTCTGGATGAGGATTGCGACCATCCAATAAGCATAGTAAAAGTTGAGGAATTAGACAAAATTCCTGGTATAGTAAAAACTATTAGAGATTTTTCTGGAAAAGCAGGTGAGTTCGGGTCTTGGAGAAAATCGGTAGAAAGAGTACTGGACCTTTTTAAAGAGCTTAAAGGGACAAGCAAATATTATGCAATATTGCATACCATTAGAACTAAGATTACAGGAGAAGCTGATACAGCCTTAGATTCGTATAGAACACCCCTTGATTGGACCAAAATTAAAAAGTGTCTCATGATGCATTATTCTGATAAAAGAGACATAGAAACATTAGAATATCAGCTTTCCACCATGTCGCAAGGGCAAAAAACTATAACAGATTACTATCAGGCGGTGTACCAACACTTATCTCTAATACTAGATAAGATCGCTTGTTTGGATTTGAATGAAAGTAGCCTAATGGCCATGACAAATGCTTATAGGGATAAAGCACTCGATACTTTCATAAGAGGGCTAATCTTCCAAGACTCTTAAGCGTACGGGAACCATCCTCCCTACCTCAGGCACTTCACATTTGCCTAAAATTGGATAATATGAGTTATAGGATGAATCAGGCACAGGGATACAATCAAAGAATGGACTTTTTAAGAAAAGGCCCTGGGGGAAACTTCTATCCACAGCTAGCACACATAGGTGGAGCCACTAGACCACCATTACCGACAAGATATCAACCCAGACCAAATTATTATTATGGGCAACCTCAACCAAATAGAGCTTTGCAAAACCATTATATGAATAATCCCCAACAAATGTACAATCATCCTGGACCTGCATGGAACACACAGGCAGGACAATCAAGTTTACCCAAACCAGAACCAATGGACATTGATAGGTCCTTACAGACAAGACAGGTTAATTACATCAATAGACCACAATTTAATCCCGCAATTAAAAGGCCACTAGGATCATACCAAGGGCCATCACCAAAAGTGCATCGTAACTTTCATTTGAATACAGGAAATTATCCTGATCAAATAATTGAGACGGGGGAAAATACGAATAGTCCCGGTTATGAACAGCAGGCGGATACTGGAAATAGCTCAGATTTAATTAACTACTCTAATGCTATGGCTGAGGAAAATGTAGAGGATTTATTGGAGCAGGGAGATAATGACATTCGAGTTTCCGATAATATATTTCCTGATGAGAGTTATAACGCTGATTTAAATTTTTTTGTATAAAAAGTTCCTCGTTGCCATTTTTTACCGTAAAAACGAGGAACGGACGAACATTACGGATACTAGTTGATACTGGAAGCAACAAAAATTACATCAAACCTAGTTTAGTTATCAATCCACAACCTAATCAAGAATTATTTGTCGCTAGAGCAGTTAAGGAGGAAATTAATGTATCTCATCATACGTATTTAGACATTTTCGAAGGAAAAGTGCAACCATTGCAGTTTTTCCTTCTGCCTGGCCTTAAGACCTTTGATTGCATTTTGGGTAACGATACAATGAGAGAACTTTCGGCGGTTATCCATACCAAAGAGAATTATCTCACCCTAGCCGGAGTAGGGAAAATACCAACAAGCCCGCATTGTTTCCAAGATGTAAAGAATATAGAACTGCATTTAGACCACTTATCAGGGGACGTAACCTCCACAATGGAGAATATTGTGACACAACATAGCAAGCTATTCGCAGAACCTGATGAGCGACTAACCTATACCACGAAAGTGGTTGCAAATATAGATACAACAACGGATTCTCCTACATACACGCGGAATTATCCGTACCCTTGGGCATTGAGAGAAATTGTAGACAAGGAAATAAAAAAAAACTATTGAGCGATGGGATAATAAGACCATCCCGTTCACCCTACAATGCACCAATATGGGTAGTCCCAAAAAAACAAGACTCTTCAGGGGAAAAAAAGTATAGGGTTGTAGTAGATTTCAGGAAACTGAACTCGGTTACCGTTCTAGACAGGTACCCTATACCAGAGATTAGAAAGGTATTAGCCAACCTAGGTGGAAACAAAATATTTTCTGTTGTAGATCTGAAGAGTGGGTTCCACCAGATACCCCTTAGGGAGGAAGATATGGAAAAAACTGCATTTTCTATTAGCAACGGTAAATTTGAATTTACTAGACTGCCATTTGGGTTGAAAAATGGTCCATCAATATTTCAGAGAGCCTTAGATGATATTCTGAGGAATTTCATTGGGAAGACTTGCTATGTCTATATCGATGACATAATAATCTTTAGCAAAGATACAGAAAGTCATCTTAAACATCTAGAGGAAATATTTTCTGCATTGGAAGATGCAAATATGAAGGTTCAGCTTGATAAATGCGATTTTTTTAAGGAAGAAGTAGAATTTCTAGGGTTTGTTGTTTCAGGAGGAGGGGTGAAAATGAATCCAAAGAAAGTAGAGGCAATAACGAACTTTCCATATCCAACCAATTTACGAGAGTTGCGTTCACTCCTTGGCCTATTAATTTTTATAGGAGATTCATAAAAGGATTTGCCGAAATTGCCAAACCCCTTACTAACATGCTAAGAGGAGATAATGGAAAGGTAAAAAAATCTGAGTCTAAAAAAATAAAAATTTACCTGAGCAATACAGAAAAGGAAGCAATTGATTCCTTGAAAAAAGCAATAATATCACCGGAAATTATTATATCTTATCCAAATTTTGAAAAGGATTTCCACTTGACGACAGACGCATCCAATAGAGCTATAGGTGCAGTTTTAATTCAAGAAGGACGGCCTGTGACATTTATATCCAGAGCCCTTTCTGAAGAAGAAGAAAACTATGCCACTAACGAGAGGGAAATGTTGGCCATAGTCTGGTCACTCTACAACCTTAAGAATTACTTATATGGGACTGCCAAAGTTATAATCCATACCGACCATCAGCCGCTCACATACGCTCTTAGCAATAAGAACGCTAATACCAAAATGAAGAGATGGAAGGCAATACTCGAGGAATATAACTATGAAATTAAATACAAACCTGGAAGTACAAACGTAGTAGCTGACGCCTTATCCAGGCCACCCATTTCAAGTATTCATACCTTAACGGGATCGGTACATAGTGCTGAAAGCTCGGCAGAAGATCTTATACCGAGTGTCGAATTACCAATTAATGTTTTCAAGAATCAGATATTTCTGACGATAGGCGAAGAAACATCATACCAATTTCAAATAGTATTTTCGGATTATCATAGGCATACCATTGTAGAGAGGGAATTTACTGAAGATAAGTTGCTTGCATTATTAAAAAGATATCTAAATCCTTCTGTTATTAATGGGATAAAAACATCAGAAGAAGTTATGGGAAAAATCCAAGAAATATATTTACAACACTTTGTCAATATTAAAGCCCGTTTCACGCAAAAAGTAGTCATGGACATTACATCAGAATCTATGGAAGAAGGTATAATTATTGATACCCATAAACGAGCACACCGGAACGCTGTTGAAAATAAAGCTCAAATTATGGAAAAATATTATTTTCCAAGTATAATGAAAAAAAATAAAAGAATTGTGAAATTATGTACCATCTGTAAAACAGGAAAGTACGACCGACACCCCAATGACCCCAAATTAAGCGAGACTCCTATACCAACATATCCAGGGCAGGTAGTGCATATAGATATCTTTTCAACCGATAAAAAGCTAGTATTGACTGCCATAGATAAATTTTCCAAGTATGCACGGGCAAGGATTTTAAACGGCAAATCTGTGGAAGATATCAGAAAATCTCTACGGGACGTGATATTTTTCTATGGAGTTCCGAAGACTATAATTATGGATAATGAGAAGTCTCTTAACTCATCTTCTATTTTATTCATGATGAGAGACGAATTAGGTATTGACGTTGTGACAACACCACCATATAGAAGTGAAGCTAATGGACAAGTGGAACGTTTCCACTCTACATTAGCGGAAATAATGAGATGTCTAAAGCAGGAAGAAATTTGCAGAAACTTTAAGGAACTATTAGAAAAATCAGTGAACGAATATAATCATTCAATTCATTCGACCATTGATAGGAAACCAGTAGATATTTTCTTTGGGAGGACAGTAGACTTCTCCCCGGGAAGCTACGATAGAACTAGGCAGACAAACATGGAAAAGATCAAGGAAAAGCAACAAAAGGACATGAAATATCACAATAAAAAGAGAAAGGATTTCAAAGCATACATTCCAGGACAAACAATATTCGTAAAAATTAACAAACGTTTAGGTACAAAACTTACTGAAAAATACAAAGAAGAAATTGTAAAAGAGGATAGAAATTCAACCGTTGTTACTGAAAATGAAAGAATTGACCACAAAAAATTCATAAGAAATTAATCAGACAAAATATTTTGCAGGTTTCTACTGGTTGTAAGCCAATGCATTGGAGAATTTCGTGCTTTCGAATATTCAAACTCGAAACTTGTTGCAATTGATGTTGGGATAGCAAAGGTTCAAACTGGAACTTACAAACTTGTGCACATGTTTGACTTTGGAAATTACGAGAATATAATACAAGATTTGGAAACTAGCATCTGGCAGAACAACGTAAAGCATCATCCTCTCCTACCTTTCCTTCACCATTCCCTTTCCCAAATAAAAACCTGTATCTATCGTTTAAAACCCAAGATAAGGTCAAAGAAATCTATTGACTCTTTAGGAAGTGCATGGAAATGGTTGGCTAGATCACCAGACCATCATGACTTCCAGATAATTCAAGAAAAAGTAAACAACGTATAGGCAAATAATAATAACCAAGCCATAATTAATCAGTTGTCCATAGAGAGATTGAATTTAATTGCTAATGCCACTAACAAAATTTTAAAGGACTTAAACAATAGCATGGAAACCTCTATAGAAAAGATAACGGAATTGAAGTACAGATTGGAAATCGTAAAAGAAGAAATTTTTAATGTAGAATTCGCCATTGAATGGGCGAAGGCCGGTGTAATCAATTCTTTTATATTTTCTAAGGTGGAAATTGATTTACTACAAAAGATATTTAACAAATCGGAAATACCTTTCAATAGCGTTGACGAATTACTAAAATTCGCAAAAATAAAAGTAGCATCTGATTCAGAAAGTTTAATTTATATTGTAAGCATCCCAACAACTAATAATGAGAATTGTAATTGTAACATCCTTAAACCTGTAAAATTTGCAAATTCCATTTATAAAATAAAATTTAATAAAATATTAATTTGTAAGAATAATCTATTAGGCAGTAAGAATAAATGCGACAGTTATGAGAATCTGAGTATCTGCAGCGAGGAAAATACAGAGACTATTAAAGATTCAGATTGCATAGCCGATTTACTGCAGAGCAAACCATCCACGTGCGCTGTTACAAATAACGATGATATTCCATCCGTAGAGCAGATCAATGAAGACTTAATATTTCTGAACCATTATTCAGGAGAAATTTTGATAAATGAGTCCCCTTTAACTTCAAACGGAACATTCATTATTCACCATGCGGAGACAAATGTTACCATTGATGGACGATCCTATTATGCAAAGAAAGAAACTGGAATAAAACCATTACCGGCTCTGGTACAACCTAAGGAAACGGACGAACAAATAGAAACCCTATCCCTTGAATTCATGAAATCTATTTCTATTAATAATACCATAATAATAGAAACAATGCAAAAAAGAGAACGAATTAATTTTGGAATAGGCACTGCGATTTTTCTAACACTAACATTTCATTTTTCATTTCATTTTCATTTTTTGTGTGTTTAAAGCGTCATAAAAGTGTTAAATTGTGATATTTAATTTAACACTATTTATCTTTTTTCCAAAAGTGTGAAGTTTTTGTGAATAAAGTGTTTTTTCCTGCTTAATAAGTTTATTTAAAATTTTCCGCGTAAAACATCAGTGTTTTGTTTTATTGTGCTTTAACATTTTTGTTTTATTTTCGTCGTGTGTTTTGTTTGTGTTGACGTTTGTAGCTGATTCCCCTTTAGCAGTTCTGTACGTAATAATAGATTTTTAGCATACTTTTAGGCACTAATAATATATTGATTATTACACCGTGTTCACATTACACAGTTTACCTTCTTATTTCATATAAAAAATTATTTAACTGGTATTTTCATCTAATTTGTTATTTTTACATAATGGCTTGCTCTTTCAAAGACTGTTCAGTTAGAGACATCAATGATCGTCTTATTTCTTGTTTTATTTGCGATAATTTTATGCATCTTAAATGTGCTGGTTTTAATGGTAGACAGTATGATTTTATTACTGACAAGACTAAAGGTCTTCGTTGGTCTTGTTTTGATTGTAGAGATCTTCAAGTTGATTATCATTGCCTTTTTAAAGAAACTAAGGCTGAAATCGATAAGTTAAAAAAAAGCTTTAATTTAACTTTTAAAAATTTTGAAAAAATTGAAAAATTGGTTAACAGGTTTGAATTATCTGATGGTTCACCAAAGAGGAAAAAAGCTCCAGGTGTTGTTAGCAATATCGAAACAAACAATTTGGGTCTCGATAATTTAATCACCTTAAATTCTCCGACTTCGCCAAATCCTCCTCCTAATAGTAATAAACCAGTTTCTCATGATAATCGTAAAGACTCGGATGTTACTACCAACGCTACAACCTCAATCTCGAATTGTACGACTTCCAAAAGAGCTTTTTCTAACCCACCTGCGATTGTGGTGCAAGTTCCTCCAAACCCTTCGGCTGCTGTAAACGCTGATGATCCTTCAACTTCTAATCAGCTTGTTGTTGTTGCACGTCGCAAAACAGTTTTTATATCCAGACTTCATCCTGAAACATCTATCGTTAATATCCGTAATTATATGAAATCTAAGTTACGTGACGTTAGCGATAATGATTTAAACATCTTTAAATTTAAATCGTCCCAGGAGCGCGACATCTCGTCGTTTAAAATAACAGTTCCTAATAGACTTTTTAACACTGTTGTTAGTAGTTCGTTTTGGCCCGATGATATTTTGGTAAAAGAATTTGTTTTTAGAGAACGCTCCAATGTAGATAAGTCTGTAAACATCGTAACTGCGCCAAAAAACTAAATGACGTCTGTCCGATTCTTTATCAAAATGTAAGAGGATTAAATACTAAGCTTAGAGATGTTTTCCTTAAAAGTTTCTTTTCTGAATATAAAATAATTGCTTTCACTGAAACGTGGTTAAAACCTGATGTCCTGGACACTGAGTTATTCTCTGATAATTATCAAGTCTACAGAAAAGATAGATTATCGAAAAAAGGTGGTGGAGTTCTAATAGCAGTTCATAACTCGATTCCTTCAGAAATGATTGATGTCTCAGCGGATCCTAATATTGAATTTATCTGCGCAAAATTAAATATCATTGGTAATACCATTTTCTTAACTTGTTCATATATTTCACCTAATTCTGAACTTGAAATTTATCTTAATAATGCAGATTTATTTGCAAAGGTGTCTTCGTTGCTTACAGATAATTCTGCATTAATTTGTTTAGGGGATTTTAACCTTCCTTGGGTATCTTGGACCTCAGGTGAAAATATTCTTGATTACATACCTCTGACTTACCCAACAGGTTTTGATATCTTTTGGGATAAGATATTTGAGCTTTGCCTGTACCAAGTAAACCATGTATTAAATGTTAAAGACAGGCTGTTAGACTTAATTTTTTCGTCTTCATTGAATATTTCGATTTCTAGATGCTCTCCCTATGTACTCCCTGAAGACAGTTATCACCCTACACTTTCGATAGACCTCGAATTAAGAAACGCTTCCCTGAATTCTAAATATGTTAATGCTTCTATTGATAGGCGTAACTTTGGGAAAACAAACCTTATTAAACTGCGCTCTATTTTATCTAACACTGTATGGCATCTAAGTGATGACATTGACTTATGTGTCTCAAAATTTTATGAGCAACTTAATTTTGCATTATCTAGCTCTGTACCTATAGCAAAACAAAATTTAGATCAGGGTCCTGCTTGGTTTACCCCTTCACTGAGACGTTTAGGTAATTTAAAAAGCAGATTATTCAAAAAATTTAAGACGTCGAATACTGCACTGAACTATTCAAAGTATTCTTCCGCAAGGAGTAGATACAACTCTGAAAACTGCAAATGTTATTCCCAATATTTAATAAAAATGAAACAAAACTTGCTACATAATCCCAAAAACTTTTTTAAATTTGTAAATTCCAAAAAGAAAGCACATAAATTTCCCAGCAGTATGAAACTTGGCAGTAGTGAATCTTCTGACAACTTAGTGATTTCTAATTTATTTGCTGAGTTCTTTCAATCTTCTTATACCCAGAATACTTTTAATGGTTCTTACAGCTATAATATTGAGAAATTAAATCATTTTCCCCGTATTATCCTGACAGATGACGAAGTTTTCTATGGGTTAAGAACACTACGCTCCTCATTCTCTCCAGGCCCTGACGGCGTTCCAACGTACATTTTAAAATCTTGTGCTAGTGAAATTTCTGTACCTCTCACTAAAATGTTTAATTTCTCCCTATCTAAAGGATATTTCCCATGCTTTTGGCGATCGAGTTTTGTTATTCCCCTGCATAAATCAGGAAGTAGGAGTGTCATCAGTAATTATAGATGTATCGCTAAATTAAGCGCCATTCCTAAACTCTTCGAACTTTTGGTATCACGAAGAATATTACACTACATAAAAAGCATAATTTCACCTTGTCAACACGGTTTCATGAAAGGTAGATCTACAATTTCTAATCTATTAGAATTTGCTTGTCATGTTCATAAAGGCTTTGTGAATAAGCAACAGACTGACGTTATTTACACTGATTTTAGCAAAGCTTTTGATACGGTAGTTCATAAACTCTTGGTTCAAAAACTAGACTTAATGGGTTTCCCAACATCACTCTTAAACTGGATATCCTCCTATTTACATAATCGTACACAAAGAGTTATTTTTAATGATGTCTCTTCGAAGAACATCATTGTTTCATCAGGTGTACCCCAGGGAAGTCACTTGGGCCCATTACTGTTTGTTCTTTACCTTAATGACCTTCCAAACGTAGTTCGTTTTTCCAAGATTTTAATGTACGCTGATGATGTGAAGCTTTTTCTTCACACAAATTCACTTAGCGATCAAATCTCTTTGCAATATGATTTATACTCACTCGTAAACTGGTGTAGTGCAAATGGTATGACCCTTAATCTAAAAAAATGCAAAAAGTTGTCTTTCTTTCGATCCCAACCTTTATTATCTAATTACTTTATTGGCTCCCACAAATTGGATAATGTGGATTTGGGCGTAATATTAGATCCTAAGCTTCGGTTTCATTTGCATATTGATTCTTGCGTTAATAAAGCGAAATCTTTACTAGGATTCATCAAGCGCTGGTCTAAAGAGTTTGATGATCCTTACGTAACTAAAAGATTATTTGTTAGCTTAGTGCGTCCAGTATTAGAATATGGCTGTATATTGTGGAGTCCATTTTATAAATTTTACTCTGATAAAATTGAATCTGTACAAATTCAGTTTTTAATTTTCGCTTTACGTGGTTTAAACTGGAACGTTTCCGAACCTCTTCCTCCTTATGAGAGTCGGTTATTATTAATTGACCTTCCATCACTTGAAAGAAGACGTCTTATGTTAAGAGCACTATTTATCATTAAATTAGTACGCGGTCTCATTGATTCTCCATTTCTTATAGGTGAAATATACCATAATGTTCCTTCTCGCAGAACTCGTAATTTTGAACCCTTAAAATTATCGTTTGCGAGAACTAACTATGAACTTAACAACCCTATGAGGTCACTTTGTGTTATTTATAACAGTTTATTTAACACTATTTGCTTAAGTAATCCATTAAATACAATAAAGAACTATATTCTACATATGTAATTTTGTTTGTTTAATGAGTATTTCGTGAATTGTTTCATGTCTTTGTCTTAATTTTCCAAACTCATTTTACGGCATCTTATCTACATCTCCCCAAGCGGAACTAGTAGAACTCGCCTTTGAGTAATAGTTGTAAACAGTAGATTGAAATTCTGTTATAAATTACTAAGCTGCTTGATCATCTGGCACTTGATCTACATTTCCCTTTGCGGTACAGTAGACACAGCCAATGAGCAGCAATTTTTAAAATCTGTACCTTGTTAACTTTGTTTACTAATCTGTGTGTGTCTGTTATTTTTTGTTATTTTATTTACTGGCTGATGAAGTTTCTGTAGCCGGTTGAAACCATTGCTAACCCGCCTTAGTCCGGACTTTGGTGTTTGCGCGCTCTCTACGTATAGGGAGGTGGCCCCCTCGGTCGGCAGGGGCGGGTGTGAGAGGCGTGGGAACGAACGAAAAAAAAAAAAACCATCATAATTGCCGTGATCCTTAGAAACAAGCGTTACCACAAAAATCCTGAGAGTAGCCCAAAAATAACTACGTCCGAAAAAGAAGACAAATTAGAGGAGATCACCACATCAGATACACCATGTCCATCGGCTGCCAAGAGGGTCAAAAGCCTAAATAATATTCCGTTTTTTTAACAAGGTGATGACAATATGTTCATACGAGGACGTATGAATTTAAAGGGGGAGGAGTTAAGGAGCAACATATTCATAATATTTTTGTGCTAAATATGATAATATGATCAACCATGTGAACAAGTAGTGCAAATAGTTCCCATAATAAATGATATCAGGTTACATTATGGGAATAAGATGTTTGCTAGAATAAAACTGATGACACAGCGCACGTGTCGACAATGCCGTGAGAGCGGAGTTGGCAGAGACTTGCAGCGAAGCTAGCTTAAGTTCATAAACTGTTAATTTTAGTTTAGTTGCCATTTATATATCTAAATATATCTCTCTTTGCCAGAAACCTGGCAAATTTACTGTGAAAATCAGACTCTAGATCAGTTGGCAAATGACCCGTTGTTTTATCGCAAAATTGTGTTTAGCGATGAGGCGCATTTTTAACTTAATGGGTTTGTTAATAAGCAACATTGCCGCATATGGAGTGAGACAGACTCCATTCCATCCAGAAAAATGCGCCATATGGTGCGGTTTTCACGCTGGTGGCATCATCGGACCTTATTTCTTCAAAAATGAGGCCAGAGCTCGCGTCACGGTCAATGTAGATCGTTCCGCACCATGATCAATGATTTTTTGTTTTTTGTTAGGAGATGTGGCTTCAACAAGATGGCGCTACGTGCCATACGGCGAACGCAACCATCGACTTATTGAAATCAACATTTGGCGATAAGATAAGTAAGATTTCGAGAAGTGGACCTGTCAATTGGCCTTCAAGGTCGTGCGATTATTTTCTGTGGGGCTACGTGAAGTCACTGGTTTATGCTGATAAGCCAGCATGGTAGAAGAATACAGGTAGTCGCTTCGACACAGTTGCTGGGACAATGAACTGTCAAACCGATTTTGGATTTGAAAATGTTGAATGAAAAATTATTAAAATTTGTAAAAATTGTTGAGAAATGCATATTGTAACAACCTCCGATTTGCATCGTATAAGAAAATATATAAAAATGTACTTATTTTTGACAAAACAATTTTAAAATTTTGACATATCAATGTTCGCAAGCGTTGATGCATCTTCCTATATTCTTCTATCATGTAAGCCAGCAACAATTGACGCCTTGGAGTCCAGCATGTTTCGTGTTATTCGTGACATACGGCCAGCAGTGCTCGAAAAAGTGGCCAAAAATTGGACGTCCAGAATGCACTTCGTCAAGAACAGCCGCGGTGCCCCGAAATCATTTTCAAATGTTAATGTCTCGTATTGATCTTTCGAATAAAGGTTAGATGTTTGTTCTATGAAAATGTGAAATTAACCTTTTTTCTTTATACAATTTTTTATTTCACAATTGTCGCCTTTATTAAAGCTTTCATTTCAGATTTTCATAGAACAAGAATTGAGCACCCACGTTTTACTGTTGCAAAATAGACATTTTTTGCTTTACTCCCTGTAATGGTTGCAAGTTGCTGTTTATAAAAGTGTATTGAACGATTTTTCAGATGATAAACATAAGGGCATTAATATTTATAATAGGCTTGACGAATATTTAACCACTGTGTTTCTGTCAAAAACTCCTATTAATTGTCTAGGTTTAAAACTTTTTCGACGTATGTATGATACGTCGGAAATGTATGTCATATACATCCCAATTTCTGACGTACCATCTATGATCAGCATTTTCATCCAAAATGCTTTTCTATACTTAATGCATAAAAAATTAGTATTAAAATTTAAACACAGCAAATGTAATATTATCATCATTTTGGCGATCGTTATAGATAGATTTTATTTAATAAAAGGAATTAAACAAATTATCATAACTTATATACACATATTGTATGTAAAGCTTTCATATCATTTAAATATTAACATACTTCAACTCTAAATATGTAACAATTAATTAAGTAAGAAAAATACATTTCCAATCTCACGTCGTGAGACCAATGGTCCAACAGTGTTTCAAGTGTAAATCTATATTATAATCATAAATGTATTATATTATTAGATAAGACAAAGACAAAAACTATGGATAATTAAAACTAATTAAAGCACTGACGCGAAAAGGCAGTTTTGCCCAGCAGAAATATGCATTTTTGTATTCCTAATTTGTGCAAACTTATGTCTGGGAACTTATTTGGACACAAATGAGAGCCACAGTTATTGTATCCAGATGCATGTACATAAGTGTAAACAACGTACGCTAAATAACCTAGACCGTTATCTCGGTGTTCTGTTCACGCTGTATCTTATTCCGATGATATCTCTTATATATTTGTATATATTTTCTAGTCTATAAAATAACCAATATGTATATATTTATGTTTTGTATATAGGATGGTTCAAATTGAATTCTTTGTATTAGAAACATCAAATAATGAGCTCCTTAGAACCATTCTGTTAGTAGTTTGAAGACGTGTGTTCGGTTAGAGCAGGAAGTATATTTTCTACAGCTAATTGTCTAGAAAAAATAGGAAAAAATTAAAGGATGATGAGAATTGTCAAAATTCTACTCACCTATCGTCAATGTTGTGATAGGACCCAGGGGCCGAGTTTGAGCGTCCAGCACGAACAAAACGTTCCAAACGTGAGCCACCACGCTGTGGAGCTCTCCCGGAAACTCCGCGTAAGAATGGATTGCCGAATGAATGTTGTTTTAACATAGTTTTAATCAAAATAAGTGTGTCTAGTTTCGGTATGCTACGGACTACCGTGTTAATATCATTATCATCGACCTGTACCAACCGACAGTTATCCTCTTCGCTAGGTAAAGGATGTACGCCTAACGCGTCAACCCATGGGTGAATCTGTAATAAATCTGTATTTATGTTTCCTTTTCAAGCGATCCTATCGTAAGTATGTTACCTTTAGTTGTGGTAATGTAATGCGAGTTTGCGGATCTTTAGTCAGCATGCGCTCTATGCAATCTTTCAATTCCTTTGGTATTTTTATAGATTCCGGAAATAAAAGTGGACTGCTTTTAATTTTATCATATAGTACTGGCACGGAGTCAGCCACAAATGGTACGTTGCCAAAAACTAAAGCATAAAGTGTAGCACCTAGTGCCCACACATCGGCCGCTTTTCCGCAATATATGTTCTGAAAAAGGTAAACAGCATTATATTTATTACAAATTTTTTGATATGTTTATTAACGTCATATGTCAAAATGTTGGGCTACGTTTTCTAAATAACATTTCAGCTGTCGTAAACCAGGATCTTCAACTAGAGCAGTGCTGAAGTTCTTGATTTGGGATACTATTGTAACACAGACTTTTAATGGATTAATCTCTGCGTGTTTAAATAGTAATTTCAATGATTATAGCCAAAAGAAGACAACGAAGTATAATTTTTACTGTTTATATCCTGGTTTTATAATAATATTTTACCCTTCGTTCGTAAATTTGACGATACATATTTTGGTTTTAGTAACAAATATTTTTTTTCTGTAAATGACAATCACGCGAAATACGAATGTTATGCTAAGTTCACATGGCACGTGAACTATTCACTATTCCTTGTTCGGCCATTAATTAAGAAATATCTACTTAATTCCCCACACAAAATTTGCTGAGCAAAAAAAGATTTTGTTCTTTGATCCATTTAAATCCCTCTCAGAACTGAGATGAAATGTGTGCCATCCCTAACAAGCGAGAGCATTTATCGAAAAAATTAATTATGACATTTAAAAATTCAAAATAGAAACATTTTATGAAATTTTAAAAAAATTTGAGAAGACTGAAAATTATGAATGAAGACTACAATGTTGAATGGCGTATGTACATTCAAACGAAAGTAAATTTAGTTTTCTCTCTCATCCAAGGTACGCATTTTCTCCACGAGATGAAATTTCCACAGAAAACTGGAAATAAAAAAGGCAATATTTTCGAAATTCTTGTATCGACAGAAAAAATATTTGACAATTGTCTCTCCAGCAGAATTTGAAAATAGAAAAATACAAAAATTTGTGCAAAATGTCGACATTTTTAAAAAAAGTTCAAAACATCAATGAAAGTTGTAAAATTAATGATATAATAAATCTTTGGGAGAAAATCAATAATTTTTTCTATTCATATTAGTGAGAATGTCATGTATTTTCGTATAAATTGCCATTAAAATCAAAAAACAACATTTTTGAATAAAGGAATTATTTTGCTATAAATTACGAATCGTGTCGTATGAACGGGTTAATTCGTGTACCTAATTCTGAGAGCAAACAATATGATTGAAAGTGCAATGAAAACATAGCATTAGACTATAGGAATACACTTATCGTTTTATTTTATTTTATTTCATGAAGGGGAAAATAAATATACTTCCTTTAAGGGCATTATCATCATGTAGCTGCACCATACATGACATATCATTTTGAATATAAATTGGCATCAAAATTGTTTAATATTTGAAGTAATATAGGGGTCCTTTGCAATAAAACGCAATATTATGTTTAAGGCTTATTACTATATAATTTTTAATTCCAATTTATTAAAATGTAATTAAAAAATAATTAAATAAAAGAAACATGCATATTAATCATTGTTAGTGCGAGCCGTCTTGAGAACGTCTTTATCTATGCGCGTCGTAAATGCAACTCATTTTGTTTATTGATATGTTATTGCCTCATATACAATCTTCGTAAGATTCTCCCTTAACTCGGCCTCACTGCGAAATTAGTTCACCGTCGTTTTAATCTTCTTCTCTGGGCCGAAGCTTAGTTATTTAAAATGACTTTATCTTAATTTTACCATGTCAATAACAGATATTTCCATTTCCTCTCAAAAGATCACTTGTTATTATCATGTGGGTAATATTCTGCGTTTCATAATAGTCTTCGCTGGCGAATTCTGAACCACGGTCTGAGATGATGCTGACAGCATTTCCAAAATGTGAATTCTGAACTACGGTCTGTGAGGATGTTGGTAGGATTTCCAAAAGTTTAACTTTGTTGTTGGAATTTAGTTTTTACTCTTTGCGCATGTTTTTTTTTTAAATAAAAATAATCAATTTTTTTGACCCGGATCTTTTATAAAACCCCCAAAAAGTCAAAAAGGGCCCATTATGGGGATCAACGAAATTAATGGCAATTTATAGCTGATATTCTCACCTTTCCAAAATGCTGCAATTTGTCATCCGCATAACCCGATTCTAACCAGTTCATTAAAATTATGTTTTCAAAAAAAAAAAGGGCTACGCGAACCGTCGTTGGATTACAAAACACCACATTTAGAAAATTTTGGTTCACGTTAGCGGGTATTGGATATAGTCAGAGGAGAATATCTCAAGCCCAGGCCGAAGGCCGGCTAATTTACCAAAAGTGTCAAATTTAGAAAACTTTGGTTCGCGTTAGCCGGTGTAGGACATACCCAAAGTAGAAAATCTCAAGCCCCGGCCGAAGGACGGCTATTTACAAAAAGTGTCAAATTAAGAAAACTTTTGTAATTCCAACGACGGCTACGCGAAATAAACCTTTTTTTACTGAAAACATAATTTTAATGAACTGGTTAGAATCGCGGATTGAAAGACCCATATCTCCGGATCCGAAGAAGGTATTCGCACAAATGGTAGCATTTTTGAAAGGTAAGAGTGTCAGCTATAATTTGGCATCAATTTTGTTTACCAATAATGAGCTCTTTTTGGACTTCTTGGGGGTTTTATAAATTTAATTTATAACAACTTTTTGGATAGGTATTTTCATTAGCTTTCCAAGGATACCTATATTGCCTATATCGGGTAACTGAGTCCGGGTCCATGCCGGGCCTTGAACGCGGAATTTCGGGTCAACAATCTGTTGTTCGTCCCCCAAGAAAAAATATTTTCCCGGAATCAGGGTAAAAATACCTTCCTCTGGGAAATTTTTCGAAAAAATCGAAGAGTTTTTACTAAACTAGAGTTGTTCCTTTTATTTAATGCGAAATTAACGTTGCTTTAGAACATCTAAATAAAAAAAATAAAATATATCTGTCATTTTTAAACTCACCCCGTTTATTTGTTCTATTCTTGGGTCCAAAGTAGTAATTCAAATATCACCCTCTTCCTGTAAACCGATTAATCGGAAAATTTGTATACACTTTGGATTTTGGTGACAATACAATTATGTTTATTCATTATCATTAGAAATCCAAGATGGCGGCCTCTACAATATTGCGGATAACGTAGGGTTTATCAATTCCATCAATATGGGTATGAATTGAAAGTGCCCAACCAGTATAATACAATGTACTATATAAAATTAAAATCCAAGATGGCGGCTTCTACAAAATAGCGGATAACTTAGGTTTTATCAATCCCATGAGTATCAAATGAAAGGTCTCAACAAGTAGAATACAATTTTAATAACAATTTTGTATCAAATATGAGTATCAAATAAAAGGGCTTGATAAGAAGAATACACTGCACTATACAAACTCAATGTTTAAGATGGACGCAGCCACTAAATGGCGTATAATAATAAGATTTAAGTTTAGAAATTGCATCTGTAATTAAGGCATCTGATTAATCCAGCCTGAATCCTCCACCCAAGTTAAGATTTTGTATCGTGTTGAGGACTTTGTGGCGTTAGGGTAGCTAAAAATGATACGTCGTTAGCGGTACTCCACTCAAGTTAAGGTGAAAGGTTAAAACGCGGCGAGAATTGGGTGGATTAGGGTGGATAAAAATGATATGTTGTTAGCGTTTTCCACTCAAGACACAGGCATATCTTGTTGTACATAGCCTTGCCCCTTTATTGGACCTCTGGGGGTCGACCGTTTAAATGTCCAGTACTCGTAGGAACAAAATGGTAAAAAATATAAAAAATACAAACACAAATAAAGCAGAAACTGCAACACAGCGCAAACGAAGTCTTCAAAAAGCGAAAGAAAAGTATAACAGGTATGTCACCACTGTCCGGAAACTACTCGCGTATAATGAGGTAACAAGAACAGAATTTTTGATTGTCGAAGAGAATTCCATGGTGTTTTATCAAATGTTATGCATGATGGACGCTCGATTAAGGCATATTATAAACTGTGAAAATGCGTTTTTGGAGGAGTAAAAGTATTACTTTTCGGTGATCTTTTACAACTGCCTCCTATAAAACGGTCAGGAATGCCTGTTCTCAAACAGCCGAAACATCTCCAAACAGCTACATAAATGAATTAAACAGAATGCGAAATAAAAAATAGAAAATAAAAATAAGTAAAAAAACGAGACCTCAAGCACACTTGTTTCATTAAAATATAAAAAGGTCGAATAAAAAGGAAAAACATTAATTGTAAGTAAAAAAACTTTTTAAGTTAAACGGTTTTATGTTAAACTTACATTGCAAAGTTTAAGATAAATGTACTAAGAACCAAAATATGGAAATTATAAAGATATGCATAGACTAGACTAAAATAAAATCGTCAATAGCCTACAAATTATCCACATAATGTAACTACGTGATGCTATTCGTAACTACGTGAAATCTAAAATAACCGAACTGTCAGATAACGATATAAATGTATTCAAATTTAGTTCCTCTCAACGACGTGAAATTTCCTCTTTTAAAATAAATGTGCCTCACAAAATATTAAGTACTATTGTCATTAACTCGTTTTGGCCCGATGGTGCCTTAGTGGAGGAATTTGTTTTCAGAGAACGTACAAAAAAGCCTAGATCTGTGAATATTCAAACAGCATCAAACAACTAAATCTATACTATATCAGAATATAAGAGTTCTTAACACTAAATTGAGTAACGTTTTCCTTAAAATTGTATACTGTGAACATAAAATAATTGTTTTTACTGAAACTTGGCTCAAACCTGATATTCTTGATACAGAAATATTTCCCGATAATTATCTAATTTTCAGAAAGGATAGGTTGAATAAAAAAGGTGGTGGGGTTCTGATTGCAGTCCACCACTCGATTCCTTCGGAAGCTGTCGATATTTTTGTCGACCCAAATAATGAATTTGTTTGTGCAAAGCTAATATTCTTTGGTAATACAATATATATAACCTGCTCATCTATTACACCCAATTCAGGGGTTGAAACTTACTTAAATCACGCTGATCTTATTGAAAAAGTTTCATCTTTGCTCACAGATAACTCTACTTTGATTTGCATGGGTGATTTAAATCTTCCTAATGTTTCTTGGGTCTCGGGTTATACTAAATTAGATTATGTACACTTACCCAGTTATACTTGACGCTTTTTGGGATAAGATTTATGAACTTTGTTTATACCAAGTAAATTTAATACTTAATAGTTCTCCATTTGTAATTCCTGAGGATACATATCATCCAACGCTCCTTTTAAACCTTGAATTAAGGAACACTCTGTCCAATATTACCGTTATTAATAATTTATCTATTATGCGAAATTTTGCGAAGGCCAATATACCCCTACTAGGCTCTCTCTTATCAAGTTCTATGTGGTGCATCAATGGCGACATTGATTCATGTGTTTCTAAATTTTATGAACAGTTCAGTTTCGCTCTAACTAGCTCCGTACCAATGGCAAAACGATTAGTTGACCAAGGCCCTGCTTGGTTTACACCTATACTAAGACGTCTACGCAATATTTAAAATAGACTTTTTAAAAATTACAAAAAATCTAACACTGCCATAAATTATTCAAAATATTCCATGGCAAGAAATAGATATATCTTCTCAGTATTTAGCCCAAATGTGGCAGAATTTATTAAGAATTTCTTTAAATTTGTAAACTCCAAAAGGAGAGCTCAGAAATTTCCCTCCAGCATGAAACTTGGTAGTTAAGAGTCTTCAGACAATCTTGAAATTGCAAATTTATTTACTGACTTTTTTCAGTCTTCCTATACCCAGGCCAAATCTAGAGGCCCTTGCGAAATGGATACCACTACATTGAATCACTTTCCCTGCATTAGCTTAATCCGAAGACGAAGTCTTAAACGGTTTGAAGACATTACGCTTCTCATTTTCCCTTGGCCCTGACGGTGATCCAACTTATATTTTAATATCTTGTGCTAGAGAATTATACTTACCTTTGATTAAATATTTAATTACTCCTTAAAAATAAGTTATTTTCCATGCATCTGGAGATCGAGTTGTGTTATCCCACTTCATAAATCAGGCAATAGACGTTTCATAGATAACTATAGATGTATTGATAAGTGCCGTTCCTAAACTTTTTGAATTTTAGTCTCACGTCAGATGTCACATTTTATAAAAAGCATAATATCACTTTTTTACTTTCAACCTTTTAGAATTTGTGTGCCATGATCACAATGGATTTATAAATAAACAACAAACGGACGCTATTTATACAGACCCAAAAAGTTATCTTCAATGATTCGTTTTCAAAAATTTTTGTTGTTTCTTCTGGCGTACTTCAAGGTAATCATTTAGGTCCTTTACTTTTTGTTATGTATCTTAATGCAGGGAGAATCACATTCGATTCTCTAAAATGTATGTACTAATGTATGCTGATGATGTGAAGCTTTACATGCATATAAATTCCCTTGACGATTCAACTTTCTTACAGTACGATTTACATTTCCTTGTGAACTGGTACAGTGCAAACGGTATGCACCTTAATCTTAAGAAATGCAAAAAATTGTCCTTCTCTAGATCTCAGCCAATACATTCTAACTACTTTATCGGTTCATACAAATTGGAAAATGATGATTCCTTTACTGACTTCGGTGTTATTTAAGATATTAAACTACGTTTTCGTTTGCATATTGACTCATGTGTTAATAAAGCCAAATCTTTATTATGTTTCATAAAACGCTGGTCTTAAGAGTTCGATGATCCATATGTCACCAAATATTATCTGTAAGCTTAGTTCGCCAAAAATTAGAGTACGGATGTATTCTGTGGAGTGTCGAATCAGTTCAAGTTTAATTGCTGATTTTTTTTGATCAGCCTTTGAACAGTAGTCTTTGTTTAACATATTATTTTCGCTGTTATTTGTTTATATTTGTTATAAGTGTTAAGTGTTAGTGTATTTTTATCTACTACTTTACCGGCTGATGTACAACCCACTAACCCACGAATGGTGAAGTCGCGTGGGAACGAACGAAAAAAAGGTATCCCGAACAAACAAGCCAACACTGTTCTATTAATAGACAAGGCATTAATAAACAAGACAAAACCAACTTACATGATTATGCTACTTCGTTCATGTAAAACAAAGCATAGCCAGTGGATAAAGATGAAATGTTTATAAGTTCGGTTGTAAGATTTAGAAGATTTTCCAAAAGAAATTTAGTTTTATTTAATTGTTTGTTTCCTCTTCCATTGAGTTTACGATCTCGTGACTTGGGTAAAAAAGTTTTTTTTTTGTCATAGGAGTTATTTTTTAAAATAACTCCTCGGGAGAATATCCCAGACAAAAACAAGGGAACTGATGAGGATTAGTGGCTCTTTCCAAAACCTAGGTATTCCTGCCTTGCCCCCTGGTAAACATTACCGTCGTTATCCACTAATAAACAAACCTTTTGCAACAACAAAATTCTATGGTATGCCGAACAAACAAGCCAACAATGTTCTATTAATAGACAAGGCACGGTCGACGAAGGTCGTTTTTATTGTAACAGATAAAAAGAACTTACATGGTTATGCTACTTCGTTCATGTAAAACGAAAGCATAACAAGTGAAGAATGTTGAAAATGTTTTTAAGTGCGGTTGTAAAATTTAGAAGATTATCCAAAAGAATTTTTGTTTTATTTAATTCTTTGGTTCCTGTTCTATTGAGCTTACGATCTCGTCATTTGGGTAAAAAATGTTTTTTGTCAGAAGTAATTTTTAAAATAACTTCTAGGGAGAATATACCAGACAAAAAACAAGGGAACTGATTACGCTTGAATTATTTTTTATACAGAATTTGGAAATCTAGTATTTCATCTCTTTGATTTCAATTTAAAACAATTTATGTGTTTAAGATTTTTGATACTAAAAAAATAATGTTGGACATTTCTAAAAATTTCCACACTTTAATTTTAGAAACTGATGAACAATCTTTGGAATCAGAGCTTAACATTTCTATGTTTTGATATGAAATTCCATCATGGCGAATTTGGAACAAATTTTTAGTTATGTACGAAACTTACTTGAGACTGGTTAATTGGAAGGAAAACTTTATTGTAAAGATTAGGTAAAAATTAAATAGCTCAGATTGTTTTAATTCCAAATTGTTTAATACCAAATTTGAAATGAAGTACTTAAAATGTATATAGAAACACGTACTATTTGTAATGTAATGAGATTTCTGTAGAAAATATAACCACATACAGACAAACTATAAGAAATTACCAGTTTCGGAAAACGTGGGTCTTTCTAAAGGGCTAAGTACATAAGAAGCTTGAAGTCATGGCACGGCCTATTTTGTGACATTTCACAAAGGAATTACAGAGCCGCACTAATATCCTGCCGTCGTTTTTCATTATAATTTGGCATTAATATGCCTAGCCATGACTTCAAGCTTTTTATGTATTTGCAGCCTAAGTCTTCATGGATTATTCTTCCATGACCTTACAAAATACACTGCGTCTTAAAGATCTCCCGAAATATAGAATTTTTATTTTTTAATTAAAATGTGCACACAATAATATGAATTTAGAATTCATTTTTAATTTATTAAATGACTTCGTTTGTTCTGGGACAAAATAAAAAGACGTTTTACTAGTCCGGTGACTGCTTTGACATTATGGAGAACTGTGGAATAAAACCCCCCGCAAGTCCCAAAAAAACTTTTGACTTCTTTCAAATTCTTAAGTATTGTGTATTTTATCATCGCCTCTGTTTTCTCTGGTAGTGGGTAAATCCTCTTATCCTTATTTACATGGACAAGATATTGTATACGTCTCTTTAGGAAATGCCATCTTTAAACTTATTTCTGGTCCATATTCCTTGCATGTGTCCAATACTCGTTCTAAATTTCTTAACGCACCACTTTCTCTGTTTAAGGACCTAAAAATCGCGTTCATGTGTCGCAAATGGTACCTTCTTAAACTGGTATTGACCATTGTGTGTTACAAATGATGTGTATTTTCGACTTTCATTATTTACAGGCACGAGAGAGAAACCATCAAGCTCATGCTAAATTAGTGGCAATAGAAAATGATCCTTTCGGATTACTTTATTCATTCTCCTGTAGTCTATGAGTTCCATTACGTTTACTCGGTAGCTAGTTGTTGATCATATCAATAACTTTTTCCTTAACGTTATCTCTTGCCGTTTCTCAGAAATCAATTTCCATGAAAACACAACCATATTTCTTAACATCAATTTCGACTTCATTCTCAAAAAATCTAATTGGCTTTATTTTGTTATTTCCAAATCCGACAAGATATACATTTGTTTTTGTTAGTTGAAGCCTTTGTTAACGTTTTCAGTTACGATGTTAAACTTACTTCCAGAATCGAATAAGGCTAAGCAGTTCTTATCTCCCAACTTTACATATATTTTCATATCTTTGTCTGAATTTAACGGCAGAACGTTTTGTTTTAATCTTTCGAGAAATGGTAGTAATTGTTGCAATTGAATCATTTAATTCCTTTGTTGGACCTTACTGCACATTTAAAATATTTCATTTCAGGCTTTTCGGATTTTTTTTGTCACTTTCGTTTGTACTGGCGCAGAATATTCTTATTTCACTGTAGACGTCCGCATCAGTTCGTGAGATCGAATTCTCTTTCTAATCTCGTTTAAATTGTCGGCTCCAAAAAATAGTTTTGTTAACTATTGAGTTTTTAATGCCCTCCATTACGTACTGTATAAGAGCCTTGTGTTCAATATAACCTCTTGTTGCAATTTCTCTCATATGAAGAAAGTACTCTTGAACGCACTAATAGTTTGACATTTTCCTTTCTATCAACTATCAATTACGGTCCAACAAAGCCTTCCTTAATTGCTGATATAAAATAATCATATGAAATTGATCCTCATGCATCATTCTGGCGTTCTCAAATTCATCCAACCACTAGCGAATTAACAAATTCTTACTTTCAGCTAAATTTCTTATTGTGTCTTCTATGTCTTGTAGTCTTATTTTGCGCATCTTTTGTTTGTTGCCATTCCGAATGTGGCTGCATTGTTGTTGCTGTTCTACATACATATTCTGCTTTGCAAATTTTGAGTAACGACATTAACTTCATTACCACTCATTTTTACCTTGAAGTGATTTCTTCTCAGTACAATTATTAAATCATTGTCATTGGTTGGTTCACGTTCTTCATCTTGCATCTGACTGTCTGCGTCGTCATCGTAGTGCGCTTGATTATCTGCGTCGCTGTCTCCGGCGTAAAATACATAAAACAGACAAAAACATAGCAAAAATACATAAGGAATAAAAACGAATGAAAAAGAAGAACAGATCTCAGACACACACACACAAACGTTTCCAAACTCATCAGTTCCTACATAGAAAGATTCAGTACAAGGCCTGTAAAAGCCTTTTGCAGGCCCATTTCTTAAATAAGTTTGCGGTCAAAACACATAATTGTGATTTGGAATTTAAAGAATGTCAAATCACAATAGCGACTGATACGTTTATTGTGAAAATGATTTTAAAAGTAGTCTTCTTGTCTAAATTTATGAAGGCTTTTGTCCGTTATTCTTTTTGGTCTGCTTCATACAATCCAATGTTGCGTAAAATCGCTACAACCGTTGCCTTAGACAGCTAAATTTGCCATCGCTACAACTCTAAAACAGTGGTTTTTAGGGGTCTAAAATCATCACAAGTAACGGAAAAACCACCAACTTGGCATCTCTGCACAAACAAATATTCCAAATGAACACTAAATCATCGGCTGTTGACAAGTACTGTTTTATGTATTTGACTTTATGTAGGTAGACATAATTATAAAAATATTTTATCGGACATATTAGACGGCAAATAGACTCACTCCCAATAGACTTACTCTTTTGTAAAAATAATATGTGATAAACATCAAAAGATATAATTCAATATCAGAAGATATAAATACTATTGAGGTGGATTAACACACGATATAAAAAAAATTCACTATGTTGTATGGTGCTTTTAGCTTGTCATATTTACCTGTCCTAGATTCAGAGTTTCAGGTGCCCTAAAGGCAGGTGTTCCAGCTGTCGAGTAATTAGTCATTGTTGAATCTTCTCCGATAAATTCATTGCAAACTCCCAAATCAGCTATTTTTACCCGTCCACACTCTGTTAACAAAAGATTTCCTGGTTTAATGTCGGCGTGAATTATTCGCTGATAATGCACTGTGAAAGTAAATAGATAATGATAAATATAAATAAATATTTTAAATTTAATGTTACGAATAAAATTACTTTTTCTTCATTCTATGGCGTTCAGGATATAGAAAAATTGGTATATATATACTTATATGTCGATATCGACGTAGAATTTTATGGTAAAAAGAATATAAATGCGTTGTGGGGTCTAACATGAATATTTCGAGGAGTTACAAACGGGATGCCAAAGTTAATATATAATATAATAACAAGTTTTAGAATCCAGTAGTGTGAATCTGTAATTAATTATTATGGATAATAGAATTTTACAATAGTTTATAATTTGAATAATTTTTTGGATGGAATTCTCAATCATTCGACTTCGTCAATGAGTCCAAATCGATTTTGGACCTTGACTTATCAAACCAAAGTCGACTAAAATGGAAAGCAGTCCATTGCCATATTATCAAAATTGTGTCCAACAGATTTGTTTATTGCAGAGCAGATATATAAAAACGGTATTGGAACAGCAACAAGAAGTAAAGATGAGTTCTTCTATTTATAGTATTGAGAAGTTGAATGAGACCAACTACGACTCATGAAGTTTCTCAATGAAAGCGATGTTAGTTCACCAGGAATGCTGGGATATTGTGAGTGGTTCCACAAAGAAAAGTTCAAGAAACATGAAAAGGCGCTTGCAACAATAATTCTGAGTGTTACGGCAAGGCAGATCTCATACATCAAGGCATGTAAGACATCGGTAGAAGCGTGGAATACTTTGCGAGATGTACACAGATCCAAAGGCCCAGTAAGGAAAGTCACCCTCTTCAAAAAGCTATTGGCCTTGCGTATGGGTGAAGATGATGCAATACAACATCATGTTTGCGAGTTTTCGTCGTTAGACGACAAGTTAGCTGAGACCGGCATAAAGCTGCAAGAGGAGTTGTTCGTCATAATGCTCCTGGCAAGCTTACCGAGATCTTATGAAAATCTAGTGGTGGCATTACAAGTTGGCAGAAGAAGCCGAACGAAGAAAAACCATCAGCAAACAGAATGCGAAGAAGTTGCATTCATGTCGCACAGAAATAACAAAGAAAGGGTTAGACAATTAGATGTGTACAACAACAGCAGGAATGGACGCCCAAAAAGCGAGAGTACAACAACAGAAATGGAAAGTGGTACAGTTGTGGGCGCAGAGGGCATTTTGCTGTTCAGGGCAGAGACAGCAGTAAGACCAGCGAGGAAACGCACACATGCGTACTAGAATCGTCGAACAACAACAACAGCGTTTTGAACTCCAGCGTGTGTTGTTGTGTTGTTTGAAAATTTTGTAGAGCACACAGAAACGATCAACTTGATTGGCGACAAAAAAGTAGTTGCAAAGTTGAAAGGCAGTGTGTGGCTGGCAGATTGTGACGTCAGGTTGAATGATTGTACGTTCCTGAGCTGCAGTTTAATTTAATTTCAGTGGGAAATGTAGCAGAAAAGGCAGCAATAAAATTTAACAGGAAAGGGGCATCAGCTATGGAAAAAGGAAGGAATAGTATGCATGTACGGTGCGAGTACGGAAAATTTTACTAAGAAGGAGAAGTTCAACAAAAATGCTGCAGGTAGAGCAGAGAGAAGACAAAAATGTCTTAAGATTTATGAGCATGAAGTAGAGGCGTTATAAAAATTAAATAAATAAATAATTGATAAGAGATTTATGAAAAAATATGAATTCTGTAAATATTTAAATTATTGCTTATGTAGTATTTAAGAACAAACATTCGGCCTAATTACGGTTGTCGTTTCTATAGTCGTCGTCGACTTTATGTGCAAGTCGCCCTCGCCGTCGCTTCGTTTCAAAAATGGTATTACGGTAATGCATAGAAGCGACATCAACAGTTTAAAATAAAAGTTGGCAACAATTAAAGATACGTGCTAAGGCAGCAAACGAACATATTTGCATTGCCTGATTCTTGATTGTGCTGTTCCAAAAGTTTATACTGCACTTTCAAGAGTTCAATAGTTTCTTCTTTCCTTGATAAATTTTTACCATTGTTTTTTCTGGGCGATCGAAAAGCTTCAATAGTAGTTACATCAGTCTTGTCATCGGCATTGTCCATTTACTAATTTTCATGAGCTATAACGTCTGTTACACTTATTTTTCCGTATTTTCTATTACTGGTGGATTCAGTAACTTTTGAAACTGTATTACATTCGCGACAGACTCCTTCCAAGGTGACAAAGTCATTTGCTTAAAACCTTTTTTTATACCCTCCACCATACTATGGAGGGTATATTATTTTTTATACGCTCCACTATATAACTTTGTCATTCCGTTTGTAACTCCTTGAAATACTCATGTCAGACCCAAAAAATATATATTCTTGATCAGCGTAAAATTCTAAGTCGATTTAACGATGTCCGTCTGTAGGCAGGTTAAGTTCGTAAATGGGCCATGTAGGCCCACGTTTTCATATAGCCCCCATATAATGGTATCTCCCGATATTCGGTATTGTGATGATTTTGGCGACATTATTTACGGAATTTTTTCAAATTTGGTATTTGAAGTTCGTAATGGGAACAACAGTCTGTGACAGAAAATTGTCTATGCAGGTCCAGGTCTTCGAATAGGCCCCATATATCAGTACCTCCCTGTATTGGGTATTTTGACGAGTTTAGGTACAATAACCACCGAAAATGTTTGAGACGCGTATTTGAAGTTCGTAATGGATGCTACAGCCTATGGCAGACAATTGTCTACGCTGGTTCAGGTCGTCACACAGCTCCTATATAACGCTACCTCCCTATATACGATATTTTGATGATTTTAGCTACATTATTGACCGTTTATTTAAAGTTTTGAATTTGAATATGGTAATGGCTTATGAGAAACTATGCCTTTTTGGTATTTTTAAAATTTTAACAGAATTTTTTAAGGATTTTATTTTTTGGAAATTTCCAAATGGTGGAGGGTATTCACAGTTCATCCCGGCCGAACTTACTGCTGTTCTACTTGTTAGTTTTCAATTTTAAATCTTTCCGAACTTAAAAGAATTTTAGAAAACAATCTAATAAAAGCATACAAAAATAAATTTATATTATAATTAGAGGCCCGTTTACATTTAATTTTGTAGCAATGTATTCCAAATCTTATTTAAAATTAGCTGGAACGTGACCTTTGGTAAACCCTTTTGCCAAACATGGGTTTTTTTCCAACTCGGAAACCAACATTTCAAATTGTTTTGCTGTTGTAATTTTCATGGTCGACTAAAAAAATACAATGTCGTCACAATTTTTTACGGCGACAGATATTCTCAAAAATCGACTTCACATCGACTGTTATATCGACAATGATAATAGCAATCATTTGTAGCTATCGATAAAAACGACAACACTAATATCATTATTTTCACCTCGACTTCTTTTTGCGACGACGACGACAACCGTAATGGGACTGGTTGTGATTTTAAATTTAAAGAAAGTTAAATCACTACAGTGAAAAATCTGCTAAGTTTATTGCCAAATATAGTCTTATTGTCCAGCCTTATGTCGGCCTTGATTACCAGCGAATGTCTAAGCGTGTCTTGTTTAACATTCTGCTTGCTTTATTTTGATTGCTCGCTTCAAACGGATTAATTGCATTTGGTACAAGTCATCTCGATTATCACACCTCCCCGCAAAGCAGCAAAATAATAAAATGCAATCTCATGCTAACACATGGTATCCAATTTTTTCAAAATATTTGATTGACAACATGCAACTTTCCAAAGTAAAAATGTGTTCTGTGGCAAAACATACACTTCTTTGGAAATTTCGACTTTTTCACAGTTAAAAAAAAAAACAAATTGCAATATAAAGTTATAGATCGCAAAAACAATATGGATCGTAAAAAATTATAATTTTATTTTATTATTTATTTTTACGGTCAGGCATAGAAGCGATATCGATGTTTTAAAAAAGTTGGCAACACTTCATTGTTGTTGAAAAAAGGATAAAAAATCATAGTAATAGTTTCCCGGAATCTGGGTAAAATACCTACTTCTGGAAAAAATTTCAAAAAAAAAAAAAAAAAAAAACCGAAGAGTTTTTACTAAACTAGAGTTGTTTCAATTGTCTACAGCATTGAGGTTTTTAGCGCTGGGTCTTAGTAGACCAGTGTCAGAAATAACTTCAATATTTCCAAATTATTTTGCTGTTGTTATTTTCATGGTCTAATGTCAAAAACAAAATGTTTAAATTATCAACGTCGACTAAAAATACAATGTCGTCACAATTTTTTACGGCGACAGATATTCTCCAAAAACGACTTCACGTCGACTGTTGTATCGACAATGATAATAGCAATCATTCATCGCTATTGACAAAAAACGACAACCCTAATATCGTTATTGTCGCCTCGACTTCATTTTGCGACGACGGCGACAACCGTAATGGGGCCGATTGTATGTCAATGTCGTAGCATAGGTAATAGATCATATTTTGTCTATGGGTTGTCAAAGAATGTATGTTGTAAGTCAACAAGAAACAATAAAGGTTGGGAAATATATGTGTTGAGGAGGGGTGTTGGATTTTGTGAATGAAATGAGCAACACATATATTTAGCGCCACCTGTAAAGCTCATCTAAAGTACGGCGATAAATGGTAATCGATAAGATAGATCGATTAGGACGCCATGAATGTAGAATGTAAGCGTGTGTGACGCAATATTCATTGCCTGTTTAATAAAGAATCCGTTGCTGTTCGCATCACCCCAGCATCAATCGAGTTTTATTTTCCAATAGGGCCGAACTTCTTATACACTCCACAATTTGGGAAGTAACCAGTAAGGAAAGCTCAAAAGTCGGGCAGGCCGACTATAAGATACCCTACACCACTATGAACATTTAGTGCAGCTCTCGTAAAAGAAAGGTTTATATTGCAATTTCTGAGCTCTATGTTCGAAAGTTGAAGACATATGAGAGCAAATTTGAAATTCTTGCTTCTATGCTAAACTCGGTTGAATTGCGATAATGGGCTAATATTAGCCATTTGGTTCACAATAAACCTGAAATCGGATAATGGTATATATGGGAGCTATATCCAAATCTGAACCGATCTTTATAAAATTGAAAACAGCTATTTCTTGGCTGTATCTGATATCTGGTACCAAATATTATTCTTGTATCGTGCATTTTACGAATTTCAGCGACTTAAACACCAAATCGGACGAAACATATATATGGGAGCTATAGCTATGTCTGAACCGATTTTCATCAAATTTAAAGTACTTATTTCTATACTAAATTCGGTCGGAAGTGCAAAAATTCACACCATTTGGACTGATATTAGCCATTTGGTGCACAAGAAACCTAAAATCTGATGAAACATATATATGGGAGTTATAACTATATCTGAACAGATTTTCACCAAATTTGAAGTAAATGCTTGTAGCCTGAATTCGGTAGGAAATGCTAAAATTCACTCCATTTGGACTGATATTAGCCATTTGAGCCACAATAAACCTGAAATCGGCCGTAGATATAGCTATATCTAAATTTCGACTGGTTTTCACCAACCTCAATAGGGTTCGTCATTGAGTCATATAAATGTTATTTGGATGTTAATTTCATCTCAATTGAATAATAAATGCGACCTGCATTTTGTTTACAAAAATACATGGACAGACGGACGGACGGACATGCAGAAATCGACACAAAATGTGATTCTATGCTGATCATCAAAAAGGAACTATGGGTCTATCCCGTTTCCTTCTCCATGTTACAAACAAAGATATAGTACCCTTACCACTATATGGTGCGGGGTATAAAAATGGCGAAGTTCCTGTATTCGGGGGTATGCGTCACTTTTGTTATTAGGATATATTGATGGAATGTATTCAAATTTCAAACAATTCTGTAAAAACGCCAACGCCGTCACTACGCTTCAAAAATGGTATTACGGTCAGGCATAGAAGCGATATCGATGTTTTAAAAAAGTTGGCAACACTTCATTGTTGTTGAAAAAAGGATAAAAAATCATAGTAATAGTTTCCCGGAATCTGGGTAAAATACCTACTTCTGGAAAAAATTTCAAAAAAAAAAAAACCGAAGAGTTTTTACTAAACTAGAGTTGTTTCAATTGTCTACAGCATTGAGGTTTTTAGCGCTGGGTCTTAGTAGACCAGTGTCAGAAATAACTTCAATATTTCCAAATTATTTTGCTGTTGTTATTTTCATGGTCTAATGTCAAAAACAAAATGTTTAAATTATCAACGTCGACTAAAAATACAATGTCGTCACAATTTTTTACGGCGACAGATATTCTCCAAAAACGACTTCACGTCGACTGTTGTATCGACAATGATAATAGCAATCATTCATCGCTATTGACAAAAAACGACAACCCTAATATCGTTATTGTCGCCTCGACTTCATTTTGCGACGACGGCGACAACCGTAATGGGGCCGATTGTATGTCAATGTCGTAGCATAGGTAATAGATCATATTTTGTCTATGGGTTGTCAAAGAATGTATGTTGTAAGTCAACAAGAAACAATAAAGTTTGGGAAATATATGTGTTGAGGAGGGGTGTTGGATTTTGTGAATGAAATGAGCAACACATATATTTAGCGCCACCTGTAAAGCTCATCTAAAGTACGGCGATAAATGGTAATCGATAAGATAGATCGATTAGGACGCCATGAATGTAGAATGTAAGCGTGTGTGACGCAATATTCATTGCCTGTTTAATAAAGAATCCGTTGCTGTTCGCATCACCCCAGCATCAATCGAGTTTTATTTTCCAATAGGGCCGAACTTCTTATACACTCCACAATTTGGGAAGTAACCAGTAAGGAAAGCTCAAAAGTCGGGCAGGCCGACTATAAGATACCCTACACCACTATGAACATTTAGTGCAGCTCTCGTAAAAGAAAGGTTTATATTGCAATTTCTGAGCTCTATGTTCGAAAGTTGAAGACATATGAGAGCAAATTTGAAATTCTTGCTTCTATGCTAAACTCGGTTGAATTGCGATAATGGGCTAATATTAGCCATTTGGTTCACAATAAACCTGAAATCGGATAATGGTATATATGGGAGCTATATCCAAATCTGAACCGATCTTTATAAAATTGAAAACAGCTATTTCTTGGCTGTATCTGATATCTGGTACCAAATATTATTCTTGTATCGTGCATTTTACGAATTTCAGCGACTTAAACACCAAATCGGACGAAACATATATATGGGAGCTATAGCTATGTCTGAACCGATTTTCATCAAATTTAAAGTACTTATTTCTATACTAAATTCGGTCGGAAGTGCAAAAATTCACACCATTTGGACTGATATTAGCCATTTGGTGCACAAGAAACCTAAAATCTGATGAAACATATATATGGGAGTTATAACTATATCTGAACAGATTTTCACCAAATTTGAAGTAAATGCTTGTAGCCTGAATTCGGTAGGAAATGCTAAAATTCACTCCATTTGGACTGATATTAGCCATTTGAGCCACAATAAACCTGAAATCGGCCGTAGATATAGCTATATCTAAATTTCGACTGGTTTTCACCAACCTCAATAGGGTTCGTCATTGAGTCATATAAATGTTATTTGGATGTTAATTTCATCTCAATTGAATAATAAATGCGACCTGCATTTTGTTTACAAAAATACATGGACAGACGGACGGACGGACATGCAGAAATCGACACAAAATGTGATTCTATGCTGATCATCAAAAAGGAACTATGGGTCTATCCCGTTTCCTTCTCCATGTTACAAACAAAGATATAGTACCCTTACCACTATATGGTGCGGGGTATAAAAATGGCGAAGTTCCTGTATTCGGGGGTATGCGTCACTTTTGTTATTAGGATATATTGATGGAATGTATTCAAATTTCAAACAATTCTGTAAAAATAAGTTGACTTAAATCATCAAAATAAAGAAAATCGGGATGATAGTGACTATAGAAAAATGTTTTCTTATGTAGAAATTTCTTTAAATAAGCAAAAGACCCCCATTACGGAATACGTTAGCAATTCCGGTAGAAAATGTGGCTAAAATCGTTAAAATACCAAATATTAGGAAGTGCCTTTATATGGGGGCTATATGAAAACGTGGTCCTGTATGGACAATGTTCTGCCACAAACGGAATCGAATTTTAAACGTTCCCGCTAGAAAGAATGGTTGAAAACGTCCAAATATCGATTATTGGGGGGGGGGGTTAACTTTGTATGGAGGCTACAGGAAAACGGGGACCTGTATATGAATTCTATACACCGAATTTTAAACTTTTCCGTTAGAAAGTGTGGATGAAGTCGGCAAAATATCGAATACCGGGGGGGGTGAGGACTATAGGAAAACGTAGACCTCTATAGGCAATATTGTGCCACATGAGGTAGAACCCATTACAAACTACAAATACCGAATGCCTAAAATCGTCGAAATATCGACTATGAGGAGACACAATTATATGGAACTATACGAAAACGTTAACCGTTATGGCTTATCTTCGAACTTGACCTGACTGTAGACAAAAGACAACTCTTTTAGCAAATTAATTTATGTGCTAATTTGGTGCTTTACAAATAACTCATGGTACATTAGCAACATTTTCTCCCGATATCTAAACACCGCTTAAGTCTTTAATGCATATTTTTAAAAGTACAATAGATCAGCGTAAAATTCTAAGACGATTTAGCCCTGTCCATCCGTCCGTCTGTTGTAATCACACTAGAGTCAAAACGAATAAAGATAGGAAGCAAAGTTCGAAGATTGGCTATAAATTGTCAAATGAGAACACAAAATGCAAAATACATTGGGACTGCAATCAGTCAAATATCGACTATAAAAGAAGCAAAATAGAAATTCTTCCTAAACATTCAAGATACCTTTAATCGCTTTTGCAGGGTCATAACCCCCGATAACGGAACAACCCGATTTCAAGTATATTCTACATTTTAACCATATTTTTCGTACTAATTTTAGCTTATGTTGATAATTTAAGAAGAAACCATCCATGCAAAAAAATGATCACGTTTTGGTATCACCATCATATGATTTAAGGTATTTTCGGGGTCTTGGCCACTTTTTTAATTTTTTTGACCCTTATTTGACATCTTTGTTTCTAAGGGGGAAGAAAACCTCTTCTTATAAAATTTTAATTTTTCGGAAAAGGGCGCATCTTAGTCTTGAGGCTACCTGGGGTAAAAAACCCTGGGGTAGAAAATCATCTTACAGATAATTATCCACATAGGCATTTATTTAAGTATAGTCCCAACATTAGTATACCCCAAGTCCACTTTCCCAACCAATGTGTGGTCAGAAAAGAAAATTTGGTATTTTATTGAATTTGTAACCCCCAAGAGAATATTGGTTGGGATTTGGGATGTACGTCTATATGAAATAAACTCGGAAATGTCAATCTGGGACTCATTTAGTCGGAAATTGTGACAGAAACATGAAAAAAATACGAAATTATAAAGTAACTTTATTGGATCTTCACCGCACAATTAAAATGACAAACAATTAATCCCTATCTTACGGTAATCGGAGTAAAGAGTAATTTTTGCTATGGCTATTCTGACAACATTCTGCCTTCAAGTATGAGGTGGACAAAACTAAATACCACGCAGTACGGGATTTTAAAGGTGGGAAATTCAAATTATAGCTCTTTTAAATGCTTTTCACAATACCAAAAATTGAGCTGAATTTTAACATGGGGCTATTATAGATGTTCTTTATCATATAGGTATTTAACAATCAAATTAAAGCATATAGCTGAAAAATAAGATCAGGCTATTCAAAATATCTAAAACCGACGGTAAGTATAATATATATATATATATATATATATATATATATATATATATATATATATATATATATATATATATATATATATATATATATATATGTATATATATATATATATATATATATATATATTTTTTTTTTTTTTTTGTCATGAATATTAATTTATACTTAGTCATAGAGTCATTACTCATAATCAAGTCATTACATAATCAAGTCATCACTATAATGGAGTCATTACTTATAATCAAAATTGTGCCGCCCACATAAGTCAGATCTGTGATTTATTATGCTTTAAAGACTAAAAGTACGGGTGGGCAACGCGGACCGGGCCAGCTAGTATATATATATATATATATATATATATATATATATATATATATATATATATATATATATATATATATATATATATATATATATATATATATATATATATATATATATATATATATATATATATATATATGTGTGTGTGTGTGTGTGTGTGCTATCTTGCGGAAATGGTTAGAAGTAAAAGATCGGAATATGCCATATGTTATGTCTACACTTGCAAATGCCTAATATCAGTTCAAATGGTGTGAATTTTCGACGGAATTTAGTATAGAAATAAGTACTTTCAATTTGATACAAATCGGCTCAGATATAGCTGCAGCTCCCATCTATATGATTCATCCGATTTCGTGTTTAAGTCGCTCAAATTCGTAAAATGCACGACACAAGAATAATATTTGATACCAGATATCAGATACAGCCAATTAATAGCTGTTTTCAATTTTATAAAAATCGGTTCAGATTTGGTTTTAACTTCCATATATATCATTACCCGATTTCAGGTTAATTGTGCACCAAATGGCTAATATTAACCCAAATGGAGTGAATTTTCACAATTCAACCAAGTTTAGCATAGAAGCAAGAATTTCAAATTTACTCCCATATATATGTTTCATCCGATTTGGTGTTTAAATCTACAACTTTCGGAATATGCCCTCTACCATAATAATATTTTGTACCAGATATGTCACAGACATTTGCTTCACCCAAGGACGAACCATAATTAATTACAGATTCACACTACTGGATTCTAAAACTTGTTTTATGTATTAAAATGTCTTGCTGTTGTAATCGCGCTATAATGTGAACGAATTGAGATAGATTTTTGATTAAATTGAGATTAAATTTTGAAAGTATGTGTATTTTGTCAGTAGGCAGGTTTAGTTGAAAAATATTGGTCCACCTTTTCTTATTGCCCCCATATAACAGTGCAAAAAATTAAATATGCAGGACCACGTCTTCGTATATCCCCCATATAACTCCATTTAAGCGGTATTTTTCGGAATTTTCCAGTTCCTTCCAAATAGTGGAGGATATTAAAATTTCGGCCTGACCAAACGTAGCTGCTTGTTTACTGGTTAAATTTGGCACTTTGACAAGCACCTTAGAAGGAAACCTGTACCATCGACTTTACGGCATTTTTTAAATCTTTTGCAAACCGATTTCACTGGCTAAAATGAAAGTGGAGCCAGTTTTCAATCCCGGTTCTTTAATTTTTAAAGTCTTTTTCTACCTCATATTGGAGGGAATTAAATTGGAGGGAATTATATATATATATATATATATATATATATATATATATATATATATATATATATATATATATATATATATATATGTGTGTGTGTGTGCTATCTTGCGGAAATGGTTAGAAGTAAAAGATCGGAATATGCCATATGTTATGTCTACACTTGCAAATGCCTAATATCAGTTCAAATGGTGTGAATTTTCGACGGAATTTAGTATAGAAATAAGTACTTTCAATTTGATACAAATCGGCTCAGATATAGCTGCAGCTCCCATCTATATGATTCATCCGATTTCGTGTTTAAGTCGCTCAAATTCGTAAAATGCACGACACAAGAATAATATTTGATACCAGATATCAGATACAGCCAATTAATAGCTGTTTTCAATTTTATAAAAATCGGTTCAGATTTGGTTTTAACTTCCATATATATCATTACCCGATTTCAGGTTAATTGTGCACCAAATGGCTAATATTAACCCAAATGGAGTGAATTTTCACAATTCAACCAAGTTTAGCATAGAAGCAAGAATTTCAAATTTACTCCCATATATATGTTTCATCCGATTTGGTGTTTAAATCTACAACTTTCGGAATATGCCCTCTACCATAATAATATTTTGTACCAGATATGTCACAGACATTTGCTTCACCCAAGGACGAACCATAATTAATTACAGATTCACACTACTGGATTCTAAAACTTGTTTTATGTATTAAAATGTCTTGCTGTTGTAATCGCGCTATAATGTGAACGAATTGAGATAGATTTTTGATTAAATTGAGATTAAATTTTGAAAGTATGTGTATTTTGTCAGTAGGCAGGTTTAGTTGAAAAATATTGGTCCACCTTTTCTTATTGCCCCCATATAACAGTGCAAAAAATTAAATATGCAGGACCACGTCTTCGTATATCCCCCATATAACTCCATTTAAGCGGTATTTTTCGGAATTTTCCAGTTCCTTCCAAATAGTGGAGGATATTAAAATTTCGGCCTGACCAAACGTAGCTGCTTGTTTACTGGTTAAATTTGGCACTTTGACAAGCACCTTAGAAGGAAACCTGTACCATCGACTTTACGGCATTTTTTAAATCTTTTGCAAACCGATTTCACTGGCTAAAATGAAAGTGGAGCCAGTTTTCAATCCCGGTTCTTTAATTTTTAAAGTCTTTTTCTACCTCATATTGGAGGGAATTAAAAATACGTTTTTTACACTCCACCATACTATGGTTCTTTAATTTTTAAAGTCTTTTTCTACCTCATATTGGAGGGAATTAAAAGTACGTTTTTTACACTCCACCATACTATGGTTTGTATATTCCGTTTGTAACTCCTCGAAATACTCATGTCAGACCCAACAAAGTAAAGTAGAGTCCCTCTATCTGCCTGCTGTAATCACGCTATCTTTCGAACGAATTTAGATAGAATACAAAAATTTTGCACACATGTGTATTTTGCTAGTTGGTGCGTTAAGTTCGTAAATGGGCCATTTCGGTCCACGTTTACGTATAGATCCCATACAACGGTTCCTCTCAATATTCAATATTTTTATGATTTTGGAGACATTATAGACCGGAATTGTTAAAAATTTGGTATTTAAGCTCGTAATGGGTACTACAACCTATGACACACATTTAAAAAAACATTAAGTTCGGCCGGGCCGAACTTTTAATACCCTCCACCTTAAAGTAAAGGAAACATTAGAACCCATTATAATCCACAAATACCAATTTTTAGAAATATTCATGGGAAAATGTGGCAAAAACCATCAAAATAGCGAATAACGGGAGGTACCGCTATATGGGGCTATACAAAAACGTGGACCCATACAATGTTTTCGCTAGAACCCATTATGACCAACAAATACCAATTTTTAGACAAATCCGTGAAAAAATGTAACAAAAACCATCAATATACCGATTATCAGGAGGAACCGTTATATGAGGGCTGTACCAAATCGTGGACCTATACATGCAATATTTCTCCACCGAAGCTAGATCCCATTATGACCAACAAATACCGATTTTTAGATAAATCCGTGAAAAAATGTGGCGAAAATCATACAAATACCGAATATCGGGAGGTACCGTTATATGGGGACTATTCCAAATCGTGGACCCATACATGCATTTTTTCGCCACACGAACTAGTGTGGCCACAAATCCCAATTTTCAGACAAATCCATGAAAAACTGTGGCAAAAATCATAAAAATTTGAGGACTATACCAAAACGTGGACGGATTCTCCTCTCTCTCTCTCACACAATACAAATTGTTCTGCTAAATTTTGACGCTCTACGTCAAATAATGTATCGTGATTTCAACGGGTGGACATCGTTAAATCGAATTTTTATGCTGATGTTGAATATATATACTTTATGGGGTCTAACAATTATTCAGGGATGTTACAAGTGGAAAAACAATGACAAAAATTACTTATGCAGTTCTTCGTCTTCATATGGCTCGCAGACAACGTTTTTCATTTAAAAGGGCATTTTCTACGAAAATAAAAAAAATCAATTTTCTCCAAATAGTGGAGGCTATTAATAGTTCAATATCAAATTTCGAGATTCCAGCTCAATACCATTTACTAAATACCAAACTAAATAACATTTTTACTTTTCGTATAATATTAGTACACATTTCCAAAACCACCTCTATACCTCAATCCTTTTCAACCACAGACACCAACTTCCATTTCAAACTTAAGGGTTTCAGTTTTTTAACTTCCCCCAAATTTAGTTAAATTTAGTACTTTTCGAACAACTTTAGCACGCATTTCCAAGCCCACCTCCATATCTGAACCACAGACCCCAATAGTGACATCTATATGGAATTTCAGCATTTCAGCTATATTCTTTCACCCAATATCCAATTTTGTACCATTTAGTACTTTTCTTACAATTCCACATATCAATCCCAGATACCAACAGAGACCTCAACATCAAATTTGAGGATTCCCAACACCCAATATCGAATTTAGTACTTTTGAGCAATTATAGTAGGCATTTTTAAAATAATCTTGATATCTCAACATCAGATACCAACAGGGACGGGAATATCAAATTTTAGGATTTCAGCTCTGTAATTTCCCCCGTTCCCAAATTTAGTACCATATATGTAAGTTAAGTATTTTGGGTATTTGGTGTTGTTACACCTTCTTTATTCCAGTTCTCTTATCAAACTAACTTATTAAGATACTTAAAGCTATGAATAAACTTATAATTATTGTTTTCTACTGCTGACTCTGCGCCTTTTTGTGGAGTATTATATTGCAATACGTTGAATAAATGCTCGTATGTTTGGTGTTGGCTAAGCAATGATGATGAATATAATTGCTGACACTGTGCCTCGTGTGGAGTGTTGCATTGCAATATGTTGGACGAACAATTATTATAGTCCGCCATCGTTTGACCAAAGTATTAGGGTGGGACAATGGAGTTTGTGTTAACTCCTCCCCTACTTAAGTAAGGGCCGTCCTCGGGTCTTTTGTAGCTATCAATGACAGCTTTAATAACATCGCGTTTTACTGTTCGTCTTCGACACGATTTGAATGAAATATAAAGACTGATGATTAAAATAATGCTTATAAGTCCAGAGACCGCTGGACCGGTTATTGTCCTGTTCTTCACGACATCGATGTGTTGTAAGTTTTCAAAATTTAATCTTTGAAGATACGGCAGGCTCAATATCTCTTGATGACTTGTGATATTAACTATAGTAGATATAGCCGACGTCGGTACCATCTTCTGGTTTTTGTATATGGAGTCATTAATACTGATTTCATCTTCAAACGTAATCAAATATGTACCGGTAATTATTGTTACCGTTCCTTCTGGGTTTTTTATAGTGGCTCTGTTGTCGTTTATTATCATGACGCCATCATCGACAATCTCCAATGGTTCAAGATGACTTGGTCTTGTGCTGCAGTGTGCTATAGTACCCGAATGAAGCTGTTGAGCGCAAGTTGGTTGAGCATATACTTGACATAATGATGAAGTTAGCGTTGAGGTACAGTTTCCTATTGCAATTATACGATTTCCACAATTAGCGACGCTGTTGGTTTCAGCAAGATGTAATATTGTGCCATTATGTTGGACGGGGTGTATAATTATTTTCTTACATACTAATTTGGGCTTGGAATATTTAATAAGAAAATGCAACATTTCATTATGCAGTAGGACCTTAATTAGTGATACTTCTAGCAAGTCTATTACAGTTGTATTTGTTGAACTTATTTGTAATAATTCATTTACATCATCGGAATCTAATAGCGTAGGATTAATTACATCTGCTTTTACAAGAATGATTGATAGCATTAATAGCGTAAATAGCGTGTGTGACGCAATATTCATTGCCTGTTTAATAAAGAATCCGTTGCTGTTCGCATCACCCCAGCATCAATCGAGTTTTATTTTCCAATAGGGCCGAACTTCTTATACACTCCACAATTTGGGAAGTAACCAGTAAGGAAAGCTCAAAAGTCGGGCAGGCCGACTATAAGATACCCTACACCACTATGAACATTTAGTGCAGCTCTCGTAAAAGAAAGGTTTATATTGCAATTTCTGAGCTCTATGTTCGAAAGTTGAAGACATATGAGAGCAAATTTGAAATTCTTGCTTCTATGCTAAACTCGGTTGAATTGCGATAATGGGCTAATATTAGCCATTTGGTTCACAATAAACCTGAAATCGGATAATGGTATATATGGGAGCTATATCCAAATCTGAACCGATCTTTATAAAATTGAAAACAGCTATTTCTTGGCTGTATCTGATATCTGGTACCAAATATTATTCTTGTATCGTGCATTTTACGAATTTCAGCGACTTAAACACCAAATCGGACGAAACATATATATGGGAGCTATAGCTATGTCTGAACCGATTTTCATCAAATTTAAAGTACTTATTTCTATACTAAATTCGGTCGGAAGTGCAAAAATTCACACCATTTGGACTGATATTAGCCATTTGGTGCACAAGAAACCTAAAATCTGATGAAACATATATATGGGAGTTATAACTATATCTGAACAGATTTTCACCAAATTTGAAGTAAATGCTTGTAGCCTGAATTCGGTAGGAAATGCTAAAATTCACTCCATTTGGACTGATATTAGCCATTTGAGCCACAATAAACCTGAAATCGGCCGTAGATATAGCTATATCTAAATTTCGACTGGTTTTCACCAACCTCAATAGGGTTCGTCATTGAGTCATATAAATGTTATTTGGATGTTAATTTCATCTCAATTGAATAATAAATGCGACCTGCATTTTGTTTACAAAAATACATGGACAGACGGACGGACGGACATGCAGAAATCGACACAAAATGTGATTCTATGCTGATCATCAAAAAGGAACTATGGGTCTATCCCGTTTCCTTCTCCATGTTACAAACAAAGATATAGTACCCTTACCACTATATGGTGCGGGGTATAAAAATGGCGAAGTTCCTGTATTCGGGGGTATGCGTCACTTTTGTTATTAGGATATATTGATGGAATGTATTCAAATTTCAAACAATTCTGTAAAAACGCCAACGCCGTCACTACGCTTCAAAAATGGTATTACGGTCAGGCATAGAAGCGATATCGATGTTTTAAAAAAGTTGGCAACACTTCATTGTTGTTGAAAAAAGGATAAAAAATCATAGTAATAGTTTCCCGGAATCTGGGTAAAATACCTACTTCTGGAAAAAATTTCAAAAAAAAAAAAAACCGAAGAGTTTTTACTAAACTAGAGTTGTTTCAATTGTCTACAGCATTGAGGTTTTTAGCGCTGGGTCTTAGTAGACCAGTGTCAGAAATAACTTCAATATTTCCAAATTATTTTGCTGTTGTTATTTTCATGGTCTAATGTCAAAAACAAAATGTTTAAATTATCAACGTCGACTAAAAATACAATGTCGTCACAATTTTTTACGGCGACAGATATTCTCCAAAAACGACTTCACGTCGACTGTTGTATCGACAATGATAATAGCAATCATTCATCGCTATTGACAAAAAACGACAACCCTAATATCGTTATTGTCGCCTCGACTTCATTTTGCGACGACGGCGACAACCGTAATGGGGCCGATTGTATGTCAATGTCGTAGCATAGGTAATAGATCATATTTTGTCTATGGGTTGTCAAAGAATGTATGTTGTAAGTCAACAAGAAACAATAAAGTTTGGGAAATATATGTGTTGAGGAGGGGTGTTGGATTTTGTGAATGAAATGAGCAACACATATATTTAGCGCCACCTGTAAAGCTCATCTAAAGTACGGCGATAAATGGTAATCGATAAGATAGATCGATTAGGACGCCATGAATGTAGAATGTAAGCGTGTGTGACGCAATATTCATTGCCTGTTTAATAAAGAATCCGTTGCTGTTCGCATCACCCCAGCATCAATCGAGTTTTATTTTCCAATAGGGCCGAACTTCTTATACACTCCACAATTTGGGAAGTAACCAGTAAGGAAAGCTCAAAAGTCGGGCAGGCCGACTATAAGATACCCTACACCACTATGAACATTTAGTGCAGCTCTCGTAAAAGAAAGGTTTATATTGCAATTTCTGAGCTCTATGTTCGAAAGTTGAAGACATATGAGAGCAAATTTGAAATTCTTGCTTCTATGCTAAACTCGGTGGAATTGCGATAATGGGCTAATATTAGCCATTTGGTTCACAATAAACCTGAAATCGGATAATGGTATATATGGGAGCTATATCCAAATCTGAACCGATCTTTATAAAATTGAAAACAGCTATTTCTTGGCTGTATCTGATATCTGGTACCAAATATTATTCTTGTATCGTGCATTTTACGAATTTCAGCGACTTAAACACCAAATCGGACGAAACATATATATGGGAGCTATAGCTATGTCTGAACCGATTTTCATCAAATTTAAAGTACTTATTTCTATACTAAATTCGGTCGGAAGTGCAAAAATTCACACCATTTGGACTGATATTAGCCATTTGGTGCACAAGAAACCTAAAATCTGATGAAACATATATATGGGAGTTATAACTATATCTGAACAGATTTTCACCAAATTTGAAGTAAATGCTTGTAGCCTGAATTCGGTAGGAAATGCTAAAATTCACTCCATTTGGACTGATATTAGCCATTTGAGCCACAATAAACCTGAAATCGGCCGTAGATATAGCTATATCTAAATTTCGACTGGTTTTCACCAACCTCAATAGGGTTCGTCATTGAGTCATATAAATGTTATTTGGATGTTAATTTCATCTCAATTGAATAATAAATGCGACCTGCATTTTGTTTACAAAAATACATGGACAGACGGACGGACGGACATGCAGAAATCGACACAAAATGTGATTCTATGCTGATCATCAAAAAGGAACTATGGGTCTATCCCGTTTCCTTCTCCATGTTACAAACAAAGATATAGTACCCTTACCACTATATGGTGCGGGGTATAAAAATGGCGAAGTTCCTGTATTCGGGGGTATGCGTCACTTTTGTTATTAGGATATATTGATGGAATGTATTCAAATTTCAAACAATTCTGTAAAAATAAGTTGACTTAAATCATCAAAATAAAGAAAATCGGGATGATAGTGACTATAGAAAAATGTTTTCTTATGTAGAAATTTCTTTAAATGAGCAAAAGACCCCCATTACGGAATACGTTAGCAATTCCGGTAGAAAATGTGGCTAAAATCGTTAAAATACCAAATATTAGGAAGTGCCTTTATATGGGGGCTATATGAAAACGTGGTCCTGTATGGACAATGTTCTGCCACAAACGGAATCGAATTTTAAACGTTCCCGCTAGAAAGAATGGTTGAAAACGTCCAAATATCGATTATTGGGGGGGGGTTAACTTTGTATGGAGGCTACAGGAAAACGGGGACCTGTATATGAATTCTATACACCGAATTTTAAACTTTTCCGTTAGAAAGTGTGGATAAAGTCGGCAAAATATCGAATACCGGGGGGGGTGAGGACTATAGGAAAACGTAGACCTCTATAGGCAATATTGTGCCACATGAGGTAGAACCCATTACAAACTACAAATACCGAATGCCTAAAATCGTCGAAATATCGACTATGAGGAGACACAATTATATGGAACTATACGAAAACGTTAACCGTTATGGCTTATCTTCGAACTTGACCTGACTGTAGACAAAAGACAACTCTTTTAGCTAATTAATTTATGTGCTAATTTGGTGCTTTACAAATAACTCATGGTACATTAGCAACATTTTCTCCCGATATCTAAACACCGCTTAAGTCTTTAATGCATATTTTTAAAAGTACAATAGATCAGCGTAAAATTCTAAGACGATTTAGCCCTGTCCATCCGTCCGTCTGTTGTAATCACACTAGAGTCAAAACGATTAAAGATAGGAAGCAAAGTTCGAAGATTGGCTATAAATTGTCAAATGAGAACACAAAATGCAAAATACATTGGGACTGCAATCAGTCAAATATCGACTATAAAAGAAGCAAAATAGAAATTCTTCCTAAACATTCAAGATACCTGTTGTTGCAAAATCGTCAGGCGAAATCCCATTATTGTTGTTTTTATAAAAACAACGTTTGTTTATGAGTGGAGAACGATGGTAATGTTTCGTTCAGGTTGAACGAAAGCATAACAAAGTGGAGAAAGATGTAAATGTTTATAAGTGCGGTTGTAAGATTTAGAAGATTTTCCAAAAGAATTTTAGTTTTCTGTAATTCTTTTGTTCCTCTTCTATTGAGCTTACGATCTCGTCACTTGGGTAAAAAATGTTTTTTGTCATAGAAGTTATTTTTAAATAACTTCTGGGGAGAATATCCCAGACAAGAAACAAGGGATCTGATGAGGATTGGTGGCTCTTTCCGAAACCTAGGTATTCCCTGCCTTACCCCTGGTAAACATTACCATCGTTCTCCACTCATAAACAAACGTTGTTTTTATAAAAACAACAATAATGGGATTTCGCCTGACGATTTTGCAACAACAAAATACTATGGTATCCCAAACAAGCAAGCCAAACTCTGTTCTATTAATAGACACAGGCACGGTCGACGAAGGGGTTTTTGTTGTAACAGACAAAACAAACTTACATGGTTATGTTACTTCGTTCAGGTTGAACGAAAGCATAACAAAGTGGAGAAAGATGTAAATGTTTATAAGTGCGGTTGTAAGATTTAGAAGATTTTCCAAAAGAATTTTAGTTTTCTGTAATTCTTTTGTTCCTCTTCTATTGAGCTTACGATCTCGTCACTTGGGTAAAAAATGTTTTTTGTCATAGAAGTTATTTTTTAAATAACTTCTGGGGAGAATATCCCAGACAAGAAACAAGGGAACTGATGAGGATTGGTGGCTCTTTCCGAAACCTAGGTATTCCCTGCCTTACCCCTGGTAAACATTACCATCGTTCTCCACTCATAAACAAACGTTGTTTTTATAAAAACAACAATAATGGGATTTCGCCTGACGATTTTGCAACAACAAAATACTATGGTATCCCAAACAAGCAAGCCAAACTCTGTTCTATTAATAGACACAGGCACGGTCGACGAAGGGGTTTTTGTTGTAACAGACAAAACAAACTTACATGGTTATGTTACTTCGTTCAGGTTGAACGAAAGCATAACAAAGTGGAGAAAGATGTAAATGTTTATAAGTGCGGTTGTAAGATTTAGAAGATTTTCCAAAAGAATTTTAGTTTTCTGTAATTCTTTTGTTCCTCTTCTATTGAGCTTACGATCTCGTCACTTGGGTAAAAAATGTTTTTTGTCATAGAAGATATTTTTTAAATAACTTCTGGGGAGAATATCCCAGACAAGAAACAAGGGAACTGATGAGGATTGGTGGCTCTTTCCGAAACCTAGGTATTCCCTGCCTTACCCCTGGTAAACATTACCATCGTTCTCCACTCATAAACAAACGTTGTTTTTATAAAAACAACAATAATGGGATTTCGCCTGACGATTTTGCAACAACAAAATACTATGGTATCCCAAACAAGCAAGCCAAACTCTGTTCATTCAAGATACCTTTAATCGCTTTTGCAGGGTCATAACCCCCGATAACGGAACAACCCGATTTCAAGTATATTCTACATTTTAACCATATTTTTCGTACTAATTTTAGCTTATGTTGATAATTTAAGAAGAAACCATCCATGCAAAAAAATGATCACGTTTTGGTATCACCATCATATGATTTAAGGTATTTTCGGGGTCTTGGCCACTTTTTTAATTTTTTTGACCCTTATTTGACATCTTTGTTTCTAAGGGGGAAGAAAACCTCTTCTTATAAAATTTTAATTTTTCGGAAAAGGGCGCATCTTAGTCTTGAGGCTACCTGGGGTAAAAAACCCTGGGGTAGAAAATCATCTTACAGATAATTATCCACATAGGCATTTATTTAAGTATAGTCCCAACATTAGTATACCCCAAGTCCACTTTCCCAACCAATGTGTGGTCAGAAAAGAAAATTTGGTATTTTATTGAATTTGTAACCCCCAAGAGAATATTGGTTGGGATTTGGGATGTACGTCTATATGAAATAAACTCGGAAATGTCAATCTGGGACTCATTTAGTCGGAAATTGTGACAGAAACATGAAAAAAATACGAAATTATAAAGTAACTTTATTGGATCTTCACCGCACAATTAAAATGACAAACAATTAATCCCTATCTTACGGTAATCGGAGTAAAGAGTAATTTTTGCTATGGCTATTCTGACAACATTCTGCCTTCAAGTATGAGGTGGACAAAACTAAATACCACGCAGTACGGGATTTTAAAGGTGGGAAATTCAAATTATAGCTCTTTTAAATGCTTTTCACAATACCAAAAATTGAACTGAATTTTAACATGGGGCTATTATAGATGTTCTTTATCATATAGGTATTTAACAATCAAATTAAAGCATATAGCTGAAAAATAAGATCAGGCTATTCAAAATATCTAAAACCGACGGTAAGTATAATATATATATATATATATATATATATATATATATATATATATATATATATATATATATATATATATATATATATATATATATATATATATATATCTATATATGTATATATATATATATATATTTTTTTTTTTTTTTTTGTCATGAATATTAATTTATACTTAGTCATAGAGTCATTACTCATAATCAAGTCATTACATAATCAAGTCATCACTATAATGGAGTCATTACTTATAATCAAAATTGTGCCGCCCACATAAGTCAGATCTGTGATTTATTATGCTTTAAAGACTAAAAGTACGGGTGGGCAACGCGGACCGGGCCAGCTAGTATATATATATATATATATATATATATATATATATATATATATATATATATATATATATGTGTGTGTGTGTGTGTGTGCTATCTTGCGGAAATGGTTAGAAGTAAAAGATCGGAATATGCCATATGTTATGTCTACACTTGCAAATGCCTAATATCAGTTCAAATGGTGTGAATTTTCGACGGAATTTAGTATAGAAATAAGTACTTTCAATTTGATACAAATCGGCTCAGATATAGCTGCAGCTCCCATCTATATGATTCATCCGATTTCGTGTTTAAGTCGCTCAAATTCGTAAAATGCACGACACAAGAATAATATTTGATACCAGATATCAGATACAGCCAATTAATAGCTGTTTTCAATTTTATAAAAATCGGTTCAGATTTGGTTTTAACTTCCATATATATCATTACCCGATTTCAGGTTAATTGTGCACCAAATGGCTAATATTAACCCAAATGGAGTGAATTTTCACAATTCAACCAAGTTTAGCATAGAAGCAAGAATTTCAAATTTACTCCCATATATATGTTTCATCCGATTTGGTGTTTAAATCTACAACTTTCGGAATATGCCCTCTACCATAATAATATTTTGTACCAGATATGTCACAGACATTTGCTTCACCCAAGGACGAACCATAATTAATTACAGATTCACACTACTGGATTCTAAAACTTGTTTTATGTATTAAAATGTCTTGCTGTTGTAATCGCGCTATAATGTGAACGAATTGAGATAGATTTTTGATTAAATTGAGATTAAATTTTGAAAGTATGTGTATTTTGTCAGTAGGCAGGTTTAGTTGAAAAATATTGGTCCACCTTTTCTTATTGCCCCCATATAACAGTGCAAAAAATTAAATATGCAGGACCACGTCTTCGTATATCCCCCACATAACTCCATTTAAGCGGTATTTTTCGGAATTTTCCAGTTCCTTCCAAATAGTGGAGGATATTAAAATTTCGGCCTGACCAAACGTAGCTGCTTGTTTACTGGTTAAATTTGGCACTTTGACAAGCACCTTAGAAGGAAACCTGTACCATCGACTTTACGGCATTTTTTAAATCTTTTGCAAACCGATTTCACTGGCTAAAATGAAAGTGGAGCCAGTTTTCAATCCCGGTTCTTTAATTTTTAAAGTCTTTTTCTACCTCATATTGGAGGGAATTAAAAATACGTTTTTTACACTCCACCATACTATGGTTCTTTAATTTTTAAAGTCTTTTTCTACCTCATATTGGAGGGAATTAAAAGTACGTTTTTTACACTCCACCATACTATGGTTTGTATATTCCGTTTGTAACTCCTCGAAATACTCATGTCAGACCCAACAAAGTAAAGTAGTTTTCTGTAATTCTTTTGTTCCTCTTCTATTGAGCTTACGATCTCGTCACTTGGGTAAAAAATGTTTTTTGTCATAGAAGTTATTTTTTAAATAACTTCTGGGGAGAATATCCCAGACAAGAAACAAGGGAACTGATGAGGATTGGTGGCTCTTTCCGAAACCTAGGTATTCCCTGCCTTACCCCTGGTAAACATTACCATCGTTCTCCACTCATAAACAAACGTTGTTTTTATAAAAACAACAATAATGGGATTTCGCCTGACGATTTTGCAACAACAAAATACTATGGTATCCCAAACAAGCAAGCCAAACTCTGTTCATTCAAGATACCTTTAATCGCTTTTGCAGGGTCATAACCCCCGATAACGGAACAACCCGATTTCAAGTATATTCTACATTTTAACCATATTTTTCGTACTAATTTTAGCTTATGTTGATAATTTAAGAAGAAACCATCCATGCAAAAAAATGATCACGTTTTGGTATCACCATCATATGATTTAAGGTATTTTCGGGGTCTTGGCCACTTTTTTAATTTTTTTGACCCTTATTTGACATCTTTGTTTCTAAGGGGGAAGAAAACCTCTTCTTATAAAATTTTAATTTTTCGGAAAAGGGCGCATCTTAGTCTTGAGGCTACCTGGGGTAAAAAACCCTGGGGTAGAAAATCATCTTACAGATAATTATCCACATAGGCATTTATTTAAGTATAGTCCCAACATTAGTATACCCCAAGTCCACTTTCCCAACCAATGTGTGGTCAGAAAAGAAAATTTGGTATTTTATTGAATTTGTAACCCCCAAGAGAATATTGGTTGGGATTTGGGATGTACGTCTATATGAAATAAACTCGGAAATGTCAATCTGGGACTCATTTAGTCGGAAATTGTGACAGAAACATGAAAAAAATACGAAATTATAAAGTAACTTTATTGGATCTTCACCGCACAATTAAAATGACAAACAATTAATCCCTATCTTACGGTAATCGGAGTAAAGAGTAATTTTTGCTATGGCTATTCTGACAACATTCTGCCTTCAAGTATGAGGTGGACAAAACTAAATACCACGCAGTACGGGATTTTAAAGGTGGGAAATTCAAATTATAGCTCTTTTAAATGCTTTTCACAATACCAAAAATTGAACTGAATTTTAACATGGGGCTATTATAGATGTTCTTTATCATATAGGTATTTAACAATCAAATTAAAGCATATAGCTGAAAAATAAGATCAGGCTATTCAAAATATCTAAAACCGACGGTAAGTATAATATATATATATATATATATATATATATATATATATATATATATATATATATATATATATATATATATATCTATATATATGTATATATATATATATATATATATATTTTTTTTTTTTTTTTGTCATGAATATTAATTTATACTTAGTCATAGAGTCATTACTCATAATCAAGTCATTACATAATCAAGTCATCACTATAATGGAGTCATTACTTATAATCAAAATTGTGCCGCCCACATAAGTCAGATCTGTGATTTATTATGCTTTAAAGACTAAAAGTACGGGTGGGCAACGCGGACCGGGCCAGCTAGTATATATATATATATATATATATATATATATATATATATATATATATATATATATATATATATGTGTGTGTGTGTGTGTGTGTGCTATCTTGCGGAAATGGTTAGAAGTAAAAGATCGGAATATGCCATATGTTATGTCTACACTTGCAAATGCCTAATATCAGTTCAAATGGTGTGAATTTTCGACGGAATTTAGTATAGAAATAAGTACTTTCAATTTGATACAAATCGGCTCAGATATAGCTGCAGCTCCCATCTATATGATTCATCCGATTTCGTGTTTAAGTCGCTCAAATTCGTAAAATGCACGACACAAGAATAATATTTGATACCAGATATCAGATACAGCCAATTAATAGCTGTTTTCAATTTTATAAAAATCGGTTCAGATTTGGTTTTAACTTCCATATATATCATTACCCGATTTCAGGTTAATTGTGCACCAAATGGCTAATATTAACCCAAATGGAGTGAATTTTCACAATTCAACCAAGTTTAGCATAGAAGCAAGAATTTCAAATTTACTCCCATATATATGTTTCATCCGATTTGGTGTTTAAATCTACAACTTTCGGAATATGCCCTCTACCATAATAATATTTTGTACCAGATATGTCACAGACATTTGCTTCACCCAAGGACGAACCATAATTAATTACAGATTCACACTACTGGATTCTAAAACTTGTTTTATGTATTAAAATGTCTTGCTGTTGTAATCGCGCTATAATGTGAACGAATTGAGATAGATTTTTGATTAAATTGAGATTAAATTTTGAAAGTATGTGTATTTTGTCAGTAGGCAGGTTTAGTTGAAAAATATTGGTCCACCTTTTCTTATTGCCCCCATATAACAGTGCAAAAAATTAAATATGCAGGACCACGTCTTCGTATATCCCCCATATAACTCCATTTAAGCGGTATTTTTCGGAATTTTCCAGTTCCTTCCAAATAGTGGAGGATATTAAAATTTCGGCCTGACCAAACGTAGCTGCTTGTTTACTGGTTAAATTTGGCACTTTGACAAGCACCTTAGAAGGAAACCTGTACCATCGACTTTACGGCATTTTTTAAATCTTTTGCAAACCGATTTCACTGGCTAAAATGAAAGTGGAGCCAGTTTTCAATCCCGGTTCTTTAATTTTTAAAGTCTTTTTCTACCTCATATTGGAGGGAATTAAAAATACGTTTTTTACACTCCACCATACTATGGTTCTTTAATTTTTAAAGTCTTTTTCTACCTCATATTGGAGGGAATTAAAAGTACGTTTTTTACACTCCACCATACTATGGTTTGTATATTCCGTTTGTAACTCCTCGAAATACTCATGTCAGACCCAACAAAGTAAAGTAGAGTCCCTCTATCTGCCTGCTGTAATCACGCTATCTTTCGAACGAATTTAGATAGAATACAAAAATTTTGCACACATGTGTATTTTGCTAGTTGGTGCGTTAAGTTCGTAAATGGGCCATTTCGGTCCACGTTTACGTATAGATCCCATACAACGGTTCCTCTCAATATTCAATATTTTTATGATTTTGGAGACATTATAGACCGGAATTGTTAAAAATTTGGTATTTAAGCTCGTAATGGGTACTACAACCTATGACACACATTTAAAAAAACATTAAGTTCGGCCGGGCCGAACTTTTAATACCCTCCACCTTAAAGTAAAGGAAACATTAGAACCCATTATAATCCACAAATACCAATTTTTAGAAATATTCATGGGAAAATGTGGCAAAAACCATCAAAATAGCGAATAACGGGAGGTACCGCTATATGGGGCTATACAAAAACGTGGACCCATACAATGTTTTCGCTAGAACCCATTATGACCAACAAATACCAATTTTTAGACAAATCCGTGAAAAAATGTAACAAAAACCATCAATATACCGATTATCAGGAGGAACCGTTATATGAGGGCTGTACCAAATCGTGGACCTATACATGCAATATTTCTCCACCGAAGCTAGATCCCATTATGACCAACAAATACCGATTTTTAGATAAATCCGTGAAAAAATGTGGCGAAAATCATACAAATACCGAATATCGGGAGGTACCGTTATATGGGGACTATTCCAAATCGTGGACCCATACATGCATTTTTTCGCCACACGAACTAGTGTGGCCACAAATCCCAATTTTCAGACAAATCCATGAAAAACTGTGGCAAAAATCATAAAAATTTGAGGACTATACCAAAACGTGGACGGATTCTCCTCTCTCTCTCTCACACAATACAAATTGTTCTGCTAAATTTTGACGCTCTACGTCAAATAATGTATCGTGATTTCAACGGGTGGACATCGTTAAATCGAATTTTTATGCTGATGTTGAATATATATACTTTATGGGGTCTAACAATTATTCAGGGATGTTACAAGTGGAAAAACAATGACAAAAATTACTTATGCAGTTCTTCGTCTTCATATGGCTCGCAGACAACGTTTTTCATTTAAAAGGGCATTTTCTACGAAAATAAAAAAAATCAATTTTCTCCAAATAGTGGAGGCTATTAATAGTTCAATATCAAATTTCGAGATTCCAGCTCAATACCATTTACTAAATACCAAACTAAATAACATTTTTACTTTTCGTATAATATTAGTACACATTTCCAAAACCACCTCTATACCTCAATCCTTTTCAACCACAGACACCAACTTCCATTTCAAACTTAAGGGTTTCAGTTTTTTAACTTCCCCCAAATTTAGTTAAATTTAGTACTTTTCGAACAACTTTAGCACGCATTTCCAAGCCCACCTCCATATCTGAACCACAGACCCCAATAGTGACATCTATATGGAATTTCAGCATTTCAGCTATATTCTTTCACCCAATATCCAATTTTGTACCATTTAGTACTTTTCTTACAATTCCACATATCAATCCCAGATACCAACAGAGACCTCAACATCAAATTTGAGGATTCCCAACACCCAATATCGAATTTAGTACTTTTGAGCAATTATAGTAGGCATTTTTAAAATAATCTTGATATCTCAACATCAGATACCAACAGGGACGGGAATATCAAATTTTAGGATTTCAGCTCTGTAATTTCCCCCGTTCCCAAATTTAGTACCATATATGTAAGTTAAGTATTTTGGGTATTTGGTGTTGTTACACCTTCTTTATTCCAGTTCTCTTATCAAACTAACTTATTAAGATACTTAAAGCTATGAATAAACTTATAATTATTGTTTTCTACTGCTGACTCTGCGCCTTTTTGTGGAGTATTATATTGCAATACGTTGAATAAATGCTCGTATGTTTGGTGTTGGCTAAGCAATGATGATGAATATAATTGCTGACACTGTGCCTCGTGTGGAGTGTTGCATTGCAATATGTTGGACGAACAATTATTATAGTCCGCCATCGTTTGACCAAAGTATTAGGGTGGGACAATGGAGTTTGTGTTAACTCCTCCCCTACTTAAGTAAGGGCCGTCCTCGGGTCTTTTGTAGCTATCAATGACAGCTTTAATAACATCGCGTTTTACTGTTCGTCTTCGACACGATTTGAATGAAATATAAAGACTGATGATTAAAATAATGCTTATAAGTCCAGAGACCGCTGGACCGGTTATTGTCCTGTTCTTCACGACATCGATGTGTTGTAAGTTTTCAAAATTTAATCTTTGAAGATACGGCAGGCTCAATATCTCTTGATGACTTGTGATATTAACTATAGTAGATATAGCCGACGTCGGTACCATCTTCTGGTTTTTGTATATGGAGTCATTAATACTGATTTCATCTTCAAACGTAATCAAATATGTACCGGTAATTATTGTTACCGTTCCTTCTGGGTTTTTTATAGTGGCTCTGTTGTCGTTTATTATCATGACGCCATCATCGACAATCTCCAATGGTTCAAGATGACTTGGTCTTGTGCTGCAGTGTGCTATAGTACCCGAATGAAGCTGTTGAGCGCAAGTTGGTTGAGCATATACTTGACATAATGATGAAGTTAGCGTTGAGGTACAGTTTCCTATTGCAATTATACGATTTCCACAATTAGCGACGCTGTTGGTTTCAGCAAGATGTAATATTGTGCCATTATGTTGGACGGGGTGTATAATTATTTTCTTACATACTAATTTGGGCTTGGAATATTTAATAAGAAAATGCAACATTTCATTATGCAGTAGGACCTTAATTAGTGATACTTCTAGCAAGTCTATTACAGTTGTATTTGTTGAACTTATTTGTAATAATTCATTTACATCATCGGAATCTAATAGCGTAGGATTAATTACATCTGCTTTTACAAGAGTGATTGATAGCATTAATGTTTCGATTTCCTCAACTGTAATTCTGTTTCGAGCAAGTAGTATTTCGTAATAAATACCCTGTATGAATTTGTTCAGGTTTAGCATTTCCAATAATTTTGTTGACAATATCTGATAACTTATTTATCTGATCCTGATATATATATATATATATATATATATATATATATATATGTGTGTGTGTGTGCTATCTTGCGGAAATGGTTAGAAGTAAAAGATCGGAATATGCCATATGTTATGTCTACACTTGCAAATGCCTAATATCAGTTCAAATGGTGTGAATTTTCGACGGAATTTAGTATAGAAATAAGTACTTTCAATTTGATACAAATCGGCTCAGATATAGCTGCAGCTCCCATCTATATGATTCATCCGATTTCGTGTTTAAGTCGCTCAAATTCGTAAAATGCACGACACAAGAATAATATTTGATACCAGATATCAGATACAGCCAATTAATAGCTGTTTTCAATTTTATAAAAATCGGTTCAGATTTGGTTTTAACTTCCATATATATCATTACCCGATTTCAGGTTAATTGTGCACCAAATGGCTAATATTAACCCAAATGGAGTGAATTTTCACAATTAAACCAAGTTTAGCATAGAAGCAAGAATTTCAAATTTACTCCCATATATATGTTTCATCCGATTTGGTGTTTAAATCTACAACTTTCGGAATATGCCCTCTACCATAATAATATTTTGTACCAGATATGTCACAGACATTTGCTTCACCCAAGGACGAACCATAATTAATTACAGATTCACACTACTGGATTCTAAAACTTGTTTTATGTATTAAAATGTCTTGCTGTTGTAATCGCGCTATAATGTGAACGAATTGAGATAGATTTTTGATTAAATTGAGATTAAATTTTGAAAGTATGTGTATTTTGTCAGTAGGCAGGTTTAGTTGAAAAATATTGGTCCACCTTTTCTTATTGCCCCCATATAACAGTGCAAAAAATTAAATATGCAGGACCACGTCTTCGTATATCCCCCATATAACTCCATTTAAGCGGTATTTTTCGGAATTTTCCAGTTCCTTCCAAATAGTGGAGGATATTAAAATTTCGGCCTGACCAAACGTAGCTGCTTGTTTACTGGTTAAATTTGGCACTTTGACAAGCACCTTAGAAGGAAACCTGTACCATCGACTTTGCGGCATTTTTTAAATCTTTTGCAAACCGATTTCACTGGCTAAAATGAAAGTGGAGCCAGTTTTCAATCCCGGTTCTTTAATTTTTAAAGTCTTTTTCTACCTCATATTGGAGGGAATTAAAAATACGTTTTTTACACTCCACCATACTATGGTTCTTTAATTTTTAAAGTCTTTTTCTACCTCATATTGGAGGGAATTAAAAGTACGTTTTTTACACTCCACCATACTATGGTTTGTATATTCCGTTTGTAACTCCTCGAAATACTCATGTCAGACCCAACAAAGTAAAGTAGAGTCCCTCTATCTGCCTGCTGTAATCACGCTATCTTTCGAACGAATTTAGATAGAATACAAAAATTTTGCACACATGTGTATTTTGCTAGTTGGTGCGTTAAGTTCGTAAATGGGCCATTTCGGTCCACGTTTATGTATAGATCCCATACAACGGTTCCTCTCAATATTCAATATTTTTATGATTTTGGAGACATTATAGACCGGAATTGTTAAAAATTTGGTATTTAAGCTCGTAATGGGTACTACAACCTATGACACACATTTAAAAAAACATTAAGTTCGGCCGGGCCGAACTTTTAATACCCTCCACCTTAAAGTAAAGGAAACATTAGAACCCATTATAATCCACAAATACCAATTTTTAGAAATATTCATGGGAAAATGTGGCAAAAACCATCAAAATAGCGAATAACGGGAGGTACCGCTATATGGGGCTATACAAAAACGTGGACCCATACAATGTTTTCGCTAGAACCCATTATGACCAACAAATACCAATTTTTAGACAAATCCGTGAAAAAATGTAACAAAAACCATCAATATACCGATTATCAGGAGGAACCGTTATATGAGGGCTGTACCAAATCGTGGACCTATACATGCAATATTTCTCCACCGAAGCTAGATCCCATTATGACCAACAAATACCGATTTTTAGATAAATCCGTGAAAAAATGTGGCGAAAATCATACAAATACCGAATATCGGGAGGTACCGTTATATGGGGACTATTCCAAATCGTGGACCCATACATGCATTTTTTCGCCACACGAACTAGTGTGGCCACAAATCCCAATTTTCAGACAAATCCATGAAAAACTGTGGCAAAAATCATAAAAATTTGAGGACTATACCAAAACGTGGACGGATTCTCCTCTCTCTCTCTCACACAATACAAATTGTTCTGCTAAATTTTGACGCTCTACGTCAAATAATGTATCGTGATTTCAACGGGTGGACATCGTTAAATCGAATTTTTATGCTGATGTTGAATATATACTTTATGGGGTCTAACAATTATTCAGGGATGTTACAAGTGGAAAAACAATGACAAAAATTACTTATGCAGTTCTTCGTCTTCATATGGCTCGCAGACAACGTTTTTCATTTAAAAGGGCATTTTCTACGAAAATAAAAAAAATCAATTTTCTCCAAATAGTGGAGGCTATTAATAGTTCAATATCAAATTTCGAGATTCCAGCTCAATACCATTTACTAAATACCAAACTAAATAACATTTTTACTTTTCGTATAATATTAGTACACATTTCCAAAACCACCTCTATAACTCAATCCTTTTCAACCACAGACACCAACTTCCATTTCAAACTTAAGGGTTTCAGTTTTTTAACTTCCCCCAAATTTAGTTAAATTTAGTACTTTTCGAACAACTTTAGCACGCATTTCCAAGCCCACCTCCATATCTGAACCACAGACCCCAATAGTGACATCTATATGGAATTTCAGCATTTCAGCTATATTCTTTCACCCAATATCCAATTTTGTACCATTTAGTACTTTTCTTACAATTCCACATATCAATCCCAGATACCAACAGAGACCTCAACATCAAATTTGAGGATTCCCAACACCCAATATCGAATTTAGTACTTTTGAGCAATTATAGTAGGCATTTTTAAAATAATCTTGATATCTCAACATCGGATACCAACAGGGACCGGAATATCAAATTTTAGGATTTCAGCTCTGTAATTTCCCCCGTTCCCAAATTTAGTACCATATATGTAAGTTAAGTATTTTGGGTATTTGGTGTTGTTACACCTTCTTTATTCCAGTTCTCTTATCAAACTAACTTATTAAGATACTTAAAGCTATGAATAAACTTATAATTATTGTTTTCTACTGCTGACTCTGCGCCTTTTTGTGGAGTATTATATTGCAATACGTTGAATAAATGCTCGTATGTTTGGTGTTGGCTAAGCAATGATGATGAATATAATTGCTGACACTGTGCCTCGTGTGGAGTGTTGCATTGCAATATGTTGGACGAACAATTATTATAGTCCGCCATCGTTTGACCAAAGTATTAGGGTGGGACAATGGAGTTTGTGTTAACTCCTCCCCTACTTAAGTAAGGGCCGTCCTCGGGTCTTTTGTAGCTATCAATGACAGCTTTAATAACATCGCGTTTTACTGTTCGTCTTCGACACGATTTGAATGAAATATAAAGACTGATGATTAAAATAATGCTTATAAGTCCAGAGACCGCTGGACCGGTTATTGTCCTGTTCTTCACGACATCGATGTGTTGTAAGTTTTCAAAATTTAATCTTTGAAGATACGGCAGGCTCAATATCTCTTGATGACTTGTGATATTAACTATAGTAGATATAGCCGACGTCGGTACCATCTTCTGGTTTTTGTATATGGAGTCATTAATACTGATTTCATCTTCAAACGTAATCAAATATGTACCGGTAATTATTGTTACCGTTCCTTCTGGGTTTTTTATAGTGGCTCTGTTGTCGTTTATTATCATGACGCCATCATCGACAATCTCCAATGGTTCAAGATGACTTGGTCTTGTGCTGCAGTGTGCTATAGTACCCGAATGAAGCTGTTGAGCGCAAGTTGGTTGAGCATATACTTGACATAATGATGAAGTTAGCGTTGAGGTACAGTTTCCTATTGCAATTATACGATTTCCACAATTAGCGACGCTGTTGGTTTCAGCAAGATGTAATATTGCGCCATTATGTTGGACGGGGTGTATAATTATTTTCTTACATACTAATTTGGGCTTGGAATATTTAATAAGAAAATGCAACATTTCATTATGCAGTAGGACCTTAATTAGTGATACTTCTAGCAAGTCTATTACAGTTGTATTTGTTGAACTTATTTGTAATAATTCATTTACATCATCGGAATCTAATAGCGTAGGATTAATTACATCTGCTTTTACAAGAGTGATTGATAGCATTAATGTTTCGATTTCCTCAACTGTAATTCTGTTTCGAGCAAGTAGTATTTCGTAATAAATACCCTGTATGAATTTGTTCAGGTTTAGCATTTCCAATAATTTTGTTGACAATATCTGATAACTTATTTATCTGATCCTGTGTTTTAGAGTTGATTGAAACCTGTTTCTTAATTGAATTTATAAGTTCCTTCTGTCGAAATTTCTATTCCTCAAAGTCGTCAAAATCGGGAGGCCCCCCTATTATTTTTAGTGCTGTTCCTAAGATGTTAATACTTCTCGCGTGTCTGTGGTAAACATACAATGATTGTATGAGGGAGCGTATTCGCCTAATATCAGACTCGAGTATTTTCACCATATGCGAGGAGGGGAAATGTTCCATAAGTTTTTCGGTTTCGTCCGCAATTTCCAAATATATTGTCAGATTTGATGTATGTCGTAAGTAGTCAAAGTCCTGCCAAATTATAACATCCCCATCTTCAATCGGTATGTAGTCGGAGCCAGAATAGTCAATTAATTTTGTGGTAAGGGGTCTGATAAGCAACATCATCAAAGTCCTAAAATTTGTTTAAAAGAGTTGTTAATTATAATCGGATTATACAAATTTTGAATTATCTTATGTTGTCCTTGTGGACCACCCTCCCTCTAATAAGAACCGTAGTTCCTAGATTTTTTTATCCGTTGCAAATACATCGATATGAAGCATTTCGCCTACGTAAGATGGTGTTGGGGTTACCCCAAGCTCATGTTTCATAGGGTGTCTGTCGTATTTAGCCCTCGAACAGATTTTACAATTTGCAGCAATTTCATTTGCCAACTTTGCCATTTTTGGAAAATAATAATCAGAAAGTATCTGCTTAACATTTTCCTGAGCTGCCCTATGGGCACGGTTATGTTCGATGGCAATAATTTCCCTCTGTTCATTTTTATCAAAAATGTCCTGGACAAAATTTTTGCAGTGCCAAAATTTAGTAGCGGGAAAGTATCTAACCAATTCATGCTGAATACAGGCTAAAGTTGGCAGATCGCAATGTATTGCATTTACGACATTTGGATTGATCACTGATTTTACTTCGTTTAGCAATGTTTCCCTGCTTGTGAAGTCAATCATATGTCGAGTCTTCTCAGTAAAGACAATAAAATTTCTTTTAAGTAGGAAATTTGCCTCCCGGAGGACAATTTGGTTCCTAAAGCAATTGACCGGTTTTTCTGTAGACTCAATGGTATAGGTCAAAGATATTTCGCTGTGTACCGTTGCGAGATCTGAGTGATTATCCTCTTCCAAAGTATTCAAAGATTGAGGCTCGAAATGTTTCTCGGTGCGCATAGATTCTACATTCAGAGTATGGATGTTCTGTCGTGAAAGGGCGTCCGCTACATAATTCTCCTTTCCAGGTTTATAAATAATTTTGGCATTATGTTCGTCAACAAATGCTGCCCACCGTTTTATCTTAGCATTCGGGTTTCTATCAGAGACTGAAAATGTAAGTGGTTGGTGGTCTGTGTAAATATTTAAATATCTTACTCCATATAAAAAGTTCCTCAATTTTTGAAGAGCCCAAACAATAGCTAAGAGCTCTCGCTCATTAGAGGCATAGTTTTGCTCTTTATCTTTAAGGGTTCTGGAAATCATGGTGATTGGCCTCCCCCTTGTGATAGAACTGCTCCCAGACCCAATGAAGAGGCGTCTGTTGTAAGATCAAAAGGTTTTTTGAAGTCAGGATAAAGAAGCATAACTTCTTCAGAAGCAAGGATTTCCTTTAATTTACTAAAGGTCTGCATTTGCTCTTCATTAAAATTTATTTTCACCCTTTTTGATTGAGAAGCACTAATCTTGCCGTTTTCGCTCTTTAGAATATCTGTTAGCGGCTTGGCGATAGATGCGAAATCTTTAATAAAGCATCTGTAACAACTTGCCAATCCTAGAAACGACCTTACATTGAAGAGTGTAGAAGGTGTTTCATAATTAAGGATGGCCTTTACTTTTTCCGGGCTCGTTCTGATGCCATTTCTGGACACAAAAAAACCGAGGTATTAGACACTTTCCCGAAAGAAATGTGATTTTTCCCGAGAAATTCTCATATTGGCCCAGTACCCACTCAATATGTTTCACATGGTCTTCTTCGGTTTCAGAGAAAATAATGACGTCGTCGACGTAAACATAGCATGACTTTCCAATTTGCTCTCTCAGGACATCGTCGATGGCCCTTTGGAAAATGCTGGGGACATTCTTCAGACCAAAAGGAAGACGGCAAAATTCATATTTTCCATTTCCAACTGAGAATGCAGTTTTTTCACGATCTTGTTCAGATAGTGTTATTTGATGGAAACCTGATTTAAGGTCAAGTGTCGTAAAAAATCTTGCTTTGCCAAGATTTAAGAGAATGACGGGTATTTGGGGTATTGGGTATTTGTCATCGATCGTAATGCTGTTCAGTTTCCTGAAGTCTATAACTAATCGTTTTTTGGATTACCGTATTCATCCTTGCCTTTTTTATCAACAAACCAGACGGGATTATTGTAGGGTGATCTGGAAGGCCGTATTATGCCGTTATACAGAAGTTCTTTTACACCCATGGGATATGGGTATAGTTTCGTATAAACGGGATCACTAGAATTAGTTCTAATGGTAGCTACAATGTTCGTATTATATGGAAGTGATTCTTTCGGGTTTGCAAAAAAAACCCGAAAATTTTTTTATCACTTCCTTAAATTTTTCCACAACGATTTGAGGTATTTTCATGTCCTCAACTTGTGTAAAATTTACATTTACGCATTTTAAAATTGGATCTTTTCGATCCCAACTGTAGTTTTAAGTTCCCTACTTTCAAAATTCAACGTTGCACCTGTCTGTGTTAATAGATCCAGGCAAATTATACCATCAAACGTTGATAGTGATGGTAAGACAAAAAAATTACTATTGGTTTGAAAAATATTTATGGTACATTTTTCCTTAATTGCTGTGAAACCATGAATAGATTTCACTATGAACGGGTTGGCTACGGGAATAATACCTTTTAAACTTTTTATAGGTTTGATATAATTCTTCGAAGCCCCCGTATCAATAAGCAATTTTATGATTTTCCCTGCCACTTTCCTTTCTATAAATGGTAGCAGGAAGTTGTGCCTAAAAAATTGATCTGGTCAAATTCATCCCCAGCATCGATTACAATATCGTCTGCTTCGGTTTCTGCCATTTGATGGTAGTCTTGACCACATCCGGACTCTTCTTGAGAAATGTGATGAATTCTCTGATGTTTTAGCCCAGTGTATTTTGCCGTACCACTGTTGGGTCTTTTCACGGCCTGCCAATTTGGTCGATTTTGGAACGGCTGTGGTAGGTTCTGATTTTGATCGTATTGATTCTGAGGTAAGCCCTGTGTAGATGGCTTGAATTTAGTTGATTGTCTGAATCGCATAGATTCATCGACCTCCATGGGTTCTATTTGATTATTTTCGTTCTTGTTCTTGAATTTCTTTTAGAAAAGTACGGATTTTTACTTTGAACATTTCCGTGTGCGAAATGTGTTTCATACTTATACTTATCTCTGTCCTCGCGTGATTTAGCGAAGTTTGACGCGAATTGGTATCTTTCCCGATTTGACTCAACCTCTTGGGCCAATGCCAATGCTGATGGTAAGTCGGATGGACGAGCGGAAAATAATACATTACTCAAATCTTTTTTTGTGCCAGAAATGAAAACGCGTAACGCATCCATTCTGTATTTTTCGTTCAAACAATTTGCGACAACACTTTCATATGACATAGTGGTTTTGTTGGTAAGTAATGTCCGTTTCTTTTCTACTTCATCATAGAATTCTAGTAACGTCATATTACCCTGACGAAGAGTAAACAACTCTTGCTCAATTAAGTAAATTGGACGCTTATCCGAATAAGTAAAGTCCAGTCGGGCAATAATAGCCTTAAAATTTAACACTGTATTGAATGAGGATAACACCATATCGGCTTGACCCTTTATTTTATTTCGAATTATTGCTACTGCCTGATAGTGTTTAGAACTTCCATAGTAAGGCACGAACAACTTATAAGCTGTATGAGCATCCTGGCGCCATGAAACGTACGTTTCATGCTTGCCTTCAAAGTCTGGTAAGGATTTTGCAACCTCTAAGGACTCATCACATCGGATTTCTTTGTTGATTTCAACATCCTTATAAGGCACAACTTCAGGAGTCGATAAAGAGAATTTTTCAAGTTTATTATCAATATCGGAAATTTCTTTTTCAAATTACTGTCTTTGAACTTTCAAAGTCGCCGAGATGGCAGAGTCAACAAGCACACGTATGCTTTCTGCGGTAGTTGCCATTATATTATTATTGTCAGATCTTTTGTCTACAGGTATTTGATTGAAGGAATCTATTATAAATTCTACTTCTTGGTCAAGATCGCGATTATTCATTAATATCAGAAAAAAAAACGAACAGGCTTTTTTTTAAAAAAATTTCACGAATTTCAAAAAAACAAGTGGAATTAATTTTAAATATTATCGAAACCAATTTTTGCTAGCAGCCACTCACTTCTTATTAAGATCTTTATGATTCACTATATAACATTTATCATACACATTTTTCCAAACACTCGATTTGTGTTATTTAATATTAATTTTAATAATAAATGTATTATTCAATATTTACTATCTTACAATCGTATAAGTAGAGACTCCATTTTATGTTGTGGGTGTTCTCTCCGCTGATGATGTTGTCGCCGTTGTTATTGTTGTCCTCTTGTGTTTCTTATTTCTACGCATCCCAGACTGATTTCGAAGCCTGGTGACGCACCTTCTTTCCAAGTTTTCACTTAATGTTTTAAGTTTTTTATAAACTTATTTTATATTTATTTTTTAACCCTGTTGGTCGCCAGTTAAGTATTTTGGATATTTGTATGGTGTTGTTACACCTTCTTCATTCCAGTTCTCTTATCAAACTAACTTATTAAGATACTTAAAGCTATGAATAAACTTATAATTATTGTTTTCTACTGCGGACTCTGCGCCTTTTTGTGGAGTATTATATGGAGGGCTCACTGCTATACCGAACCAAGTCATGAAAAATAAAAAATGGCGAAATTAGTGCCAATGTTCCCGTATATGGAAACTCTGTTTACCCTGTAAAGCACAATGTCAAAAAGTGTTTCGTTTCAAAGATGACGGTAAAAAGCCTAAGTCAACGACTGTCATTTTTGACTTTTTTCAAAGCAAAAATGAACTAAGTCAGTGTTTTTCACTTTGAATCAGTACTATTAGTGAGCACGTGTTTATTGTCGTTCAGTTTTCAGCAATATAAAAAAAATCAGTGTTTTATATAAATGGATAGTAATAACAGCAGTGCTAGTGATTTTCCAGAAATGAAGATGAGGAATATTTGCCAGCCCCAAAAATGATGAAGACGGAAATGACGATTTTTTATGAGTAAATATTTGTTGAAACCATGGTAAAATTAAGAAGGTAAAGTCGTTTCAAATAAGCATATCCATCTCTGCATTTTGTGTAATTTACTCTGTCAAATGTCCCTGCCTAGAAAGCAGGTTCCCATATCTGATTGGTATGTACAATGGATTTATATAAATATACATTTTGACAATGAGATGCATAACTTTGAAAAAAACAAGTAAAAAAGCTGTAAGTTCGGCCGCCCGAACTTTGAATACCATGGTAGAAAAAGATAGGTAGACGCATCGACACAGCTGCTGGGACAATGAACTGTCAAACCAATTTTGGAATTGAAAATGTTGAATGAAAAATTACTTAAATTTGCAAAAATTGTTGAAAAACAAGAATTATAATAACCTCCGAATGACGTCGTGTAAGAAAACATATTAAAATCTACTTATATTTTAAAGAACATTTAAAATTTTTTGGCATATCAATGCTCCTAAGCGTTGATGCATCTACCTGTATTCTTCTGCCATGTTTGAATACCCTCCACCATTTGGTACAAATTTGGCAATTTTCATAAAATTAAAATCCATTAAAAATGTTGTTAAAATCTTAAAAATACCGAATGTAGCCGCATATTAGGGGCGATACGAAGATGTGAACCTGCACAGACAATTTGCAGTCATAGGCTGTAGTATTCATTACGAACTTCAAATACAAAATTTGAAATATTTCCGGTAATAGTATCGCATATCGGGAGATACCGTTATATGGGGCTATACGAAGACGTGGACCTACATGGTCCATTTTCAATACCAAAAGTCCTGCAGACATAATGCACATTTGAGTAAATTTTTTTCAACTTACTTCATTTCGTTTGGATGCTAGAGTGATTTCCACAGACGGACAGCCGGACGCTAAATAGAATAGAATTTTATGCTGATCAAGATCAAGGAATTACAAACGTAATATACCCTCCATACTATGGTGAAGGGTATAAAAATGTAAACATATAATTGCATGAATTTACCCTCTTATTTCTACCATAGTTGAAACTTTTAATTATCCTTTGTCCTCGTTAACATTAATTTATTTTTTTTTTTTAAATGAATTTATTATATTTTCCTAAAAATCACAATGCTTATCAATTACAATAGAAGCACCCGCAGCTGCCAGCCGCCAAACCAAGACATGACTTAAAATAAAACTCCGAAACTAGTGGGAAATTAATCGCTAAAGTTTACTATATTTAGCCATATAACGAACACTTTATTTTATTTTTTTGACTTGGTTTGCTTTAGCTGTGAAACCTTGAAATTTTATTCAGAGTAATAATGAACTAAAGTACATTTTTGTGTTTTTGAATATTTTTTTGGTAATATATTTAAATTATTTTTATTTTAAATTAATATCATTAATTAATTTTGAATATAGACATTTACATTTTCTTTTGGTAGACTAAAATATTCCTTCCAGAAATTAATGACAGTGCATTTACTTTACCTCTAAATATCTTCGAATTATGTTTTTATGACTTAGTTCGGTATAGCTGTGAGCCCTTCATATTGCAATACGTTGAATAAATGCTCGTATGTTTGGTGTTGGCTAAGCAATGATGATGAATATAATTGCTGACACTGTGCCTCGTGTGGAGTGTTGCATTGCAATATGTTGGACGAACAATTATTATAGTTCGCCATCATTTGACCAAAGTATTGGGGTGGGACAATGGAGATTGTGTTAACTTGTATATATTAAAAAGGATATGTATCTATATGAAGTTTATAAAAATCACCGAATCACTGAAGTTTAAAAAAAACGCGTTCTTTCCTAAAATCTTTCTCATTGTCTTAAATTGAATCATGAGTCAAAATTGAAGTTTCGACAATTAACTTCAGAACTGATTTGCATCATTCAGTTTTTTAGCACAGATTCCCCACAAATAAGGGGGTAAAAACGAAAGAAGAACAATAAAACAAACAAAATAGAGAACTACATCAATGTACATTCACTGCAAAACCAGACGAATATCTTTAAAAAATTAAACAAAACAAACAAAAAGTTTTCTTGTTAATTATAAAAAATGGCATTCCATGATATAAAAGATAAACAAGTATATTGGGACCTCTTACAGCCAATTGCAGCAAATTCGGGTTAAAATTGTAACTAAAAAACAAAACACTTCACTCACACTTCAAATTGTAGGTACAGCAACAAAATATTTTGTTTCTTAAATATTATATATTTAGTACACACATAAGAATTCTAGCACGTCTCCTTCATATTTAGGTCATTTTTATTACCCAAAATGTACTTCCAGCTCTAAAAAAATATACTTTTAGCCCATAAACATAGAACTTTTTAGATGCCCAAAAACGGAGATTAATTCAGGCAAGCGTTCTATCGCTCTGAAATTTTGCTCAGACATAAATATTATCTCTAATATGTTTGGCATTAAAAATGGGACATATCGGCCCACGTTTCGGTAAGGACCCCATATAGCGTTACTTCCTGATTTTTGGTATTTTGAAGATTTCAGCCACAATTTCAAACGCAATCATGAGTATCTTGACATTTTGAGTTCTGAGCGGACAAAATCTCTCCCTGCTAAATTTTGTGAAGATAAATCCACTATTAAGTATTGACCGTATATAACGGCACTTCCAAATTTTATGTATTTTGGGAATTTTTCACTGCAAAATATATAATGGTACTTCCTAATATTAGGTATTTTGAGGGTTTCAGACAAGGTTTATTTGGTATTTTGTTTCCCAATGCATGGATGGAAATATTACAAAAATTGCCTAAATAAATCCAAAATTTGAGTTAAGTCAGAAAAAAATTTACCCTTTGTAAAACCTTCTAAATCTGAAGACAAAAATACTATATATTTTTATGAGTAAAGGAATAATTACGAAAATAAATATATACAAAATTGACTGGCAATTAAGCCTTTCTCTCTGAAATACACTAAAACCATATAATATATTTAGAAACAAATATATGTGACTGACATTTAAAAAATCGTCCCTAGCATCCTCCCTTACATCTCTCTTATTGTCTTAAATTGGATCATCAGTCAAAATTGAGGGTGAAATAATTAACCTCACCATTGATTTTTTAAAGAGACTGAAATACTTTTATGTATAGTTTTATATATAGTTAAGAATTCCACTTAATAACAGGATAAAAACCCAAACCCATCTTTTACAGTTTTTATAGATATAATACAATCAATATATTCCTTGTTAACGTTTTCTTAAAAAAACCATTCCACCTTCGTTTTTCTGCTGGTCTATCTAAACAGATTGGACTTAAGTTAAATACGACACAAGCCTATCTTTATTTTTAAACCTTAACATTTTTTTTTTTTTGGATAAATATATATTTTTCACCTTGCATTTGACTCAAGATGAGACCGTTATTTCGGTAATATTAGCTTCCCAAATCCAGGTCCCCTGTACTCCCCGCACTCTACCACAGAGAACAAAAGACCTTCTAAACAAGATGAAAAATTTTAAAACATTTTAAATCGCCTAATAGCTGGAAGTTTCAGCGTTACTGAATTTGTGGCTGGCTGGTTGGCCTGGGTCGGAGCGTAAAGTACAAAATAAAGAGAAGTCATTTTTGCCGACACCTCGCATTTAAGTGATGTACATCGGAACATGTCTTGAGGGTGTTCAGTGTTAATAAAAATGGAATGGATTGAATACAGTCATTTGCATTGGCTGTGATCTCCATTAAATTGCAAGACTTCATTTCGGGTAGACCACATTACCCCATGGCAATGTTGTGGCAGTAACAATATTCATTGCAAATCCTGACATTGATGTTATTGCTGTTGTGGGTAGTGTTAAGAATTTATATTAAAACATTTTATAGTTATTGGTTTGGTTTATTGGTTGTTTACTCTTAGCCACACACAAAAACAAAAAGGTGATCTTGGCCAAGCTTGGGATGGAATGCCCAATGAAATACATAATTTGCTATAACAGTAGCATTTCCAGGAGCCCCATGAAATGTCAGGCATTTGTTTGTCTTTGTTCAGAATGTGATATGGTAAAAGAAATGTTTCTGGCTATTTGTTGGCCAAGAATGTGTATGGATTTCATTTTGGGTTTTATAAATAATAGTTATTTGAATTTCCAATTGGAGGTGATAGCAAACACGTGTCCTCTGTATAATTTTCTTGTCTTAGATTTATTAAGAGCATCTGGTGTTTTTTCGAACGCAAAATATATTGAAAATCTCATAAAAGATTTTATGAGTTTTCATTTGGTATTTTCTAAGGAATGTGACACTATGTGTAGGGAGGGTTTACGAGCTGAATATGTTGAAGATGATAGCATTACAACTTCTTTTGAAATCAGTATAGTTATAAACTGCAATCTGAAAATTGTCAAAATGTCGACTTATGTTGAAAATTTATTGAAGATTTTCTTCCCACAATGAAAGCTAACTTTCCATGACATCATATTTTAGATATGTGGATACAATTTCCAAAGTCTCAAATATAATTAAAGAAACCTTATATATAAACTTATATAAAATTCTATAAAAACAATGTTTTACCGACAGATGTATAACGTTAGCCTACTTACGGTTATTAAAATATATTTGGACATGTGTTATGATTATTCAAAATGTTGACCCTCTATAGGGGAGGTGACGATTGAGCTTAAATTGTCCTATTATATTATATATTGTAAAGTGTGATATAAGTATTTCGACGTGCCAATTTTGGACTGTATCGATTATTTTCTTTACTTTGCATAAGATATAACTGTATATAATTTTGAAAATGCGGAACTTTTGGGGGAGTTACTAGAAAGAGTGGAACGACATATCGCATACATAATAGGAACACCCTATTTCATATAAAGTGAAGGAAGTAGTAGATATAATCCAAATCTAGCACATATTAATATTTATATCTATATCTATAAAAGAGGAAAATGTTTGTATGTTTGTTTGTTTTTTTTTGTTTGTTTGTAATTTATGGACTCGAAAACCGCTGAATAGATTTTCCTGAAAATTTCCATATATACTGCAACATCGCCTGAAAGTAACATAGGCTATATACATTTTTGAATTTCCACTTGGAACTGGAGATATAGCATCAGAATAGGAGGTACCTCCCAAAAATTTAGATTTTATAGGCACATATCTATTGATTGGTTGAAGATACAGTCTCCAAATTTGGAATACGTAACGGAATTTGGAACAAAAATAAGTTTGCCAAATTATATTGTAATCGGTTCAGATTTGGATATAGCTCCCATATATATTTTGACCGATTTCGTTCATTTGATGCCTCAAACACAATATGAATGTTCGATTCCAATGAAATTTGGAATGTGTGATGGGATTTAATCCGAAAATAAATTTGTCAAATTATATTGAAATCGGTTCAGATTTGGATATAGCTCCCATATATATTTTCGGCTGATTTCAAGCATTTGATGCACCAAACACGCTATGTATCCCCAATTTCAATGAAATTTGCAACGTGTGATAGATTTTATCTAAAAAATTGATTTCCCAAATTATATTGAAATCGGTTCAGATTTGGATATAGCTCCCATATACATTTTCGGCCGATTCCATGTATTTGGTGGACCAAACACAACATGTATTTCCAATTGTAATGAAATTTAAAATAAGTAACGGAATTGGGAGCCAAAATGAATTTGTCAAATTAAATTGAAATCGGTTCAGATTTGGATATAGCTTCCATATATATTTTCGACCGATTTCATGTATTTGATGCACCAAACACGCTATGTATCTCTAATTTCAATGAAATTTGGAATGTGTAGCGGAAATTAAAACAAATATACATTTGTCAAATTATATTAAAATCGGTTCAGATTTGGATATAGCTCTCATATATATTTTCGACCGATTTCATGTATTTTATGCACCATACACGATATGTATGTTCGATTCCAAAGAAATTTGGAATATGTAACGGGATTTTGATTAGAAAATAAATTAGTCAAATTATATTATATTATATTATATTTGATGCACAAAACACGATACGTATTTCCGATTCCAACGAAATTCGGCATGAGTGGCTAAATTTGGTACAAAAATAAATTTGACAAATTATATTCAAATACGCTCAGATGTGATTATAGCTCCCAAATATATACTCAGCCGATTTCACATATTTGATGCACCCAAAGCGAGAGAGACAAAATCTGGCACCAGCAAAAATTGCCAAATTATATTGATATCAGTTGAGGTTTGGATATAGCTAACATATATATTTCGGCCGATTTCATACATATTATGCACCAAACACGATATATATGACCGATTCCAATGAAATTCAGAATGTGTGGTGGAATTTGGTTATAATAATAAATGTGATAAATTAATTGGAAATTAGTTAAGATTTGGATATAGCTCCCATATATATATTCTCGGCCGATTTCACATATTTGACGCACCAATTTCAATGAATTATGAAAGGTGTGGCGGAGTTTGGTGTAAAAGTAATTTTTTTAAAATTATATTTAAATCGGATCAGATTGGGATATGATTTTGATAAGAACCATTGACCCACAACGCCTTAGGCTAACATTAAATAACAACACAACACTTTATTTGAAATGCGCTTATTACGGCGAAGTATGTTGCTATCTCGAATACACTAATTGCAATAGAAAAACCACTCTACTTAAAAAAATTGCAATTTCCTGCACGCTTGGTATTTGCTATGAAATAAATAAATCCAAAGGACAAACCCTTCGTGTATGCATGTCATGTTACTGCTTTTGTAATGATTTTGTTTATTAACGCATTAAATTAGTGCAATATTTTTTTTAATTTTTAAATTTGTTTTTCTTTATCCAACATATATTCGTAAATAAAATTTTGAATGCATATAAAATCAAAAGGGGTAGCGAAGCGCACCGGGTTCAGCTAGTATACTTATAAACAGGTATAGGCAAAATCGACTGATACTTCTCCACTAATAAACAAACGTTGTTTTTATAAAAACAACAATAAAGGAATTAAGCATGACCATTTTGCAACAACCAAATACTATGGCATCCCCAAGAAACAAGCCAACACTGTTTTATTAATAGACAAGGCATTAATAAAGGAGACAAAACCAACTTACATGGTTATGCTACTTCGTTCATGTAAAACTTCGTTTATAACAAGTGGAGAAAGATGGAAATGTTTATAAGTGCGGTTGTAAGATTTAGAATATTTTCCAAAAGTATTTTAGCTGTATGTAATTCTTTGGTTCCTCTTCTGAGCTTATGATCCTGTCACTTGGGTAAAAAGGTTTTTTGTCATAGGAGTTATTTTTTAAAATAACTGCTGGGGAAAATGTCTTAGACAAAAAACAAGGGAACTGATGAGGATTGATGGGTCTTTCCGAAACCTAAGTATTCCGTGCCTTACCCCCTGGTAAACATTATCATAGTTCTCCACAAATAAACAAACGTTGTTTTTATAAAAACAACAATAAAGGGATAAAGCTTGACCATTTTGCAACAACAAAATACTACGGTATCCCGAACAAACAAGCCAACACTGTTCTATTAATAGACACGGTCGACGAAGGGGTTTTTGTTTTAACAGACAAAACCAACTTACATGGTTATGCTACTTCGTTCAGGTTGAACGAAAGCATAACAAGTGGAGAAAGATGGAAATGTTTATAAGTCCGGTTGTAAGATTTAGAAGATTTTCCAAAAATATTTTAGCTGTATGTAATTCTTTGGTTCCTCTTCTGTTGAGCTTATGATCCTGTCACTTGGGTAAAAAGGTTTTTTGTCATAGGAGTTATTTTTTAAAATAACTGCTGGGGAAAATATCTTAAACAAAAAAAAGGGAACTGATGAGGATTGATGGGTCTTTCCGAAACCTAAGTATTCCATGCCTTACCCCCAGGTAAACATTATCATAGTTCTCCACAAATAAACAAACGTTTTTAAAAATAACAATAATGGGGTTAGGCCTGACCATTTTTCAACAACAAAATATTATGGTATCCAGTAATCTTATTTCTAAATTACAGAATTCCTGCTCTATCGGTTTACCCAAATCGTAATTGTATCAAATTTTATACCATTTAGTCCTTTCGTGCACATAAATACAAATTTCGAAAACTTCCTGCATGTCCGAATCCTATACTCCGCCAGTAATTTTAATTTTAAAATTCAGGATTCCAGCTTCATCCGTTCCTCCAAATTCATATAGTACTACTAAGTACCGTTTAGTACTTTTCGTATGCATGAGTAAATACTTCCAAAACTACCTCCTTACATCGCCTCTACTCCTCAGCCTTGATTCCCATTCCAATCTTCAAATTCCTTTCATGTGATACGAAATAGTACCAAATGTACATTTCAGACCCTCATTCTAAATATAACAGTTCTATTTCTAGTGCTTCCTCAAATACTAAGGCTACTATATTTAGTACCTTTTAATATTTTTCCTACCGTTCTAGTACAAATTGGTTTTTTTATATTACTTATTTTCTATTCAATCTAGCTTAACAGATATATTTAAATGTGACGAATTTCGTCCAAAAAGTCTATGCGGTCTAAAACGGACATATATGGCCATATCACATATACCCTCTGTGGCCGTAAGGCTGAGGTTATTTAAACACACAAAAACGTGAAAATGTGATTATTATCTTTAGAAAAAAAAAATAGAACCATAGAACTGATCAATAAGACTGTGATACAAATTTTTAAAATATATACACTTATTCTAATTTTCCAATTTTGATTTTATAACGGTTGGATTTTCAAATTTAAACGTGCATAACTTATGTTGTTAACAACGTATTTGTTCAGTTTTCTAAATGGTCGGACTTGCAGCTTTTACTTGGTTTCATATAATTTAAATAAAAAATATGCTGTCTTTTTTTATTTAAATTATATGAAAACAAGTAAAAAAGCTGCAAGTCCGACCGGGCCGATCTTTGAATACCCTCCACAATTTGATAAAATATTAATATCTGATAAAATTTAAAAAATACCGAATGTAGCCGTTATATTAGGGTCTATACGATGACGTGTCCTGAATAGGCACCTTTTGTCATAAACCATTAATAATGTCGCTAAAATCACAAAATACCGAATATCGGGAGGTACCGTTATATGGAAGCTATACGAAGACGTAAACCTGCACAGACAATTTTCCGTTATAGGCTGTTATACCCATTACGAACTTCAAATACCAAATTTGAAACTATTCCTGTGAATAATGTCGCTAAAATCATCAAAATACCGAAAAAAAATGGAAGACGGATGCTGATCAAGAATATATATACTTTGTGGGGTCTAAAATGTATATTTCGATGTGTTACATACGGAATACACCCTCTATACTAAAGGGTGAGATGAAAAAACCAAATTCAGACTGCTGTCATTTCTAAGCCACTCGTCCGACAGCTGTTAAAATTATTCTTGTGACAGCTCATTATATTGTTTACAAGCGTACAAAAGCATTTTGTTGAGAAAAAAAAGGTATTCCTGACGGAATTCAAGCGTGATAGTGTGATTTCTTTATATTTGGCTGGAAAACCACAAGTGGCTATCATTAGAGCACTCCAGCACTTAAATGTGAGCAAAACTTTTGTGTCTCGTACCATGATACTCGTTACCATGATACTGGTAGCGTAGCCTGACGTCAAGGAAGTGGACGGAAGAAAACATCGACATCAGTAGCAATGGTTCGAAAAGTAAAGAAGCGACTTGATCGAAACTCGAGTCGCAGTGGCCGAAAAATGTCTCGTGAGCTGAACATATTGCAATATTCCATTCGCAAATATTAAAAAATTAGCTCGAGGTAAAGCCATTGAAATTCCAAGAAGTGCAATAACTTACACTGCAACAGAAAGAAAATAGACTAAAAAGAGCTAAGCAGCATCGTGGCATCAGAATGCCGAAAATTATCACGAAATATAATGGAGGGTGTATTAAAGCCTTGGGCACACAAACATTTTGGCCGTAGACTTTGGATATTCCAACAGGACTCAGCACCATCGCACTCAGCACGCGTCACCCAAGAATGGTTACAAAATGAGAGCACAATCGCCACCAAAATCTCCGGATGCCAATCCGTTGGACTATTGTGTCAGGATTATTTTGAAAAGTAAGGTTGGCACTAAAAATATCAAAGTGGCGATCACCTCAAGCAAGCGCTTCGGCGGGAATGAACCAAAATACGACAGAGCAGCATTCGAGCAGTGTGTAATGGTTGGCCGTTTGAAGGCCATAATTCGTGCCAAAGGTGACCAATTCGAACAAATCTAAACTAATTTGATGCTATTTCCGACATTTTTTGCTTTCATTCAATAAAATTTAAAAAAAATGTAAAAATTATGGCGTTTGATTTTGTTGCAGTTTTTTTATCTCACCCTGTATGGTGGAGAGTATAAAAATTAAATTTATATATATCTTGACAAAGAGTTTCAATACCAGTTACAAGCGTGGCTACAAAGATGTATTGAATGACTAGATGAATAAAGCCTTCAATCCGCCATACTGTCCAGCCATAAGATTCTCCCCATCTGTTGCTAGACCAATTAAATTGTTTAAAGGAATGTTGAACGATTCAAAAAATCTTTAATTAAATTATAAATTGACACAACATCTCCTTCGACAACTTCCAGTAAAACCAAGAACTTATATTGAATAACAAAATTTTGATCAAAATAGCGCACAGCAAGGACTTTCCTTTTTTTTATTGAGAAGTCCTTTGTTTCATCCACAATAAATGCAAATTTCCTATTTTGCAATGTATATATTATATTACTTCTTGCTTTCTTACCAATATAATCGGCAATTTGAGTCGTATTTTTAATCATAATCTAGGCAACATTCCATTAGCATAAATGGTAGATTGTGCGTTATGCAAAACATAATATACTCGAAAAAATTGTCTTGGTCTTGTTGGTCATTATTAAAAAGCTTCTCTATCTTCATATGATTTTTTCTGTCTGTCGTAGTTTTGAATTTGCAAGGTTTTTTTTGTAAACCTTTAAATGAGTTAATAGTTTGGAGCAAGCCACTAAGAAAGCTGACCAATCCTTCTTCCTACGCTGTGTGCTGTAAAAAAATTAACACAGTACAATATGACTATTTGAAAAACAAGTTTGGCCTTTGCAAAAATTAAAATTAATAAACGTGACGATTTAAAATAATGGTTTGGTTCGCTAGGTTATTACGACGGTTAGGTAGAGTTGTGCGTGTGCTTTTTTATTGATCACTTTTATGTTATTGTTATGTTTGAGAGAACACATTTATATGACACATTATTCAACATCCCCATTTACTGGTCATTGCATATTATGGAGATAAGTTTGAGTCTGACCAACACGACGAGACAACGAGCATTTTGTTTGATATTACGTACTGTTACGTGTTTGATCTTTCCATGACACATATAGAGAAATAAGGAGCATTTGCAGTATCTCATTTATTGCATATTTTCTTAATTTTTAGGTAAACTAAAAAAAGACAAAGATGAAAGGTATGCATTAATTTCTTTGATCTAAACAGATTCACTAAATATTTCCATGACAACCCTCGTTAAAATTTTATTTTCGGGGTTTTCGATAATTGCTTCTCCTGACCTTTGATTTTCAAAATATATTGTTTTTATTTCTCACTCAGAAAAAATTGTAATCAATTACCTTAAGAAGGTGAAATCTTAAATATTGGTTTAAAATGAAAAAAAAAAAATAAAATAAACGAAAACATGTAGAAAGCAGCTTAATTCGGTCGGGCCAAACATTTAATCCCGAAAATGTTCTGCCATAGACTGTAGTTCCCATTACGAACTCTAAATACGAAGTTTGAAGCAACTGCAGTGAATAATGTCACTAAAATCATCAAAATACTTGGGTCGACAAATGTTATGAATTCAAAATACGAAATTTGAAAAAAATCTCCGGTTAATGTTGTCACTAAAATTATCAAAATGTTGAATATCGGGGGGTACCGTTGTATGTGGGCTATATATTGTGGACCTATGTAGTCATTTCTCTTCCAGTGTGTAAAGTGCTTAGTAAGAACTTCTAGTATGGATATTTGGAATAATTTAGCTAAGATCATCAAAATACCGAATATTGAGGAGTGCCGTTATATGGGGGATATACGATATCATGGACCTATATAGACAATACTCTTTTAGGGGGTAAAGTACTCAAAAGAAACTCCTTTTGCGGATTTTCAGGCAATTTCTTTGAAAAGTTTGGCTGCAATCATCAACATACAGAATATCGGGGGGTACTGTTATATGGGGGCCATACGATATCGTGGACCGATTTAGCCCATCTTCGAACTTGACCTGCCTGCAGATAAAAGACTGATGTGCAAAATTCTTCCTATCTTTATTCGTTTTGACTCTAGCGTGATTACAACAGACGGACGGACAGGGCTAATCGTCTTTACGCTGATCAAGAATATATGTACTATATGTACTTATGTCTAAAATTATTATTTCGATGAGTTACGAACGAAATGACGAACTTAATATAAACTTTATACTATGTACGGTGGATGATATAAAAAATAACTATAGTATTCAAATATTAGTATTCCGGTGAAACATAAGGTTATATGGGACTGACCTGTTTTTGGCAATTTTGAGTCTCAAGAGGTAGTACACACACTAACTATTTTCATTAACTTCATTTCATTCGGAAACTTGAGTGATAGGCATGGCTAAATCAATATATAAACTCGCTGATCAGGAATATACATACTTTGTGGGGTCAAGACTGTTTATTTTGACGAGTTGTTAATAGTATGTCCATCTTAATATAACCTCCATACTATTTATGGTGGAGAGTATAACAAAAAAAATAGGTTAAAACAAAAATTTTTCATGATGAGTCCCGAGAGGTACATTGAAATAAAAATACGAAATACCCTAAAGATTTTTATTTTTATATCCCAAAGACAAGTATTGTGTGCTTGACAATCTAAAGTTCATTTGAATGACTTAATCTTATATTTAAGTTTCCAAAATACAAAAAATATATTAATTTTTTTATTGGCAGAATTGTAATTTTTCCTAATACAATGTCTCGTAAATTGTCTCTTTTAAACCAAATTGGAAATATATAAAATGCAAGTTTTGTACAAGAGATTTTTGGTAATTACCGGCAAAAACTTGTTTCTTGTGTATTTTTAAGTTAGTTCTAAAATAAAATCTGAATACAACAAAACGATTATTGGCCTCGTGTTCAATACGTTATGGGCTTATTGCTAAAAATTTCCGTGGCTAAAAAATTAAAAAGTATTCTCAATAATACTGAAAATAGTGAGAAAGATACTTAAGAAGAATATTCAAGATGGCGAATCTTGGACCAACATTTTGAAAAACGACAGCTACGATAATTGGAAAGTTTAAGATGGACTTTTCGTACGTTTGACTAAAGCAAAGCAAGTTATAAAATCTTCAACCAGGCTTAGCTTGACGACTGGGACATAAAGGATGACGAGACAAGGGGAACCATAGGCTTACTTGTTATGAATGACCAATTGGACATGTATGGAATATTAATACTAGCAGAGAAACGTAGAACCTCATCAAAGATAATCATAAGAATAACTCACTCACTAAAAACGCTTGTCATTATCCAAATAAATGCTATGAATGATACTTTTACGAATTTAAGAGATGTCGGTAAGGAAAATTTGCCTGATATATGGAGCACGGCAATGCTTATAACTTCGATAGAATCTCGTAGGGAAGAAGCAGTCACATCACATTTGAGAAACAGAGAGTTATTGCAGAATACAAATTGTGGTAATATATACGGTAGTTTTGGAAATAATGTAGTTTTGAAGGCAACATCGAAATCTGAAACTGTAACCAATTATATTTAGAATCGAGTTTGGACTAGAACAACCAGATCAGAAAAGGAAATAATGGCTACTGAAATTATATTTATTGGTTACGACAGTTAATCAAATGCATTTTAGTGTTTCAATCTTTCAACTAAAAAGCTGACAATTAGTCGAAATGTAATTTTTACGTATGTTGAAATTTATAATTAATCGGTTTCCTTCCATCCTCGTACCAATAAAAAGTCAATAAATAATTAATTATTGCTTCATAATTTTTTTTTTTTTTTTTGTGCGATCAATAATTCCACGAAGAACGATGCACTCTCAGAAACGCCAATATATATGTATAAATAATTCAATCATGGAAACCCAGGAGACTGGTCATAAAATAAGGAGTTCATCCAGATTTAACAAAAGAATAGCGGGGAGACTAGTAATGATGAAATATTGAATGTGGGTAGAAATGGCTAGGAACAAGAACAACATTCAGAACAAATAAAGAAATAGCTGTGAAAGGGCTTTTAAATCAAGAAACCAACTTTACAAAGAAGCTATTGCAATACAATGGGAAATTGAGGAAATGCAAAATTTTAAGACATACGAACTTGCGATACTTGCAGGAGGACGGCTATCGTTTAAGAGCTTCAACTGCAACTATTACTAAGTGATCATGAACAATAAGAAAGTCTGATTGGGTACGCTGATACAAATTGGACAGAATCGTACAATTGGATGGTCACGTCAGAAGGAAACATTAGCTCATGAAGCTGAGTATGTTTCGCTGTTCGAAGTTGCTTAAGATGCAAAATGAATTAGACAAATATTGGATGGCAATGATAATCAAAGCTGTTTTCGTCTAGTGAACTATGATGAGTTTTCTTAAAAAAAAACATATGTATAAATGAAATGATTTAAGGATTCTCTTTTTTCATTTCTTTGCTTTTGATTTCGTGTTATCTTGGATTCGTTTTATTAAAAAATCAAATTGAGTTCCGTTAGTAAACTGAATAAAACCTAATTACACTAGCTTATTCTATGCCTTGCCGTTTTTATACCCTACACCACAAGGTGGTCAGGGTATTATGTCTTTGTGCATTTGTTTGTAACAGGCAAAAGGAAACGAGATAGACCCATTGTTCCTTTTGATGATCTGCATAGAATCACATTCTGAGTCGATTTATGCATGACCGTCCGTCCGTCTGTCCATGTATTTTTGTAAACAAAGTACAGTTCGCATTTATTGCCCTATCCAGATGAAATTTTGCACATATCATTTGTTTGGCCCAAGGACGAACCCTATTGAAATTGGAGATAATCGGTAAAAATTTAGATATAGCTCCCATATATATCTTCGTCCGATTTGCCCTTTTTTGTGCACCAAACGTCTAATTATTGCCCAAATGGTATGGAAGTTTGCACATACAACCAAATTAGGCCTGAAAATAAGTATGCCAAATTTGATCGAAATCGGTTCAAATATAGCTATAGCTCCCATATATATTGTTTATCCAATTTGTTATTTTTGTCCTCCGCAGCCGTAATAAGCATTCTGTAACAACAATATTTGGCGAAATATATCAAATGCAGCTCAGTAATACCTTTGTTAAATTTTATCGAGATCGGTAAAGATTTGGATATAGCTCCCATATATAACTTCGTCCGATTTACCCTTTTTTGTGCACCAAACGTCTAATATTTGTCCAAATGGGATGGAATTTGGCACTTACGACCGAATTGAGTCTAGAAGCTAGTATGTCAAATTCGGTTCAGATATAGCTATAGCTTCCATATATAATTTTCATCCGATTTTTTATATTTGTTACCCACAGCCGTAATATGCACTCCGTAACAACGATATTCAGGAAAATATATCAACTACCGCTCAGAAATATATATGCCAAATATTATCAAGATCGGTTCCGATTTGGATATAGCTCCAATATATCTTTATCCGATTTCAAATTAATTGTGCTCCAAATGGGCAATACAAGTCCGAATTTAAAATATACTTTAAATTATAATTATAATCGTAGCGTGTATGATTGAACTCTCCCATAAAAACTTGTAATTGTTATGTGGAGCTCTGCTAAATTAGCAAAGTGGTGTAGGGTATAATAAAGTCGGCCCCGCCCGACTTTAAGACTTTCTTTACTGGTTTGTATTGCAACGCAGGCAAAATATCTGCCGTTGCTACTGGTTACTTGTTACAAAACGTTGCTGCCCATGTGTGCTGACTCAGTGAGAACCACGCAGTGATATAGGGGATATTTTAAGTGTTAAGTGTAACGTGTTAACTGCTCCCCCGCTTAAGTGAGAGCCGTCCTCGCATCTTCTGAATCTATCGATGGTATCTTGGATAACATGATTGTGTTGGGTCTCCTTTCGTTTCCGCCTTAATTTCGAGAGTTGGCAGTACGTTACTAGAGTCGCTATTGCTACGAGGATGGCAGTATTTGGGCCAACGAATATTGTGTCTTTAATATTACCAATGTATCGTGAATTCTCTATTGTCAGACTTTTCAGGTGTGAAAGACTTAGTACTTCCTCGTGGTCAGTTATGCTGTTATTTGTAATCGCTGCTGAACTGGGGATTTTCACTAGCATGCCATTTCAATTTTGATAAGTGGTTTCGTTAATTTGGATTTCACTGACGAAGGCCAGTAAAAAAGTTCCTCTAAAGTGAGAAGGGCCGCAAGAGTGGATTTGTTAGGCACATGTTGGGTGAGATAGCTCTCTACAAAATATTGACAGAAGTGTGGCAGTAAGGTTTTCTATGGGGAGTACTCATTGTCTTCTAAAGGTTGGGATTTATTATCCCTATCTTTGAAAGGTAAATGGATAACATAATAACATCAATGTTTCTATTTCAGAAATTATAATCCTATTTTTGGCTAATAGGCTTTGTACAAATGTATTTTTTCGTATTTTCTATGATGTTATTTACAGCGTCCATCATTCTATTTATCTGGTCCTACGTTTTGGCGTTTATTGTAATTAAATATTTTGTATATCTTCAAAATCTGGAGTCCCCGCAATAACTTTGAGGGCAGTACCTAATAAATTAATGCTCCTTTGTTTCTATAGTGAATATTGAGGGAAGCCAAAAGGTTTGTTATGTGTTCTACAACGGATTCCATTAACGGAAAATGATTCGTCAGTTGTTTCGTTGCTTCAGCAATCTGGTCAAGTTGGAAATATGTCTCAAATAATCGAAGTCTTGCCAAATGATAACGTCACTTTACATAATAGGTATGTAGTCCGAGTTAGTGTAGTCCATTAATGTTGATGTCGTTGAAAATACGAATACTGTCATAATCAAACCCCTAAAAAGTGAATGCAAAAAAAATAGTCATATGGAGAGACACTTATCTTAGGTTGTTCTTATGGACCACCCTTCCTTTAATAAGAACTGTAGTCCTTTCGAATATAGTGGGGTAAGCTTATTCCCTAGTCTCTTATTGTTCTTGACTAACACGGACTCCCCCTCTTGAAACGTTCTGTTCTGTCTGGAAGAGTTGGCCCTTTCTAATAACGTCCACCGAGCTTCTGCTATTCTTATTTTTATTTCCTGTCTAATATTGGTCTTTCTTTTGTTACTTTGTGGATTGTCCGGATATATTGCACTGTTGCAAGGAGAATGGGGATTAATGTGCTGCCATATGATTGTGATTGCGATTGTGTTCCGTAGCCACTATTTCCGCTTGGTCGTTTTTGTCGAAAATGTCCAAAACCATTCTCTGCATTGCCAGAATTTGGTTGCTGGAAGTACCTAACCAATTCGTGTTGAACGATAGCTAGCGTTGGCAAATCGCAATGTATTGCGTTCACCACGTTTGGATTCACTGCTAGCTTCACATCTTCGTTTAGAGCATTCTTACCAGAGAACTCGATGACATGACTCGTTTTATTTTCAAAAAATAAAAAGAAGTTTTTCTTTCGACAAATGGTGTTTCTTCTACGACTATTTGATTTCTGAAGCAGTCCAGAGGTTTGTCCGTTGTCTCAACGGTGTAGGTAAAGGAAACCTCGCTTGAGCAGTCGCAACATCGGAACGGGGGTTCCCTGTTTCGTCAGCAACGAAATTCTCCTCACCTCGTTTGTAGAAAAGCTGCGCTTTATCTTAGCGGTGGTGTTTTGGCCTGAAACCGCAAACGTGAGTGGATGGTGGTCCGTATCTCTTACTCCATAGACATAATTCTTCAGCGTCATAAGTGCCCACACTATAGTCAGTAACTAGTGTTCGTTTGTTGCGAACTTCAGCTCTCTGTCTTTGAGTGTTCTAGAGATCATAGTGATTTTACCACCTTGTACCAAAACTGCCCTCAAACTCCTTCCCTCGTTAGATCGAATGGCTTTTTAAAGTCTGGGTAAAGTAACAGAACATCCTCCAAGGATAATAGTTATTTTAATCCGAGATCTCTAGAAACCCTCATATGAACATCGTATAGTCGATTTAATGCCCATTCAATATGTTTGTCATGCTCATCCTCATTTTCTGAGAAAATTATAACATTGCCTACATATTTGCTCTCTAAGAACGTCGTCGATTGCTCTCTGAAAAATACTAGGAGCATCTTTTAGGCCGAAAGGAAGCCTGTGGAAAAGAATGCAGAAAAGCCTGCATCCTGTTCCACGAGAGATATTTGATAAGACCCGGATTTTAAATCAAGAGTGGTAAAGTACTCGGCTTTGCCCAGGTTTGATAGAACTACTGCAACATCCGGAATAGGGTACTTGTCATCAATTGTTCTCTGATTTAATTTTCTAAAATCTATGACAAGACGTTGTACAGTGTTCCCATACCCATACTTCCTTCTTCATCGACCACCCATACAGGCTTGTTATATGGGAACCTAGATGACCTAAATATACAATTTTTCAATAATTCTTGTACCTCGCTGTTAACAAAGTCTGCCACACCCATTGGGTATGGGTAAAATTTCGGTCCGTCTCTTTCAGTACGAACAGTTGCTACGATATTTGTATTAAAGAGCAATGACACGTTAGAGTTAGCAAGTACTCCTAAAGTACTTTTCATCTTTTGATAAAATTTTTTGGTAATGGTTTGAGGTACTATTATGTCCTGAACTTATGTGAAGTTTACCTTTAGTAAGTTAGGGACATAAATCAATATGTAAATTAAAATGCAATTTTTGTCTAAAATTACGCCAAGATCAACGAATGAATCTACATTGTCCAATTTGTGAGAGCCAATTAAAAGGTTGTGCTCTAAACAAAGTCAATTTTTTACATTTCTGTAGATCTAGTGTCATACCATTAGCACTGCACCAATTTACGAGAGAATAAATATCATTTTGCAAATTAAGAAACCTAAGGTGAGAGTCCATATTGCAAAAAAGTTTTACATTATCAGCAAACATTAGGATAGGAAGGTCATTTAGATACAATACAAAAAGGAGTGGGCCAAAATGACAACTCTGTGGGACACCAGAGTGCACAAGTATGCGTTTAGAAAGAATATTATTGAAAGGAACTCTCTGAGTACGTCCTTACAAATATGATGATATCCATGACAAAAATAATGTTGAGAAACCCATTTTGTCTAGTTTATATAATGGTAATGTATGATATACTTTGTCAAATGCCTTACTCAAATCAGTATTTATGATATCAGTTTGGCATTTCATTTTTTTTTTGTTTTAATGACACGCCTGTTATCAGATTTGTGCAAAGGAATAATAAAACTAGATCGGCATGCTTGAGGAAAATAACTATATATTAAGGATGCATTAGATATAGTGGTTAGGGGAGAGTAAAGTTCATGTCCACATGACTTAAAAATGTAAGATGGTACTCCATTAGGACCAGGAGAATTACAACTTTTTAGCATTAATAGGCCATTTAAGACCTCATCCTCAGTGAGAATAATTTGGGGGAAATAATTTAAACTACTAATATTATATGCGTAGGTACCATTATAATTGAATGAAGGCATAGAATATGTATTTTGAAAGAATTCAGCAAAGAAATTTGCTATTTCCAGGTGGACCCTTGACTCCCTACAACCAAGTTTCATGCTACTAGGAAATTCGCGAACTTTACATTTTTTGAATTTACAAATTTATAAAAGTTTTTTAGGATTCCTCTGAAAGTCTTTTTTCATCTTACTTAAATAATTGGAATTCGCGTTTAAATTTTCAACATTATATTTATTTCGAGCTCTTGAATAATTTGTATAATTAAAAGTGGTATTACATTCTTTGAATTTTTTAAATGACCTACTTTTTATGTTTCGTAAGCGCCTAAGATGCGAGGTAAACCAAATTGATCCCGTATCGGGATAGAACTTCAATAATGGAACTGACATAGCCAACGAATTATTAAGTACAATGTTAAAATTGGAAATTTGCAGATATATGTTACCTTGATTAGCCCAACTCAAACTGGACAATAAAGAACGAAGGAGACCAATATTAGTCCTAGAAAAATTTAACTTGTGAGGTTTAGTTTGTATTTTGGCACAGTTTGTTTGAATATTAAGTTCAAGATTTATGATAAGCGTTGGGTAAATTTTTTTCTTCAGGTTCCACAAAAGGTGAACATTTACTTAATGAGGTGTTAACGATCGAGGAAAACATTAAGTCTAATATGTTACCTTTAAAATTATAAATATTATTTATTTGACATAGACCTTGGTCAAAAATATTTTGCCAAAAGTTTTCCATATCATTAGACCAAACTGTTGATGAGACAGGTGAGTGATGTACAAGCTAAAATCGCGAAGTCAAATTAAGTTGGAATTTGACGAGTGAATATATGAAATTTCTTCAATTAATTCAGAATGTTTTAAATAAATGCTCGAATCAAAATTCGGAGGAATGTAGAACACGTTATATAAATAGTTTGGTAAAAGTAAGCTAATTTCACACACACAAAAATTTAAAATCACATTCGAAAGACATTTAGAATGTATTTTTAAGTTTAGTATTTAGGCCTCTAACATTTTGATAAAGCAAAGATATATATTTATTTAGTTTTTTTGGGGCATTTGGCTGAGAAGGTAACGTTGTTGGTTTTACAAAATTGGGTCTCTCTAAATACAAAATCGTTAACCATTGTACCATCTTGCCAAAAGGAATTTTTATACCCTCTACCATACTATGGAGGGTATATTAACTTTGTCATTCCGTTTGTAACTCCTCGAAATACTCATGTTACACCCAACAAAGTATATTTTTGCACACATGTTTCTTTTGCCAGTAGGCAGGTTAAGTTCGTAAATGGGCCATGGGATATTCGGTATTTTGATGATTTTAGCGACATTATTCACCGGAATTGTTTCATATTTGGTATTTGAAGTTCGAAATGGATACTACAGCCTAAGACAGGAAATTGTATGTGCAGGCCCATGTCTTCGTATAGCCCCCATATAACGGTACCTTCCAATATTCGGTATTTTGATGATTTTAGCGACATTATTAACCGGAATTGTTTAAAATTTAATATTTGAAGTTCGCAATGGATACTACAGCCTAAAACAGAAAATTGTCTGTGCAGGTCCACGTCTTCGTATAGCCCCCATAAAATGGTACCTCCATATATTCGGTATTTTGGTGATTTTAGCGTCATTATTCAAAGAAATTTTTTCAAATTACGCATTTAAAGTTCGTAATGGAAACTACAGTCTGTGACAGAAAATTGTCTATGCAGCTTCACGTCTTCGTATAGGCCCCATATAACAGTACCTCCCTATATTCGGTATTTTGACGAGTTTAGGTACAATACTCACCGAAATTGTTTGAAATGTCGTATTTGAAGTTCGTAATGGATGCTACAGCTATGACAGAAAATTGTCTATGCTGATCCAGTTCTTCGCACAGCTCCGATATAACGGTACCTCTCTATATACGATATTTTGATGACTTTAGCTACATTATTCACCGTTTATTTCAAGTTCCGAATTTAAATTTGGTAATGACTTATAACAAACAATGCCTGTGTGGGTCCACGTCGTATAGACACCAATATAAGGGCTATATTCGGTATTTTTAAAATTTTAACAGAATTTTTTAAGAATTTTATTTTCAAATTCGTTCCAAATGGTGGTGGTGTTTACCGTTAACACCTGCACATTTCAAATGACCATGTTTGAAATTGAAACACTTTCTAACACAAGCAAAACGTAATGGCTCTTGATTAGACTCGACTTCCTGAGCTAATGCTAGAGCCAAGGATGAATATCCGTAGTGCATCCATTTCATACTTCTCATTTATGGATTCAGCAGTGGACCTATCATATGTCATAGTGGTATTATTTGTCAGAAGAGTGAGTTTCTTCTCGACCTCATCGTAAAATTGCAGAAGGGTCATATTACCCTGGCGGAGAATGAGAAGCTCGTGCTCGATCAAATAAATGGGACGTTTGTCGGAGTACGTAAAATCAGGAGATTAATTATTGATTCACAATTAAGAACAGATAGACTCATATCGACTGGTTCTTTTATCTTATTGGTAGTGTTTGAAATTCCCATCGAAATGTTCAACAATTTTATAGGCTGCCTGAAGCCATTAAACGTATGTTTCCTGTCTTCCTTCAAAGTCGGGTAAAGATTTCACTATATACAATGTTTCATCGCATTGTCTTCCAGGAACTATGTCTATCTCTTTAAATGGTTCGACTTAGGGAGTCGTGATGACAATTTCAATAAATCGCTGGTTAATTTCCTTAATCTGTTTTTCAAATACCTGTTTCTGGGTCGTTAAAGCGGTGCTTACAGCAACCTCCATCATAGCCCTAATTTTTTTTGATGATTTGATTTAATCACTGGTTAATTTCCTTAATCTGTTTTTCAAATACCTGTTTCTGGGTCGTTAAAGCGGTGCTTACAGCAACCTCCATCATAGCCCTAACTTTTTTGATGTCATTGTCATTTTCCCGTCATTTCAACAGATGCTTGTTCTGAAATATATGCCTTTTTTTCTACAGTTATCCTACTAAGTCCCTCGATTACTTCTTTTAGCATAGATTGGTCCTATTTATTCATGGGGCACGACCCTTGCAAAAATTTACAATATTTTTATACCATACTATGGAGGGTATATTAACTTTGTCATTCCGTTTGTAACTCCTCGAAATACTCTTGTCAGACCCAATAAAGTATATATACTCTTGATCAGCGTAAAATTCTAAGTCGATTTAGCGACGTCCGTCTGTCTGTCTGTTGTAATCACGTTATCCTTCAAACGAATTGAGATAGATGGCTAGAATTGCACACATGTTTATTTTCCAGAAGGCAGGTTAAGTTCGTAAATGGGTCCACGCTTTCATATAGCCCCCATATAACGGTACCTCCCGATATTCGGTATTTTGATGATTTTAGCCACATTATTCACCGGAATTGTTTCAACTTTGGTATTTCAAGTTCGAAATGGATACTACAGCCTCAGACAGAAAATTGTCTGTGCAGGTTCACATCTTCGTATAACGTTACCCCCCTATAACGTTACCTCCCTATATTCGATATTTTGACGATTTTAGCGTCATTATACACCGGAATTGTTTAAAATTACGTATTTAGAGTTCGTAATGGGAATTACAGTCTGTGACAGAAAATTGTCTATACAGGTCCAGGTCTTCGTATAGGCCCCATACATTAGTTCCTCCCTATATTCGGTATTTTGACGATTTTAGGTACAATACCCACCGAAATTGTTTGAGTTGTCGTATTTGAAGTTCGTATTGGATGCTACAGCCTGGGACAGAAAATTGTCTATGGTGGTACAGGTCTTCAAACAGTTCCGATATAACGGTACCTCCCTATGTACCATATTTTAAGTTTCGAATTTAAATATGGTAATGGCTTATGACAAAGAAAAATTTAACAGAATTTTTTAAGGATTCTATTTTTTGAAAATTTCCAAATTTGTTCCAAATGGTGGAGTGTATTCAATTTCGGCCCGGCCGAACTTACTGCTTTTTAACTTGTTCAAACTACTTAGGTTTTAATTTATACTATTTAAAAGACTTGTTCTCACAGAGATATTACTATAAATCCTCAAAATATTTTTTGCAATTGTTTTAGAGTATAGTATTTCTCTTAACTTACAAATAAATTTATTAAATATGTTGACTGGATCGCTGTGTGGCTTTTTGTTGTTTGACGGTTTTCGACTTCTGTGCTGCTCAGGTTGTTCCGAAGCTCTGGTGATTAAATTAAATTATCTTCTTCGCTGCCCTAAGTTGTTTCGAAACTTGGTGGTTATTAAATTTAGTTTTATTTATTTTCTGTTATACCACGTATGGGATTTTAATTTCTGTTAAACCACGTTTTTTATACCACCACAAAGCGGTCAGGGTATTATGTCTTTGTGCATTTGTTTGTAACAGGCAAAAGGAAACGAGATAGACCCATAGTTCCTTTTGATGATCTGCATAGAATCACATTCTGAGTCGATTTATGCATGTCCGTCCGTCCGTCTGTCCATGTATTTTTGTAAACAAAGTACAGGTCGTATTTATTGCCCGATCCAGATGAAATTTTGTACAGATCATTTGATTGGCCCAAGGACGAACCCTATTGAAATTGGAGATAATCGATCAAAATTTAGATTAGCTCCTATATATATCTTCGCCCGATTTGCCTTTTATTATGCACCAAACGTGTAATATCAACCCGAATTATATGGAATTTTTCATATACACCCAAATTAGGCCTGAAAATATGTATGCCGAATTTGATCGAAATCGGTTCAGAAGTAGCTATAGCTCCCATATATATTGTTCATCCAATTTATTATTTTTGTCCACCGCCGCCGTAATATGCACTCTGCAACAACAATATTCAGGGAAATATATCAAATACAGCTCAGAAATACATTTGCTAAACTTTATCGAGATCGGTTCAGATTTGGTTCCCATATACAACTTCGTCCGATTTACCTTTTATTGTGCACCAAACGTCTAATATTTCTCCAAATGGGATGGAATTTGGCACTTACGACCGAATTGAGTCTAGAAGCTAGTATGTCAAATTTGGTGAAGATCGGTTCAGATATATTTGTTACCCACAACCGTAATATGCACTCCGTAACAACGATATTCAGGGAAATATATCAAATACAGCTCAGATTGCCAAATTTTATCGAAATCGGTTCAGATTTGGATATAGCTCCCATATATATCTTTATCCGATTTCAAATTAATTGTGCACCAAATGGGCAATACAATTCCGAATTTAAAAGATACAAATGCTTCGACATATTTAGTCCTTTAAACTTTAAATTATAATTATAATCATAGCGTGTATGATTGTATTCTCCCATAAAAACTTTTAGTTGTTATGTGGAGCTCTACTAAATTAGCAAAGTGGTGTAGGGTATCATAAAGTCGGCCGCGCCCGACTTTAAGACTTTCTTTATATATTTTTATACCCTCTACCTTGGAAAGGAGGGTATATTAACTTTGTCATTCCGTTTGCATCATCCCTAAATATTCGTCGTAGACCCAATATAGTATATATATTCATAATCAGCATACAAATCTAAGTCGATTTAACGATTTCCGTCTGTCTATTGAAATCACGATACAGGCCACATTATTTGACGTAGAGCGTCAAACGTTAGCAAAATAATTTGTATTGTGTATTGGATGGTTTGTATTGAAAATGATATATCGGTCCACGTTTTGGTCCCCATATGACGATACCTCCCTATATCGGTATTTTGATCATTTTTGCCACACTTTTTCACGGATTTATCTGAAAATTGGTATTTGTAGGTAATAATGGGTCCTAGTTTGTGCGGCGAAGCATTGTATGTATAGGCCCACGTTTTGGTATATCCCTATATAGCGGTACCTCCCGATATTCGGTATTTTGATGAAAAATTGGTATTTGTGGGTCATAATTAGTTCTAATGCTTTCTTTACCCTAAGATGGAGGGTATTAAAAGTTCGGCCCGGCCGAAATTAATACTTTTTTTGTTTTACCACGTTAGACACCAATTAAATGATTTATGGGCTCTTTTATTTCATTTCTTTATTTTGGGCTCTTTTATTTCATTTCTTGACTTAAACCTAATTATACTAGCTTATTCAATGCCTTGCTGTTCGCCGTTTTTTGCATTGCAACGCATGCAATATATCTGCTCTTGCTACCCACTGTGTGTAGAGTTGAGTTGTTTTAACGGCCACGGACATTGCGTCAACGGAATTCTATAGCGGATATTTGTAAGTTGTTAGCTGCAACATGTTAAATTATACAATATATAAATAACCAAAATAATTTGTCTGGATGGATGTCATTTATCAATAAAGAGAAGGACTACTATCCTATGGAAGAAATTGTTGTCGATATTTTATTAAGACCTTTATTAAAAATAAAATATAAAGCTTTTTGACATAAATGTAATTTAAAGTGGATGAGAAGGAGTGTTAAATATACACTTTGTTAACTTATCGAAACATTCACTTGCGCAAACTACATCATGTAAATAAAATCTGAATACAAAAATAACAACAACTTCAAAAAAAAAACTTGTCCAAAAGAAATAGGTCTCAAATTAGGAATGCCTTGACTTTTTGCCTTCATAGTCCTTATTCTTCTGCAAATTGCGTTTAATTTGTGCAGATTCTTTATTCGATTAGAAATCAGAATTTTACGTCTATCCAATTTATATACTTTCTGAATGAGCTTCCGAACTTACAACTGATGTAAACTTTTCAATATGTTGATATATTTTCTTGTTATTTAAATTCATGCTTAACAAAACAGGAGGAGGCTGTAGAACAATTTCAGAACTTGGAAGATTTTCAATAAATTTTACACCCCTAACTTATATCTGACGTATTCTCTCGGTGTTTTTCACCACAAAATATATTAATGTTACCGAAATTCGTCAAAAGTATAAATTGGACAAATTGACATAATTCACTTACTCTTTTGTATATTGAAAATAAAAGTGTGCAATTAAAAAACATTAAATTTGGAGATATTCTTTGGTTTTTGAAATTTTGCTGTTATTTATTTTTTTTTGGTTACCTTTACTTTAATATTGTGGAGATGGTGAATAATTTTGTACGGCACGTCGGGTATTAGGTACGCTTGCTTGGGAAAATAATCTGAAAAAGTAGGTAAGAACGAGATGGAAATGTATGCTGGGCAATCGGGTGCATTAGAATTGAACAGCAAATGGTCTAGATAAAAAGAACCATTAAATATAAGAAAGAATGAAGATATTCTTGTGAAAAGGTATGGGGTTTGTTGAGGGAAGTCATAGAGTCCTCCCAGGAAATACGTTGCACGTTACATCACCATTAATAATGTTCTGTTCTACTTCTCAACTTTTGGTGTATCTGTCAAAGGAACATTTTTATGATACGAGATATTTATATTAAGATCGCAAAATGATACAATTCTATTGGTAACGAAATCGATTGTGAGTAGTTAGAAAGTTTTACTTCGATAAATCTATTTTGAACTTTTTTGTACGACTTTGCGGTTGTTTTGTACAACGTGAAAACCTTCTTCATAAGCAGCTATCACTCAATTGAGGCCAATACTCTATATTTAAAATAAAATTCCGGCTAATATTTTATCAATAAATCCAGCTTAGTTGAAACACGCAGCACGCAAAATGGTTCGAGTTTTTGACTTCGAATTGGGTTTCTTGCCAATTTTTTATCAGGAGGAATGTTCTCGCCGAAGAGCGTTCAAAAGTACGATACGACAAAGCGAATACAAAAATAAAAAAGTACTTCACATATAAATCTAACATGAAGAGCAAAATGACCTTAAAACATAATAATTTAGGAGGACCATGATCCCCAAAAAATTGCATTGTCTTTTTATAAAGATAAATTTGTAATAATGTTTTTACTCACAATATTCTAATCCAAGCAGTGTATCCCGGAATACGTTCCAAGCTCGTTCAACCGTTAGAGGATTCTTCGTGGGAATGCTTAAAACTTCACCCTTTTTTACCAGTTCGAACACCATATACAATGAATCTTCTAATGGATCATCAAGAACTTCAACTAATTTAACAACATTGGGGTGATCTAGTTTTTTTAAAACGGCAATTTCACGATATACACGTTCCAAAGGCGATGTTCCTTTTTTTGGGCCCCGCTTTAGAAGACCAGCTTGACGAAGTAGGCGGCGTTTCGACAATATCTTCATTGCATAGTGCGTTGAATCTTCTTCCGAATAAGCTAATTTGACTAGCCCATAAGATCCCTGAAACGAATATTTAAGTAAGAAGAGTTGATTGATTTTGAATTTTTGTTAAAAACCATATAAATAACATTCCTTCCTAATATACATTTCCGTGAAATGAAAAAAAAATTGTGCTCCTGGAGTTTGTTTTCGAGTAACGATTTTACAATTCCAATATTATTATTCAAATTGATAACATAATATATGCTATGAGTAAAATACAATACATTTTTAAAATATTTTACATCTCTTACATCTGTGTTTTTGATAAGTGTATTTATAAAATACTAGCTGGCCCGGTCCGCGTTGCCGGCCCGTAGTTTTTGTCTATTATGCATATTGTCAAAGCATAATTATTCACAGATATGACTGATAAAAGTGTTCACGTACTGTTCGAATAAGTGTTTTAAAATACCTGTACTCATATTTAAGCCGTGGGCATCTATATTTAAACCATGGACTTTAAATGTGTATATGTGATATACAAATCTATTAAAATGTATATATCAATCTTATCCCCATATAAGGGATCAAATTAATTTTTAGTATGGTAAAAATCGTAGCAAAATTTTCCAGCCAAATCAGTAGTGATTTGGAATTTACTGTATTTTATACACCTCATAAGTGAGGGCTGAATGATTTAAGAATAGCCAAAGTTAATTACTTTTTTAAACCCATTAACACCTTAGATTGAGTATTAGAGTAATCATTAGTCCCCCTAACCATGTCGGTCTGTTTGTCCGCCAAAATGTGAACTTGAGAGATATGTTGAAATTTTTTGTGTAAGATTTTCACAACCCCCCAAATACACATTTTTAGCAAAATCCTTTAAAATATGGTAAAATCAGGCGGCACCTTTATATGGGAACTACTCCGAAACATCGACCTACATTGAAAACTTTCATCTACCCCTTATAATCCAAGATGACAAATAGAGGCCAAATCAAATTTAGCATGTCAAACTAAAAAAAAAAAAATAATTAAAAATGGTTTTATCCACCTCATAATTGAGGGCAGAATGATTTCCGAATAGTCAAATATAATGACTATTTTACACCCATTACCGTAATATGGGAATTAAATTTATTTGCCATTTAAATTGTAAGTTAGAGACCCCATAAGTCCATATTTTTCATCATAGTATAATTCAATGACGATTTAACAAATATTCGGTTCCGTGCTACTTTCTTATATTTATAATTTGTTCATGTTTTCACAATCCCAAATCTACGTTCTCAACCAATATTCTCTTGGGGGTTACAACTTCAATAGAATACACAATTTTCTTTTCTGACCACACATTAGATGTGAAAGTGGACTTGGGGATACCCCAACGTGGGGACTTTACTTAAATAAATACCTATGAAGCAATTATCTGTATGATGGTTCCCTACCCCAGGGTAGCATAAATACAATTTTTTAGCCAAATCAATTGATGAATGTGGTCAAGACCAATATGGGCCCTGAAAATTTCAAATTATATGCCAAGAGGTTCTCTACCCCCTTAGAAAAACAAAGATGCCAAATAAGGGCCAAAAAAAGGAAAAAGTGGCCAAGACCCCAAAAATAGCTTAAATCATACGATGGTTATATAAATATGAAATCGGGTTGTACCCTAATCCGTGAGTTATGATCGATATCATGACCTGCAAAAGCGATTTAAGATATCTTGAATGTTTGGGAAGAATTTCTGGAAGAATAAAAATCCTTTTTTTACTAAAAGTCCCATTCGCTCTACTATTGTACTCCCAAAGAATTTTGCATTTTGAGCTCTAATTGGAGATTATTGTCACATGAAAGAAGATTTTTGTTTGTTTAAATGTGTTCGCATCTTCAAGCTGAACCACATTTAGGCCCTGGAGTTGAATGGTAGATGTCAGTTAACATCGTATTTCGCACTTATTTTATTTTTTTTGGTGAAAAATTGTATATATTGAAAAATTATTCTTTATTTTGTTCACAAAAAATCCAATGAATTTAATATTTAATATTTAAAAAAAAATTGACAAAAGAAGAATAACAAATTGAAAAAATCTTCAACTTGTTCGCTGATTTTTTACAGCAAATGTTTAAAGATCTTTACAAAGTTTGTCAATAGAATGTACTATTATTCTAAAATTCGATTCCATTGAACATTTCTGTTGATGTTTTCCTGATTTGAGAATTTTTGCAATGAGATATCTTTTTTCGTGATTTTTTGAACGATTTTGAAAAAGTAATTATCTTTTAACTTTGGTGTGACCGCATTAAATTATTTCGGTACTACACTTCCATGTAACCCGCCATCAATTTCAGTTCTCAAGAAATCAAGTCAATTTAAATTAATATTCGATTTCAAAAATAAAATATAAAAAACACTACAAATGTACATTAGAAAAAAGTAAGTCAAAATGGAAAAAAATCATGCAAAATAAAACATTACTATTGTACATTTCAAAAGTCAAAATGAAAATATTAACATATCACATTTTTACGCGATTTTTTGGATATTATCCTTTTCGGATAAGAGACAATTCCGAATTTGTAAGAATCATTAAAATCAGTTCAGCGGTTCTTAAGTTATAAGCGTAGTAACTAACACAACTTTCATTTATATATATAGATATATATATATATATATATATATATATATATATACGTTCCCAGCCAATATTCTCTTGAGAGTTAAAAATTCAATAGTATACCAAAATTTTTTTTTCTGACCAAACATTGGTTAAGAATGTTGATTTGCTGGTACACTATTGTGGGAACTATACTCAAATAAATGCCTATGTGGAAATAAATGCTTATCTGTAAGACGATTCTCTATCCCAGAGTAGCCTAAATACAATTTTTTAGCCAAATCAATTGATGAATATGATCAAGACCAAGATGGACTCTACTCCAAAAGTCAAAATATTATGAGAGTAGGTTTTTTACACCCGTAGAAACAAAGATGCCAAATAAAGGCCTGAAAAATGAAAGAAAAATGTCGAAAACCCCGAATATAGCTTAAATTATATAATGGTTATACCAAAACGTGATCATTTTTTGCGAGGATGGTTTCTTCTCAAATTACCAACTTTTGCTAAAATGCGTATGAGTAAAATATGGTTAAAATGTAAACTATACTTGAAAAAGGAGTGTACCCTTATCCGGGGGTCATATATCGTGACCTGCAAAAGCGATTTAAGATATCTTGAAAGTTTTTTTTCCTAAATGTCCAATTCGCTCTACCATTTTGCACCCTTTATATTCAGTATTTCACTGATTGCAATTCCAATGAATTGCATTTTGAATTCTCATTGGGCGGATTATTGTAATATGAAAGAAATAGTTCCACATATAAGGGTTATACCAAAGCATGGTCCTATTCTTATAATTATTTGAAAAAATGTGTTGTTCTTCTTAAAATCTCAAATTACCAACATTTGATATACATCTGATATATATTTTGAACAACTGATTATTCATGAAACCCCTAGGAAAAATTTAAAACTCTATGGTAACTTTTGCGAAGTATAGAGCAAAATATTTGAGGCCCTTTGTGTTTGGTTAAACTATATAAAATGGACCCTAAAAACGTTTGATCGACCCCCCCCCCCCCCTTTTTTTTGGGATTTTTAATTACCAACCAAACTGACTACTGATGATAGCGCAAAGTCACCGTATAACGTTTCATGGGAGTTAAGGTTACTTTTAAGGTTTCGGAAAAATTTTCCAAGGAAATGTATCCTTTTCTTTCCAAACTTTCAATTTGCTCCACTATTTTATATAGTTTGCATATAACAGTGCTCTTCATATTCGGTATTTCACTGGTTGCAGTCCCAATGAATTTAGCATTTTAAGATCTCATTGGATGGATTATTTCCATATCTAGTCAATTTCCATTGAATTTTTTTCTTCGATTTTTCCCGATTTGAGAATTTTTGCCATGAGATCTCTTTTATCGTGTTTTTTAGCGATTTTGAAAAAGTAATTATCTTTTAACATTGGTCTAACTGCGTTAAGTTATTTCGATATCATTTGACTGACTTCCATGCAACCCGCCATCAATTTCAGTTCTCAAGAAATCAAGTTAATTAAATAAATTGGTATTAATATTCGAATTAAAAAAAATATATAAAAAAAACACTACAAATGTACATTAGAAAAAAGTAAGTCAAAATGGAAAAAAAAATCATGCAAAATAAAACATTACTATTGTACATTTCAAAAGTCAAAATGAAAATGTTAATATAACACATTTTTACGCGATTTTTTTGAATATTATCCTTTTCGGAAAAGAGACAATTCCGAATTTGTATGAATCGTTAAAATCGGATCAGCGGATCTTGAGTTATAAGCGTAGTAACTAACACAACTTACTTTTATATATATAGATTATCGAAACAGCTAACTATGCAAACATTTTAATTTCAGTGATATCGATGCAGTCAAAGTCCAAAAATGTTGCCGCATCGAATGAAATATTTCGCGCTGGAAATGAGGCGGGGAAATTCATTTTGTCACCATTAATGGGTGGCGCGTGCTGAGTGCCATGGAGTTGAGTCCTGTTAGAATGTCCAAGGTCTGCGGCCAAAATGTTAGCGTGCCCAAGGCACAATATTTTCGCGATAATAATCGGCATTTATTCTGATGCCACGGTTGATTAATACTAGCAGAGAGAGACCATCGGCTGTTGTGGCGGCCCACACCATCGCCATGACCAGCGCTTGAGTTCTCCTGGCCAACCTAAAGTGCAAATTTTCAGCTGACCTTTTGTAAGTAAATGTTTGTTTACAAACTGCTGGACAACGAATGTTTCCTCATCGGAGAAAACCAAATCCGACAGTACACCACTTTCGGCCAAGCGAAGCAACTCTTTAGCTCTTTTGAGTCTATTTTCTTTCCGTTGCCGTGTAAGTTCTTGAACTTTTTGGAATTTCATTGGCAAAAATGGTTCGAAGAGTAAAGATGCGACTTTGATGGAAACTCGCGTCGCAGTGGCCGAAAATGGCTCGTGAGCTGAACATATCACAATATTCCATTCAACAAATATTGAAAAAGAAGCTCGGGGTAATTATTTTTCAATATTTGCCGAATGGAATATTGCGATATGTTCAGCTCACGAGACATTTTTCGGCCACTGCGATGCGAGTTTCGATCAAGTCGCTTCTTTACTCTTCGAACAACTTCTGCTGATGTTGCTGTTTTCTTTCGTCCACTTCCTTGACGTCCGACTACGCTACCAGTATCACGGTAACGAGCGATGGTACGACACACCAAAGATTTAATCACATTTAAATGCTGGAGTGCTCTAATGATAGCCGCTTGTGGTTTTCCAGCCAAACATAAAGAAATCACACTATCACGCTTGAATTCCATCATGAGTAAATTTTTTTTGGAAAATTCTCACCAACTTGCTTTTGTACGCTTGTAAACAATATAATGAGCTGTCACTGGAATATTTTTAACAGCTGTCGGATGAGTAGCTTAGAAATGACAGCAGTCTGAATTTGGTTGCAGTTTTTTCATCTCACCCTGTATATGTGCATATGAAATCTAAATTCTTGGGAGATACCTCCGATTCTTATGCTATATCTATAGTTCCAAGTGGAGTTTCGAAAACTCATATAGCCTATGTTACTTTCAGGCGATGTTGTAGTATACTTGCAAATTTTGAGGCAAATCTGCGCAGTGGTTTTCGAGTCGATAAATTACAAACATTTTACTCTTTTACAGATATAGAAGAAATATATTGTTGGTTAAAAAACAAATTTCAAAAATTTAATTATTGTAATACTTTAATGCGTGAACAATATTTAGCTCGGTCTACCAACGCGTGAACATGCCAGGAACAGCTGACCGTGGGAAAAGCGGGAACATGCTACATTTAGTTCGCATACACGAAGAGTTTGTCCTTCGGATTTATTAACTTGATAGCAAATGTCAATTTACCTTTAGTTTTACACCAAATTCCGTCACACCTTCCATATTTCATTGAAATTGGAGGTACATAGCGTGTTTGGTGCATCAAATATGTGAAATCGGCTGAAAATATATATGGGAGCTATATCCAAATCTCAGCCGATTTCTAATTAATTTGATTAATTATTGTAACAAAATTCCGCCACACATTCTGAAATTCATTGGAATCGGACATACATATCGTGTTTGGTTTTTGTAAGTTGAAATGTATATATATATATATATATATATATATATATATATATATATATATATATATATATATATATATATATATATATATATATATATATCTTCTTCTTCTTCTATATCTATAAAAGAGGAAAATGTTTGTTTGTATGTTTGTTTGTTTGTAATTTATTTATGGACTCGAAAACCGCTGAACAGATTTTCCTGAAAATTTGCATGCATACTGCAACATCGCCTGAAAGTAACATAGGCTATATACATTTTTGAAATTACACTTGGAAGTGGAGATATCAGAATCGGTGTTACCTCCCAAAAATTTAGATTTTGTAGGCACATATCTATTGATCGATTACAGATATAGTCTCCAAATTCGGAATGCGTAACGGAATTTGGAACAAAAATACATTTGGCTAATTTTATTGAAATCGGTTCAGATTTGGATATAGCTCCCATATATATTCGACCGATTTCAAGCATTTGATGCACCAAACATGCTATGTATCCCAAATTTCAATGAAATTTGAAAAGTGTGATGGATTTTATCTAAAAAATTTATTTCCCAAATTATATTGAAATCGGTTCAGATTTGGATATAGCTTCCATATATATTTTCGACCGATTTCGTTCATTTGATGCCCCAAACACGATATGAATGTTCGATTCCAATGAAATTTTGAATTTTTACCGGGATTTGATCCGAAAATAAATTTATCAATTTATATTGAAATCGGTTCAGATTTGGATATAGCTCCCATATACATTTTCAGCCGATTTCATGTATTTGGTACACCAAACACGATATGTATGTCCAATTTTAATGAAATTTAAAATAAATAACGAAATTGGGAGCAAAAATGAATTTGTCAAATTATATTGAAATCGGTTCAGATTTGGATATAGCTCCCATATATATTTTCGACCGATTTCATGTATTTGATGCACCAAAAACGCTATGTATCTCTAATTTCCATGAAATTTGGAATGTGTAACGGAAATTAAAACGAATATACATTTGTCAAATTATATTGAAATCGGTTCAGATTTGGATATAGCTCCCATATATATCTTCAGCCGATTTCGTTTATTTGATGCACCAAACACGATATGTATGTTCGATTCCAATGAAATTGGGAATGTGTGACGGGATTTTGATATATATATATATATATATATATATATATATATACATATATATACACGATTTCAATATAATATCCCTAATACCAATTTCCGCCACTCACTCCGAATTTCATTGCAATCGGTCATACAAATTGCGTTTGGTGCGATTTCAATATAATTTAGTAAATTTAGTTTTCTAGTAAATTCCGTTGTACATTCCACATTGTAAGGCAGTATCTACATCCGATCAATAGGTATGTGCCTACAAAAACTATATTTTTTGAAGATACCCTCATTTCCAATGGGAATTCCGAAAATTTATATAGCCTATGTTACTTTCAGGCGATGCTGTAGTATATTTCGACATTTTCAGTAAAATATGTTTGCAGTTTTTGAGTCTATAAATTACAAACAATCAAACACACAATTTTTCGACAAAAAAGGACTAAGATAGCGATTATCTACTATTGTCGTACCAATTTCAAAATTTAGATTCCTTCTAATTAATATGTTTTCTATCGACTCCTATCAATAAATTGGTACTTCGAGACACTTGGTTTTGACCATTTTTGGCCACAGTCGTGACACTGTGCGTCTTCCTATTCCCCCGATTTCTGTCGAGTATTTTCATGGAGAAATTATGAAGGTAAAGTCATGCAATCATATGTTTACTTTTTTTCAAAAATTTTCATTTCACAACATCTCATTGTCAAAATGTATATTTATGAATCCATTGTACATACACATATCAGATATGGGAATCTGTTTTCTATGCAATGAATTTTGACAAGGTATGTTACAGAAAATGCAAAAATGAGAATGTTTATTTGAAATGACTTTACCTTCTTAATTTTACCATGGCACAGTGGTCGCTGCCATTGGCCAAAATTCAAAAAATGAAAGTCAGATATTCATTGTCAAATGTGTACACCTGAACTCTTAAGGGGTTAAGCTTTTTAGAAAACATAATTATCTTGACTTCATTCTAACGACCTATTTCGAGAATATCATCAAAAAAGAGAAAATGTAGTTAGTTGCTTTTTTCAGTGGGATCAGTGAAAAAGTGGAGTAAAAATAGAACTGTATTACAAAATTAAATACATTTTAAAATGACAAATCTTGGCATTATTATTGAAAAGCAAGGTATTGACTTACTTTTAGTGCAGTAATTTGTGTGTTTAGTAGTTGTGTATAATATAGAAGATGTGAGTGATCTGAGTTGCCTTTAAGATTAATTTTGAAAATAAAATTGGATTTCAGGTAAAGTTTTAATTGTTTTCCCCCCTGAATCCTCCAATGTGATTTTTTTTCATGCCATTAGTAATGGCCCTAAGATTCTTAAAGTGCTAATTTAGCTTTCATATTTTGTCAGATTTGTATGTTATGCCCAATATACTGAAGTGACTCCGCTGCAATTTTGTCAGTTCTATGGTGCTAGTGACATAGAATATGTTTTTGTTGTTTGGGATTGATAAGGATGTAACTGAGGGGTTTTCAATAATGTTGCAAGCATTGTCTTCTGATTAATGCCGAAAAGTTTAAGGCCTTTGCACTGGAAACTCCTAAGGATATCCATGGCACTATCTTCCACCCTCAGTTCATAAAATTTTAATACATGCACCCGACTTTAGAAATTTGGCATTGTATAGATTAGATAATTATAGGAGGAGGCCGTGGAGTCTAGAAACAAAGATATAAAAAAGTTTCGACTAAATCATACCCGAAAAAGTCTTGTGTTTCAACAAACACAGATCTTATTAACCGTCTTCTTGTGAGCTCTGACCCGGGACAGCGAACGTTACCAAACAAACAAAAAAACTTTTGCTGTAAAAAAGATCTGCCAATAGAACTTGAGTCGAACCTGGAGAGTTTCTAGTGTATAATTCGCATATGCTAATTTGCAATAATTTCGAAATATATACTACTTTCCAGAGAACGGCCCTTGTAAGCCATCATCCACACCAAATATGCCTGATGAGCCGCTTAACCAACGGCGAAACGCGTCGCATAGTGGTGAGTGTGTGATAATGTCTATCTGGCTCGTCTCGAAAGAGAAATCAAACACATAAATCATAAAACATATGATCTTCGCCTTAATAAGGCAAAACTCAAAAATTCAGCCGAGCCTGGCTGTGGGATTTGAACCGCGGACCTCGGTGTGCAGCCAACTAGAAGTTGCCGTCTCTACGTTCAGAGCCATTAACCCGTCTTCCTAAAGTAGCACTAAAACAAGTGTATGCATTGGAAGCAATGTAGTTGTTGTGGACAAAAAATCCATCACTACAAAAACAAAAAAACTTTGCTTTGAAAAAGATCTGCCAATAGAACTTGAGTCGAACCTGAACAGATTTTCCTGAAAATTTGCATGCATACTGCAACATCGCCTGAAAGTAACATAGGCTATATACATTTTTGAAATTACACTTGGAAGTGGAGATATCAGAATCGGTGTTACCTCCCAAAAATTTAGATTTTGTAGGCACATATCTATTGATCGATTACAGATATAGTCTCCAAATTCGGAATGCGTAACGGAATTTGGAACAAAAATACATTTGGCTAATTTTATTGAAATCGGTTCAGATTTGGATATAGCTCCCATATATATATTCGACCGATTTCAAGCATTTGATGCACCAAACATGCTATGTATCCCAAATTTCAATGAAATTTGAAAAGTGTGATGGATTTTATCTAAAAAATTTATTTCCCAAATTATATTGAAATCGGTTCAGATTTGGATATAGCTTCCATATATATTTTCGACCGATTTCGTTCATTTGATGCCCCAAACACGATATGAATGTTCGATTCCAATGAAATTTTGAATTTTTACCGGGATTTGATCCGAAAATAAATTTATCAATTTATATTGAAATCGGTTCAGATTTGGATATAGCTCCCATATACATTTTCGGCCGATTTCATGTATTTGGTACACCAAACACGATATGTATGTCCAATTTTAATGAAATTTAAAATAAATAACGAAATTGGGAGCAAAAATGAATTTGTCAAATTATATTGAAATCGGTTCAGATTTGGATATAGCTCCCATATATATTTTCGACCGATTTCATGTATTTGATGCACCAAAAACGCTATGTATCTCTAATTTCCATGAAATTTGGAATGTGTAACGGAAATTAAAACGAATATACATTTGTCAAATTATATTGAAATCGGTTCAGATTTGGATATAGCTCCCATATATATCTTCAGCCGATTTCGTTTATTTGATGCACCAAACACGATATGTATGTTCGATTCCAATGAAATTGGGAATGTGTGACGGGATTTTGATATATATATATATATATATATATATATATACATATATACACGATTTCAATATAATATCCCTAATACCAATTTCCGCCACTCACTCCGAATTTCATTGCAATCGGTCATACAAATTGCGTTTGGTGCGATTTCAATATAATTTAGTAAATTTAGTTTTCTAGTAAATTCCGTTGTACATTCCACATTGTAAGGCAGTATCTACATCCGATCAATAGGTATGTGCCTACAAAAACTATATTTTTTGAAGATACCCTCATTTCCAATGGGAATTCCGAAAATTTATATAGCCTATGTTACTTTCAGGCGATGCTGTAGTATATTTCGACATTTTCAGTAAAATATGTTTGCAGTTTTTGAGTCTATAAATTACAAACAATCAAACACACAATTTTTCGACAAAAAAGGACTAAGATAGCGATTATCTACTATTGTCGTACCAATTTCAAAATTTAGATTCCTTCTAATTAATATGTTTTCTATCGACTCCTATCAATAAATTGGTACTTCGAGACACTTGGTTTTGACCATTTTTGGCCACAGTCGTGACACTGTGCGTCTTCCTATTCCCCCGATTTCTGTCGAGTATTTTCATGGAGAAATTATGAAGGTAAAGTCATGCAATCATATGTTTACTTTTTTTCAAAAATTTTCATTTCACAACATCTCATTGTCAAAATGTATATTTATGAATCCATTGTACATACACATATCAGATATGGGAATCTGTTTTCTATGCAATGAATTTTGACAAGGTATGTTACAGAAAATGCAAAAATGAGAATGTTTATTTGAAATGACTTTACCTTCTTAATTTTACCATGGCACAGTGGTCGCTGCCATTGGCCAAAATTCAAAAAATGAAAGTCAGATATTCATTGTCAAATGTGTACACCTGAACTCTTAAGGGGTTAAGCTTTTTAGAAAACATAATTATCTTGACTTCATTCTAACGACCTATTTCGAGAATATCATCAAAAAAGAGAAAATGTAGTTAGTTGCTTTTTTCAGTGGGATCAGTGAAAAAGTGGAGTAAAAATAGAACTGTATTACAAAATTAAATACATTTTAAAATGACAAATCTTGGCATTATTATTGAAAAGCAAGGTATTGACTTACTTTTAGTGCAGTAATTTGTGTGTTTAGTAGTTGTGTATAATATAGAAGATGTGAGTGATCTGAGTTGCCTTTAAGATTAATTTTGAAAATAAAATTGGATTTCAGGTAAAGTTTTAATTGTTTTCCCCCCTGAATCCTCCAATGTGATTTTTTTTCATGCCATTAGTAATGGCCCTAAGATTCTTAAAGTGCTAATTTAGCTTTCATATTTTGTCAGATTTGTATGTTATGCCCAATATACTGAAGTGACTCCGCTGCAATTTTGTCAGTTCTATGGTGCTAGTGACATAGAATATGTTTTTGTTGTTTGGGATTGATAAGGATGTAACTGAGGGGTTTTCAATAATGTTGCAAGCATTGTCTTCTGATTAATGCCGAAAAGTTTAAGGCCTTTGCACTGGAAACTCCTAAGGATATCCATGGCACTATCTTCCACCCTCAGTTCATAAAATTTTAATACATGCACCCGACTTTAGAAATTTGGCATTGTATAGATTAGATAATTATAGGAGGAGGCCGTGGAGTCTAGAAACAAAGATATAAAAAAGTTTCGACTAAATCATACCCGAAAAAGTCTTGTGTTTCAACAAACACAGATCTTATTAACCGTCTTCTTGTGAGCTCTGACCCGGGACAGCGAACGTTACCAAACAAACAAAAAAACTTTTGCTGTAAAAAAGATCTGCCAATAGAACTTGAGTCGAACCTGGAGAGTTTCTAGTGTATAATTCGCATATGCTAATTTGCAATAATTTCGAAATATATACTACTTTCCAGAGAACGGCCCTTGTAAGCCATCATCCACACCAAATATGCCTGATGAGCCGCTTAACCAACGGCGAAACGCGTCGCATAGTGGTGAGTGTGTGATAATGTCTATCTGGCTCGTCTCGAAAGAGAAATCAAACACATAAATCATAAAACATATGATCTTCGCCTTAATAAGGCAAAACTCAAAAATTCAGCCGAGCCTGGCTGTGGGATTTGAACCGCGGACCTCGGTGTGCAGCCAACTAGAAGTTGCCGTCTCTACGTTCAGAGCCATTAACCCGTCTTCCTAAAGTAGCACTAAAACAAGTGTATGCATTGGAAGCAATGTAGTTGTTGTGGACAAAAAATCCATCACTACAAAAACAAAAAAACTTTGCTTTGAAAAAGATCTGCCAATAGAACTTGAGTCGAACCTTGAGAGTTTCTAATGTATAATTCGCATATGCTAATTTGCAATAAGTTCGAAATATATACTACTTTCCAGAGTTCATATTACGGCTGCGGAGGACAAAAATAACAAATCGGATGAACATACTTATTTTTAGGTCCAATCTAGTCGTACTTATATTCCATACTATTTGGGCTGATACAAGTTTGGTGCACAATATAAGGCAAATTGGATGAAAATATATATGGGAGCTATACCTAAATTTTGACCGATTATCTACAATTTCAATCGGGCCTTGGGTCAAACAAATTATTTGTGCAAAATTTAAAATTGATTTAATTTTATATTGAATTGTTATTTTATTTTGTTTACAAAAAATCAAATTTGGAATTGATTTATATAAAAAATACTTATATTTTTGGAGGTATCTTTACGGGGGGGCCCGCAGGTAGAGGCAGGCCGTTCCAATAATTTTCAGTAAGATTATTTTTTAACTCCTTAGAACGTAAAATGTCAAATCACATTATAATCTGGTGTAGAAATGTGACAAGAATTGGGCAAATAACCCTTATTCGGGAGGTACGTTGTAAGGGGACCATGCCAAAACATGCATCGACCATATCCATTTTGTCACATTTTTTATTTTTATCCCATCAAGGTACCATAATCAAAGATTCATATTGATATGTGCACTGAAAGTATTTTTGGCCGCTGTTCCCATACGACCTCGACCACTGTGCATGGGTATATATATATATATATATATATATATATATATATATATATATATATATATATATATATATATATATATATATATATATATATATATACATACAAATATATATATATATACATATATATATACATACAAATAATATATATATATATAAACATACAAATTGCGTTTGGTGCGATTTCAATATAATTTAGTAAATTTAGTTTTCTAGTAAATTCCGTTGTACATTCCACATCGTAAGACAGTATCTACATCCGATCAATAGGTATGTGCCTACAAAAACTATATTTTTTGAAGATACCTCCATTTCCAATGGGAATTCCGAAAATTTATGTAGCCTATGTTACTTTCAGGCGATGCTGTAGTATATTTCGACATTTTCAGTAAAATATGTTTGCAGTTTTTGAGTCTATAAATTACAAACAATCAAACACACAATTTTTCGACAAAAAAGGACTAAGATAGCGATTATTTACTATTGTCGTACCAATTTCAAAATTTAGATTCCTTCTAATTAATATGTTTTCTATCGACACCTATCAATAAATTGGTACTTCGAGACACTTGGTTTTGACCATTTTTGGCCACAGTCGTGACACTGTGCGTCTTCCTATTCCCCCGATTTCTGTCGAGTATTATCATGGAGAAATTATGAAGGTAAAGTCATGCAATCATATGTTTACTTTTTTTCAAAAATTTTCATTTCACAACATCTCATTGGCCAAAATTCAAAAAATGAAAATCAGATATTCATTGTCAAATGTGTACACCTGAACTCTTAAGGGGTTAAGCTTTTTAGAAAACATAATTATCTTGACTTCATTCTAACGACCCATTTCGAGAATAGCATCAAAAAAGAGAAAATGTAGTTAGTTGCTTTTTTCAGTGGGATCAGTGAAAAATTGGAGTAAAAATAGAACTGTATTACAAAATTAAATACATTTTAAAACGACAAATCTTGGCATTATTATTGAAAAGCAAGGTATTGACTTACTTTTAGTGCAGTAATTTGTGTGTTTAGTAGTTGTGTATAATATAGAAGATGTGAGTGATCTGAGTTGCCTTTAAGATTAATTTTGAAAATAAAATTGGATTTCAGGTAAAGTTTTAATTGTTTTCCCCCCTGAATCCTCCAATGTGATTTTTTTTATGCCATTAGTAATGGCCCTAAGATTCTTAAAGTGCTAATTTAGCTTTCATATTTTGTCAGATTTGTATGTTATGCCCAATATACTGAAGTGACTCCGCTGCAATTTTGTCAGTTCTATGGTGCTAGTGACATAGAATATGTTTTTGTTGTTTGGGATTGATAAGGATGTAACTGAGGGGTTTTCAATAATGTTGCAAGCATTGTCTTCTGATTAATGCCGAAAAGTTTAAGGCCTTTGCACTGGAAACTCCTAAGGATATCCATGGCACTATCTTCCACCCTCAGTTCATAAAATTTTAATACATGCACCCGACTTTAGAAATTTGGCATTGTATAGATTAGATAATTATAGGAAGAGGCCGTGGAGTCTAGAAACAAAGATATAAAAAAGTTTCGACTAAATCATACCGGAAAAAGTCTTGTGTTTCAACAAACACAGATCTTATTAACCGTCTTCTTCTGAGCTCTGACCCTTTTATAACGGGACAGCGAACGTTACCAAACAAACAAAAAAACTTTGCTGTAAAAAAGATCTGTCAATAGAACTTGAGTCGAACCTGGAGAGTTTCTAGTGTATAATTCGCATATGCTAATTTGCAATAAGTTCGAAATATATACTACTTTCCAGAGAACGGCCGTTGTAAGCCATCATCCACACCAAATATGCCTGATGAGCCGCTTAACCAACGGCGAAACGCGTCGCATAGTGGTGAGTGTGTGATAGTGTCTATCTGGCTCGTCTCGAAAGAGAAATCAAACACATAAATCATAAAACATAAAACATCTTCGCCTTAATAAGGCAAAACTCAAAAATTCAGCCGAGCCTGGCTGTGGGATTTGAACCGCGGACCTCGGTGTGCAGCCAACTAGAAGTTGCCGTCTCTACGTTCAGAGCCATTAACCCGTCTTCCTAAAGTAGCACTAAAACAAGTGTATGCATTGGAAGCAATGTAGTTGTTGTGGACAAAAAATCCATCACTACAAAAACAAAAAAACTTTGCTTTGAAAAAGATCTGCCAATAGAACTTGAGTCGAACCTTGAGAGTTTCTAATGTATAATTCGCATATGCTAATTTGCAATAAGTTCGAAATATATACTACTTTCCAGAGTTCATATTACGGCTGCGGAGGACAAAAATAACAAATCGGATGAACATACTTATTTTTAGGTCCAATCTAGTCGTACTTATATTCCATACTATTTGGGCTGATACAAGTTTGGTGCACAATATAAGGCAAATTGGATATATGGGAGCTATACCTAAATTTTGACCGATTATCTACAATTTCAATCGGGCCTTGGGTCAAACAAATTATTTGTGCAAAATTTAAAATTGATTTAATTTTATATTGAATTGTTATTTTATTTTGTTTACAAAAAATCAAATTTGGAATTGATTTATATAAAAAATACTTATATTTTTGGAGGTATCTTTACGGGGGGGCCCGCAGGTAGAGGCAGGCCGTTCCAATAATTTTCAGTAAGATTATTTTTTAACTCCTTAGAACGTAAAATGTCAAATCACATTATAATCTGGTGTAGAAATGTGACAAGAATTGGGCAAATAACCCTTATTCGGGAGGAACGTTGTAAGGGGACCATGCCAAAACATGCATCGACCATATCCATTTTGTCACATTTTTTATTTTTATCCCATCAAGGTACCATAATCAAAGATTCATATTGATATGTGCACTGAAAGTATTTTTGGCCGCTGTTCCCATACGACCTCGACCACTGTGCATGGGTATTCTGACGAATTTCAACGGAATTATATCAAAATTGGTATTTAGACTTCCCAATAGGCAACGCGTTATCTGTAAAATAATTGGTAATATATTCGGTATTTAAATAATTTAATCGGAGTGTTCTTATAAATAGTGTATGTATCAACAGTTCGGACCAGTCGATGTTTTTTATTTGTTATACCCTACAAAAGGAGTGTATATTAACTTTGTGGATATTTATTAAAAATGAAATGAGTGCGCAATACAATATTAAATGGGGATTTTTCAAGTATAAAATTGGTATCTGGCTTCCAACTCCAGGACATACATCGTGCTTCAGCTGGAAGATATGAACGCATTTAAACAAACAAAAATGACAGACAAAGAATTATGGGGCTCATTTCAAAGCGTGAGCCTACTTCTTTCATATGCCAATAATCCATTCAAAGAGAACTCAAAATGCGAAATTCATTGGGACTGCAATCATTGAAATACGAATATGACGAGGCAGCGAATTAAAAATTTCCGATACTTTAAATCGCAGGTACCGTTATACGCCATCTTGAGTAATTACGATGTGCAACAGACAATATTGGGATTGGGACATTCTAAGTGAATAGTATTCGGTTAGTAGATAAAAATCCCAAAGGGATTTTGGGTTACTGGGCCAAACTTTTTTAGGGCTCATTATTTATAACATTAATCATACACAAAGGGCCTCAAATATTTTGCTCTTTACTCCACAAAAGTTACGAGAGGGGTTTAAATTTGATATAATCCTATGGGTTGTATGTAGAAACATTTGTACAATATATGGGTCTTGTCAGTCTAAGTTTTAATATAGTTTATATTTATATATATATACTAGCTGGCCCGGTGCGCGTTGCCGGCCCGTAGTTTTTGTCTATTATACATATTTGTCAAAGCATAATTATTCACAGATATGACTGTTATAAGTGTTCACGTACTGGTCGATTAATTTTTAGTTTTTAGTCAAATGAGCAGTAATTTGAAATTTACTGTATTTTGTACACCTCATAATTGAGGGCTGAATGATTTAAGAATAGCCAAAGTTAATTACTTTTTTAAACCCATTAGCACCTCAAATTGTGCATTAGAGTCCTCATGAGTCCCCCTAACCATGTCGGTCTGTTTGTCCGCCAAAAGGTGTACTTGAGGGGGTACTATTACATAGAGAAATTCTAAAGTTTGTAAATATGTTGAAATTTTTGTGTAAGATTTTCACCCCCCAAATACACATTTTTAGCCAAATCCTTTGAAATATGGTAAAATCAGGAAGTACCTTCATATGGGCACTACAGCAAAACATCGACCTACATTGAAAACTTTCTTCACCCCTTATAATCCAAGATGACAAATAGAGGCCAAATCAAAAATATAGCAGAAAAACATAGCATGTCATACTGAAAAAAAAAATCACGTGATTTAAATAAGTAAAAATAGTTTTATCCACCTCATAATTGAGGGCAGACTGATTTCAGAATAGTCAAATATAATTACTATTTTACACCCATTACCGTAAGATGGGAACTAATTTTATTTGTCATTTAAATTGTAAATTGGAGACACCATAAAGTCCATATTTTTCATCATGGTATAATTCAATGACGATTCAGCAAATATTCGGTCCCGTGCTACTTTCTTATATTTGTAATTTATTCATGTTTTCACAATTTATGTCATATAGATGTACATCCCAAATATACGTTCCCAACCAATATTCTCTTGGGGGCTACAAATTCAATAGAATACATTTTTTTTTATTTCTGACCACACATTAGATGTGAAAGTGGACTTGGGGATAATCTAATGTGGGGACTTTACTTAAATAAATTCCTATGTGGCAAATATCTGTATGATGGTTCCCTACCCCAAGGTAGCATATATACAATTTTTTAGGCAAATCAATTGATGAATGTGGTCAAGACCAATATGGGCCCTACTCCGAAAATTTTATGCGAAGAGCTTCTCTACCCCCTTAGAAACAAAGATGCCAAATTAAGCTTTCTTGAATGTTTGGGAAAAATTTCTGGAAGGATAAAAATCCTTTTCTTACTAAAAGTCCCATTCGCTCTACTATTTTGCACCCTTTATATTTGGTATTTTACTAATTGTACTCCCAAAAAATTTTGCACTTTGAGCTCTCATTGGACGGATTATTGTCACATGAAAGAAGTAGGTCCACGCTTTGAAATGAGCCCCATTAGTCTTTTTCGGTCAATTTTGTTTGTTTAAATGTGTGCGCATCTTCCAGCTGAAGCACGATGTAGGCCCTGGAGTTGAAAGGTAGATGTCGGTTAACATCGTATTTCGCACTTATTTCATTTTTGAAAAATTGTATATAGTGAAAAATTATTCTTTATTTTGTTCACAAAAAATCCACTGAATTCAATATGATAATACAAATTGAAAAAAATGACAAAAGAAGAATAACAAATTGAAAAAATCTTCAACTTTTTCCATGATTTTTTACAGCAACTGTCTAAAAATCCTTACAAAGTTTGTCAATAGAACATTGAACATTTTTTTCGATATTTTCCCGATTTGAGAATTTTTGCAATGAGATATCTTTTTCGTGATTTTTTAGAGATTTTGAAAAAGTAATTATCTTTTAACTTTGGTGTGATCACGTTTCATTATTTCGATATCATATATTCCGTTTCGGCACCACATAATTCGGTACTACACTTCCATGTAACCCGCCATCAATTTCAGTTCTCAAGAAATCAAGTCAATTAAATAAATTGATATTCATATTCGAATTCAAAAATAAAATATAAAAAAAAAATACAAATGCACATTAGAAAAAACGTAAGTCTAAATGGAAAAAAATTATGCAAAATAAAACATTACTATTGTACATTTCAAAAGTCAATATGAAAATGTTAATATATCACATTTTTACGCGATTTTTTGGATATTATCTATTTCAGATAGGAGACAATTCCGAATTTGTATGAATCATTAAAGTTCAGCGGTTCTTAAGTTATAAGCGTAGTAACTAACACAACTTTCTTTTATATATATAAGATGTATAGATAGATTTAAAAGGCGTGTTCAGTTCCTCAGCCCCCAAACAAATACTTAGGGTTGGAGGGAAGGTCAACAGTATCTCGTGTAATAATTTTTAAACCAATATCTTCATTATTTGGGAAATATAAGGATTTTAGATAAATCAAAATAGTGGGCTTAAAGGAGGTGCGGTCAATATTTTTTTCTTTAAAGACCTAACTTGGGGTATGACTAACGTGACCATACGTCCCGCTTTGAGGTTATCTGTCCCGCTGTCCCCAGCGAGAGCAAAAATGTCCCGCTTTCGAAAATACTGGATATTGATATTGATGAAAAATACATGAGTTATTTTTTTTCCCGTGAACATATAATTTATTTGCATAGTTTTTTTCAAGCAACATTAACATTAAAATTAACTCGAAAGATTTTGTAATGCTAATGCTGGAGTTAATGTCGACGTCGTCGACGGCGTCAAATGTCAAAAAAATTGAATCGTATGAAATTTTATGAGAGCAGTTAATCTTAACGCCGTAAGAAATTCGACGCCGAAAAAGTTGAAACAGATTGAAGAAGTGGTGAATCAGACGTTACGTGTGAAAAATGTCGTACTGATTTTAGTGTTGGACATGATGGTGCCAGTGATATTGAGAAGCATTTAAAATCGGAAAAACACAAGCTTTCTGATCAAGCTTCAAGCTCGTCAATGTTTTCTTTTTTTAAAAGAACAAATTTGGCGACTTCCAAAGACTTGGATATAGCTGCAGCGGAGGGTGCGTGGGCGTACCACACAGTGCAAGAAAACCACAGTTTTCGTTCGAATGACTGTGCTTCAAATCTAATACAAACATGTTTTGAGCAAAAATTTAGATGTGCCCGTACAAAATCACAAGCTATAGTTGTAAATGTGCTGGCACCTATGGCGATGGACGAATTGAAAGAACACCTTCACGAAGCCCACTGCATATCTTTATTAACCGATGCTTCCAATCATGGCTCAATAAAATTATTCCCTGTTTTAGTTCACTATTTGTACCATACGAAGGCGTGAGAGTCAGGATTTTAGAGTTTCAAAAGCAGCCAGGCGAATCATCTGATATAATTGTGGATTATTTGAAAGAAGTATTATCTTGCAATGATTTGAATAAGAAAATTGTGGCATTTTGTGCAGACAATACAAACTGCAATTTCGGAGGAAAGAATAGAAAAGGGATAAATAATGTTTAAGCGAAATTGAACCTATCCGTCGGAAGGCAGCTCATTGGGATTGGGTGTGGAGCCCATATAATTCATAATGCTATCAAAACAGCCGCAGATTGTCTACCTGTTGACTTCGAATGCATCATTGTGAAAATTTATTCATTCTTCTACATCTACAGCATTCGGGTAGAAGTTCTGAAAGAGTTCTGTGATTCCACCGACACAGAGTATCAGAAACTGCTGGGCTACAGTAAAACAAGGTGGCTTGCTTTAATGCCGGTGCTTGAGAGAATTTTAAAAATGTTTCAGCCTTATTTTCTGAGCATAGATAAATTCCCTACTATTTTAAAAACGTTTTTCGAAAATCCCAGCTCTGAATTGTGGTTATATTTTTTGCACGCACAGACAGCGATTTTTCATCAAGCCGTGTTGAAAATCGAGGGACAAAACGTGTCCGCAATAGAGTCTGCGAATGAAATTAATCGTCTCCGAGATAACTTAGAACTTAAAGAGAATTCGATTTTCCTTCCTCATTCCGCCCGCAATCTACTGGTAAAATTACAAAAAACTGACGTTGCTGATGAGCAGAATGTGAAAACTGCGGCAGCGGATTTTTATAAGACAAGTAAAGAATACTTGGAACAGTGGTGCCAGTTCAATGCACAACTAGCAGTATTTGAATGGTCAAATTTGAGAAAAGTCCCTACGTGGGAAGACGTGTGACGGACAGAATGTGATGGATTTGCTGATCACACAAAGATTTCTTAGGAGTAGCCAAGATACGGAGGTGTTCGATGAGTTTTCGCTTATTTCCAGTTACGTCACAGTTGAAAAAATCAAAAGCTAGAACGATGAGAATGTTGCTACTGAAGACCGTTGGGTGGAGCTGTTTAAACACTTCCGTGCTAATAATCTCAACTGCACAAACTTTCGCACAATTATTGAGTATGTTTTATGTATGCCTGGAAGTAACGCACCTGTCGAAAGAGTTTTTTCCCTAATGAATAAAATATGGACAAGTGAAAAAACGCAGTTAAGTGTGACAGTTTTAAAAGCTATTTTAATTACTAAGACTAACATCAACAAACAATGTAATCAGCTCCATTCCTACTTGAAAACTAGACCCGATATTTTAAAGCTAATTTGCTCTGCTGACAAATATAAAACAAATACTTAGACATACGATTAATTTCATAAATTAGATTTATACGTATTCTCTCCGTTTTTAAATAAAATTTGTTTTTAAATGCATAATTTTTTTTTTACAAAATTCCGCAGGCGTCCCGCTCTGACGCAAAATATAAATGGTCACATTAGGTATGACGAACGTTTGAACAAAAAATTATACAAATTATACAAAAAAATTCAAACGTTCGTAACATGACATGCATACACGAAGGGTTTGTCCTTTGAAATGAAATAAATATCATAGCAAATACCAAGCGTGCAGGAAACTGCAATTTTTTGAAGTTGGGTGGCATTTCTATTCCAATTAATGAATTCGAGGTGGCAACATACTTCCCCGTAATAAGCATATTTCAAATAAATTGTTGTGTTGTTTTTTAGTGTTAGCCTAAGGCGTTGTGCGTTAATGGTTCTTATTAAAATCATATCCCAATCTTATCCGATTTAAATATAATTTTAAAAAATTTACTTTTACACTTAATTCCGCCACAACTTTCATATTTCATTGAAATTGGTGCGTCAAATGTGAACCGATTTTAATATTATTTTACTAATTTATTTTCTAATCAAAATCCCGTCACATATTCCAAATTTTTTTGGAATCGAACATACATATCGTGTATGGTGCATAAAATACATGAAATCGGTCGAAAATATACATGAGAGCTATATCCAAATCTGAACCGATGTTAATATAATTTGACTAATTTATTTTCTAATCAAAATCCCGTCACACATTCCCAATTTCATTGGAATCGATCATGCATATCGTGTTTGGTGCATCAAATAAACGAAATCGGCTGAAGATATATATGGGAGCTATATCCAAATCTGAACCGATTTCAATATAATTTGACAAATGTATATTCGTTTTAATTTCCGTTACACATTCCAAATTTCATGGAAATTAGAGATACATAGCGTTTTTGGTGCATCAAATACATGAAATCGGTCGAAAATGTATATGGGAGCTATATCCAAATCTGAACCGATTTCAATATAAATTGATAAATTTATTTTCGGATCAAATCCCGGTAAAAATTCAAAATTTCATTGGAATCGAACATTCATATCGTGTTTGGGGCATCAAATGAACGAAATCGGTCGAAAATATATATGGAAGCTATATCCAAATCTGAACCGATTTCAATATAATTTGGGAAATAAATTTTTTAGATAAAATCCGTCACACGTTTCAAATTTCATTGAAATGAAATATGGGAGCTATATCGAAATGTGATATCTATAATTTGCCAAATTTATTTTTGTTCCATATATATATATATATATATATATATATATATATATATATATATATATATATATATATATATATATATATATATATATATATGTATATATATATATATATATATATATATATATATATATATATGTATATATGTATATATAAACGGGTGAACATGACAGAAATAGAAATATATATATATATATATATATATATATATATATATATATATATATATATATATATATATATGAAAATGAAAAAAATGAAATGAAAAAGTTAGACAATCCCGTCCGTTAACACTGATGTTCTGCAAAAGAAAGCAGTTCGAGAGAAATATTTTGACAGTTCTTTCATTGAGAGTTTGCAAATTCTTGTCGAATAAGTTTCTTCTTTCAATCATTTAGAACTTTTCTTCTTCTCCTTGCATCCTTATTTTGAAAATCGCAAGCTTACATGCGTTGTTTTACGGCCCTTTTTTAAGTTTTTGCTTCATTTCTTCAATGGCGGGCCAATTGTTTCCGTCTAGTGCTGCAGATTTTAATTTAGACTTTTTATTCATAATTTAGCGATATTTGTCGATAACTCAAAAAATGGGTTAGAGGATCCAATTTTATGTGCAAAATTAAGAATGAATTGAAGTAATTAAGTGTTTTATACCCAAAATACTGTTTTGTTGATTTATATCAAACTCCTCGGGCTATAAAAATATCAGAAGAACATTTGACAGAATAATAAAGTAAAAACTGAATTTTTTGAGTCATACAACTTTTGGGTACAAGTTTGCTAACAATTTTAGTATAATCTAAAGAATGGTAATATAAATAAAAAACAAGCAATCTTCTGTCATAGGCTGTAGTATTCATTACGAACTTCAAATACTAAATTTCAAATAGTTCCGGTATGGGGAGGTACCGTTATATGGGGGCTATACGAAGACGTGGACCTACATGACCCATTTTCAATACCAAAAGTCCTGCAGACATAATACACATTTGAGTAAAATTTTATCAACCTTCTTCATTTCGTTCGGAAGCTAGAGTGATCTCCACAGACGGATTGACGGACGGACATTGATAAATCGACATAGAATTTTATGCTGATCAAGAATATATATACTTTGTGGGGTCTAAAACGTATATTTCGAGGTGTTACAAACGGAATGACAAACTTAATATACCCTCCATACTATGATGGAGGGTATAATAAAAAGTAAAAATTAGTCGGTTGCAATGGACAACCTTTCTAGTCGGTTTATTTGTGGACAAGTGGCTTTATCTTGTTAAAATGATGGATTACTAATATTAAATACTTAAGTGTATCTGAACGTGACAGCAGTCTTTAAACAACGAATGAAAACACGGAAAAGAACATGTAATTTAAACAAAATATATCTTCCAAAGATATCACAGTAGACATTAGTTTAGGAATACATCTTCTACTTTAATGTTTTTTTTCTGATGTTCTAGATAGAAATAATAATAATAGTTTATACGTTTTTGCTGTAAAATTTTCTGACGACTCTGCCTATTACCTTGCATGTCGAAAGAAAATGAGTGTCAAAAAAGAATGTCAATTCTGTGTGTTTTTCAAAATTTTGAATTCATGTTATATGAACAATATTAAACAAGTTAAAAAGCAGGAAACTCGACCGAGCCGAACTTTGAATACCCTCCACCATTTGGAACGAATATGGAATTTTTCAAAAAATAAAATCTCTAAAAAATTCTGTTAAAATTTTAAAAATACCGAATATAGCCGTTATATTGGGGTCTATACGACGAGGACCCCAACTTACACAGGTATTGTTTGTCATAAGCCATTACCATATTCAAATTCGAAACTTGAAATAAACGGTGAATAATATAGCTAATAGCATATTGTATTTAGGGAGGTACCGTTATATCGGAGCTGTGCGAAGACCTGGACCAGCATAGGCAATTTTCTGTCACAGGCTGTAGCATCCATTACGAACTTCAAATACGGCATCTCAAACAATTTCGGTGGGAGGTACTGATATATGGGGCCTAAACGAAGACCTGAACCTGTATAGACAATTTTCTGTCTTAGGCTGTAGTATCTATTACGAACTTCAAATACCAAATTTGAAACAATTCCGATGAATAATGTCGCTAAAATCATTAAAATACCGAATATCGGGAGGTACCGTTGTATGGGGGCTATACGAAGACGTGGACCTGCACAGATAATTTTCTGTCTCAGGCTGTAGTATCCATTTCAGACTTCAAATACTAAATTTGAAACAATTCCGGTGAATAATGTCGCTAAAATCATCAAAATACCGAATATCGGGAAGTACTGTTTTATGGGGGCTATATGAAAACGTGGACCTACATGGCCCATTTAAGAACATAACCTGCCTACGAAAAATAGCGTGATTACAACAGACAGACGGACATCGTTAAATCGACTTAGAATTTTACGCTGATCATGTATATATACATTGTTGGGTCTGACATGAGTATTTCGAGGAGTTACAAACGGAATGACAAAGTTAATGTACCCTGCATAGTATGGTGGAGGGTATTAAAAGGGAAACACGCAGAGACATTCAGAAGCCCTTCACATAAAATGTATACATATCCATTAAATTAACATACCTGGCCGATTTGGTCCATTAGTTTGTATTGATTCAATTGTAGAAAACTACCACTCTGCTCTATGGAGATACGTCTGGATTCCCGCAAAGGTGGTCTTCGTCTGGTCGATCTTGGACTACTATAAGGGCTAGCGTATGGACTATATGGTACGTTGGGGTATATTGGGCGAGATTCTAATGATTGTGTCTTCGCAGGCATTCCACATCTGTTATTTGGTTCACCTACATCTAAATCTGTCGTCAAACAATCATCTTCAGTGGTATGCATTGTATGTTGTTTGTCGTCATCTGGAAAGATCTTACTCTGATGCTGCAAGGGCTGCTGACTATCCTTATTGATCTCTGACAGTTGGAAAAACATATGATCATTTTCAATATACGAAATGGATGGCAGATCCTGGCCAATCTCGAATGATTGAGATTTTGAAAATAACGATTGCCTTTGTTTTTGGTTCAAGCAAGTGGATTTGCAATTAGTGCAATGTGGGGGATTGGTATTCAAATCATTAGCCAATGATATTTGATATTTTCTGTCATTGTGGTGGTTGTGGGTAAGGTTAAATTGTTGATTTGCAGGCGATAGACATGCATTTAAATAATTAACATTTCGATGTTGGTTTTGACATGCAGTAATGGATGTAAATTTATTTGCGGGCGCCACATAATTTGGCGGAGAGGCATTTTTCCCACAATTAGTGTTAGTAAAAGCATTACCTGTATTGGAAACAATTTTGCTTGGTCGTGTGGCTATACCATTTGTGTTAATATCACCATCGGCAGTCGAATCCGTGGAAGTGCTAGAACTGAGTGCACCATTATTTTGTTTTTTTCTATAGTTTACTGATAATGTTCCAACTTCGTCCAATGCGTTTCTGGGACACGAAGCGGTTTCGAAATACATATTTTTTAATGTCTCACAAAGACTTTCTTTTGATGTTTCTAATTTTAAATTAATATCACAACCATTTCTAACATGTCCTACTATATCATTTGAGTCGTCGTCATCAACATCATCATTTATCTCCGTATTAATTCTATCGTCCGTTATGGCAGAATGTTTGTGTGCGTCACTAGCAGAGCGGAACGATGACTTGTTTGTACAATATTGTGCGCTATCATCAAAATCTCCCGTCAAATTGCTATTATTTTTAGAAACAGGTTTGGCCCCAAGACTATTCGTTGTTTGTTGTGTCTGCAACATCTCTGAATGCTGCCCGGTATCACCATTAACAGATGCATGTAGAATCTTTTCCCGAGCATCTTTATTGTGCAGATGACCCTCCATTGTGATTTAAGTGTTTAAAAATAGCGTCATCATAATATAGGCTTCTGAAAAAAAAAATATTTAGAAGACAAAAATATTGTATATGTTATCACCGAGTTTAAATTTAATTTTATGTATGTAGATTAAGAAATCAGTAATCTATTGAACACACTTTCAACACAATTGTATGTGTAAGAGGTCTTTGTTTTTATACTTAATTCCAATTATATTTAATAAAAAAAGATAACACTTTACAGAACATCAAGAAATTATCCCAAGAGACATGTAAACAGCTTGAGCAATTTTCACCTATCATAAAAATATATCACAGTCGGTATTGGACTGGACCAAAGACAAAATTAACGAGGAAATCATGCAATGGAAGGAATCCTTATATGGAGGGCTCACTGCTATACCGAACCAAGTCATAAAAAATAAAAATAAAAATGCCGAAACTAGTGCCAATGTCCCCGCAGAGGGCAACTCTATTTACTCTGTAAAGCACAATGTCAAAAAGTGTTTCGTTCCAAAGATAACGGTAAAACACCTAAGTCAACGACTGTCATTTTCATTTTTTTAAGCAAAAATGAACCAAGTCAGTGTTTTTGGAATATTAACAAGTTAAAAATCAGGAAGTTCAGGAAGGAAGCCGGGCCGAGCTTTGAATACCCTCCACCATTTGGAACGAATTTAGAATTTTTCAAAAAATAAAATCCTTAAAAAAATTCTGTTAAAATTATAAAAATACCGATTATAGCCGTTATATTGGGGTCTATACAACGAGGACCCCAACTTACACAGGTATTGTTTGTCATAAGCCATTACCATATTCAAATTCGAAACTTGAAATAAACGGTGAATAATATAGCTAATATCATATTGTATTAAGGAAGGTACCGTTATATCGGAGCTGTGCGAAGACCTGGTCCAGCATAGGCAATTTTCTGTCACAGGCTGTAGCATCCATAACGAACTTCAAATACGACATGTCAAACAATTTCGGTGGGTATTGTACCTCGTCAAAATACCGAATATAGGTACTGATATATGGGGCCTAAACGAAGACCTGGACCTGCATAGACAATTTTCTGTCACAGACTGTAATTCCCATTACGAACTCTAAATACGTAATTTTAAACAATTCTGGTGTATAATGACGCTAAAATCAACAAAATACCGAATATTGGGAGGTACCGTTATATGGGGGTTATACGTATTTCGCATTTAAAAGTTACTGAGTGAACGATGTGGTCGATCCGAAACTATTTCATCTTAGGACCCCATAAGCATAGTAGTACCAAAAGAAATTATGAAAGGCAGTGCCAAAAAAAATCTCCCAAAAGAACTCACTGAGTAACTATTACCAGAAAAGTGATTTCGATTGGTAAAATACTTATTTTGGTGTACTTTCAATGGACACCCATATTTAAGAATTTTATGCACACATTTTTCTTTCCGTCGTGTTTATTCAGTAGTGATAAATGCCTGCAATATTGCACTAAATATCTGAATTTCAATCCCATTAATAGCGAACATCTTTACAGTGGCCAAAAATATAAATATTTTATGTTTGGTCGGAAAAAAGCGGCACCCTGTGGTCTCCTCCACTGTTGTGTAAATAAAAAAATTAGTATAGTTTTGAACGGTGTGCGTTATGGCAGCATAAACGCTCTGTGTTTTTAATATAAAAATACGAAAATAGATGTGCTCGTTTTACGCTATCCCATATATTAAGAAACAACAAAATAAGAACACTTCCAACATAATGATGACGTTTGTAAAAACGTTTTTGTGCCTAATTCTTATGTGCCACATCGATGCTCTGAAACCTCCAATAAGAATAGGAGCTCCAGCACATTCAGTTAGTGGTGATCACATTTCATTGGAATTCTATGCAGCCCTCAAGAATGGCAATGACAAGAAGAACAATTTGCAGAGGACACTTCAGAACTTTATCGAAACCCTTCAGAAAAATCTATCTACATCTGATATACTCAACGTTGGGGGTAATAACCTCGACTTGGAGAGTGGAGCAGATAAACTAGCGCGTCTTTATGGATTGGCCGATTACTTTGAATATGCATCGGAAATGGCCAGTTCGTTTGGTTGTGTCGCTGAAAACTTCTTCGAGGTGGCAAAAAACGAGAGTGTAAATCTATTGCAAAAACTTCGTCAAGTGCCTTCTGCTCAACGTTATTTACCCACTAAGGTAAAAATGCGTCTGACGGATTACTTTGCAGAAATGGAATACTTCCATGTCATGTTGTCAGAGGTAATCGATGAGGCTCTGGAATATATTGTTGATACGCTGCGATCAACACAAACTATTTTTATGCGCTATGCTGACGTACAACGAGAAATACTGAGAATGTGGAACTTGCGACTAGACGACTGGTGTATAAATGCCTATGTTGACTTTCTTCAGTTTTGGTCGACAGAAATCTTTAAATGCGCTTCAAGAAAGGATTTAAGCGTTGCCTACGATGTGTACGCCACAACTGAAACCACTACAACACACATTATGCGCCAACTAGAGTTTCGAATACAACGGTTGTACAATTGCTTTATATTCGGGGGATACCAGATAAGATGTACGTTTTTGTATAACCCAGAGAGAGATTTTCACGCGCTTTTTTCTAAATTGGAAGATCTGCAACAGTATCTGGACATTAAAATCAAAAGGGGTCGTATACAAGTGGCCCGAACTCGACGTCTAAGTGAAGGTCAAAAATATGAAAAAACTTATAAGCAATGCATACCGAAGAAGTTCCCAGAAAATCAAATGGCTGATAGCTTGAAGCAATGCTTCTATTTTTAAAAGATGCATATTAAAAATGTATTTTAAATAAAATTAAGGTCACATGGGGTCAAAACGAGTAGTCTTTAAACAATTCTAACCAACCTTACTTAAATTAAGTGTTTAATGTAAATTTTTCAGAACATAATAATATACAAATAAATATCTGTTTGTAAATAACATATGTTTCAAAAATCTGTTTGGTTCAAAATGATGGATTGCAATTGAAGCCAACCTAATAGCTGTTGTAAAATTTGCCTCTATTTCTCACACTATATTTAAGATAAATTAATGACATAGACTCTAAGATGGTTGATTTTTCGCATCAAAAAAGGTCCTGTTTTGATATATGTAGCAGGTTTTAGTTATTGTGAAGTTTCCAGAGCACATTTCTTAACGAATTAACTGTGATGTAGTATGTATGTCTCCCTAGTGACATCTTGATATCTTCACTAACCAATTATAATGGTTCAAACTTAGCAGTGGTACCGATATATATTATTAAGATACTTCGCTCCAGATTGACTATAATTTCCATATTATAAGTGATTGGTAGGTACAGCAACGTGGCCCCAATTTAATAAGGTTTAATTCCAGATTTTATCATGTAACGGCACAACTCAATTATTAGGACAGTAAAGGTCAAAATTTTCCAATTGATGGGATATAATTTATAAAAATTCTCCATGCAAACTGATTACATACGATTAATTTTGCTATTTATTTTGGTAAAACCCTAAATATTCTTACCCTTACTCACTTTCATTGACCCCAATGCCAAAATGAAGATTTCAAGTACCGTTCTTTCAATACTAAACAGAGTATCATTTAGTATAGCTCTCACGCAAATACACATTTCGAAAAACACTTGCTTCCCCAACTTTTTTTTCTAATTGTCATCAGGATACAAAGTGGTACCAAATATATGCTTTTTAGTACTACACCTATAGCTGGAATTTTCCAAAAAAAAAAAAAAATAGTTTATACCACAACTCATCAGCGACCTTAATTCTGAATTTCAGAACAATTGATCAAATTTTAATACACTTATAGCTCTCATTCCCAAATACTCTGCCTTACTTCACCCTAAACCTAAAAATTAAAGTTCTTGGAATTTACCAAGTTATCAATTAAGAATTTTTAATGGACTCATTTGGTAAGATTTGACGTGGGTGGGGTAAAAATCTTGTTACAACAACCGATTTTTCCTTTATGGTTTCGAACAAAATTGCAAAATTAGTAGATTCTTGCAAGTTCTGGAACAAAATACATGTGTACATTCCACATTGTAATCGAGTATCGACCCATAGCCACAGTATAGAAAATGCATATATTATCCTTAGTGGTAATAAAATCAAGGGATTTAACGTACCGAACACAATTTTCTTAAACCATCATGTTGTGGCAAAATTACAGCACAGCCATTGTTGTCAAAGGAAACAGTGAGCAAAACCATTAAATTAGAGCGAATTTGAAGTGTTTGTTTCTGTTTGTCTCTTCTGGACGTTTCCACACGGTTTGAATGTCGTAGCAATAAAACCATAATTTGTCAACAGTTATGACCTTCTAGAGACAACTGTTACGGTACTGTTATAGGAAAACGTGGACCTAGATATTATGAACTTTAAATACCAATTGTTACAGAGTGTAATACCAATATTTAGGGATGTTAAAAGAAAAAAAAAACAATATATATATATATATATATATATATATATATATATATATATATATATATATATATATATATCATAAGTATTGAAGCAGAATTAAAAAAACTCAATATTTCAGATTTAAAAAAAAAATATTTTATTTTTGGGTTTTTCTTTTTAGTAGATTTTAATGTATGTGGGTTAAAAATATATTATTTAGTTCATTGCAGATATATGAATATACTATTTAAATAAATTAGTTTCTATCTCATCCCGTTGTCGTTTCATATCAATCATAACAATGGCAAAGCAGTTCTTGGTGTAAATTATTTTTATAGGTAACATATTATCAATGAGATGCCGCAGTTGGATTGTCCTGATCACAATATTGCTTATATTGTCGTAGGCTACATTGATACAGGGAACTAGGTAGTTGGTATAAGAGCCGCTGTCTTCGAGACATGTTTGAATGCGATCTATAACATCAACTATTATGTTCAACGACTCCGTTAGAAGGGAACTAGCATCTTTACACAGGGTTTTTAGGGGTTTCATAGATATTTTGCAGCAATTTTGCAGTTCATCATTACTATGTTGTATAAACTCATCAATGACTTTGCAGCCTTCCTTATAAAGCTGGGAATCGTTTACGGAACGCAACTTATACTTTATGTGAGCCGTCCACCAATCATATTCTTCTGTATTGTTCATCAAGGTTTCGTTCAATTGATTAACAGCCCACTCGAAATGCTCGTCAACACTTAAAGCCAAATTTTTAAATTCAACTTTAACTACGTCCAATTGATGCTCCACATCTTCAAACATTCCCTTCAACAATTGATCTGCCGTATTAATAACCTTATTGCTAAAAATGTCCACAGCGTATATAGTGTAGTTTCTAAGTTTGCCCAAGAAGATATCAGTATCACTCGATATTTTAGGTACATTTACAGCAATGTTTTGGACAATGTTTTCGAGAAGCGCTTCGAATTCAATAAATGTGCGCCACAACGTTTCAGTCAACTTTTCGGATCGTATATCAGACGATTTTGATATATGAGTTTCGATAATAATAGTGTTAGTTGGAATGTGCGGTTTTTCTTTTACACCTCTAATTGAACGATATAAAAGGTGATTATATTCAAATGACACACTTGTGGTAAGTAGTATCAGAAATGTTAAAACAGTGAAAAGTGATCCGCTGCCCATATTACTCGCTTTAAATCCGCAATAATGACTGACCATTTACATTAAACATTTATAGGGTTACAAACGAAATGTCTTATCAATTTCGAAGTGAATAGACAGGGCATAGACCTTAAATGTTTCCGATTAAATGCAAAAGGCCGACAAATGATAATTTGCACACAGCCACATTTAAACAATTGCAATCATACACACATGAAACTACATAGGAAGTGTAGAACGAAAATGAGTAAGCACATGTACACACAATAGAAAAATAGATGGAAAGTAACTAAAAGCTTTTAGGTAGTGATACCGGAAAGAAACTATTTTATTCGCCTTCTCCAGCCATGCTTGCAAATGCAAATTTTAGACGATGTATTTTCCCTGTTTCTATATTTATATTTAGCGCTTAAGATTGCGGCGCGGAATCTACGTATTTTACACAGAAAGAAAGAAAACTAATAACAAAATAAACTTGATTTTACCTCTTGTTTAGCGAATGCATTTTTTCGTCTTTCACGAATCTAATTTTTTTTGCAAGTTCACATTTTCGGGGATTAGTAAAAACTATGTATTTTCAAATTTTTACTCGAAACGCGTCCGTTTATAGGTTTTATTTTAAATCCGGGTGGAATCTGAAATGTACAATAGTAATGCTTTATTTTGCATGATTTTTTCCATTTTGACTTACTTTTTTCTAAAGTACATTTGTAGTGTTTTTTATACCCTCCACCATACTATGTAGGGTATATTAACTTTGTCATTCCGTTTGTAACTCCTCGAAATACTCATGTCAGACCCAACAAAGTATACATATTCTTCATCAGCGTTAAATTCTAAGTCGATTTAGCCGTCCGTCTGTCTGTTGTAATCACGCTATCTTTCGAACAAATTGAGATAGAAGGTTAACATTTTGCACACATATTTATTTTCCAGAAGGCAGGTTAAATTCGTAAATGGGTCCACGTTTTCATATAGCCCCCATATAACGGTACCTCCCGATATTCGGTATTTTGATGATTTTAGTGACATTATTCACAGGAATTGTTTCAACTTTTGTATTTGAAGCTCGAAATGGATGGCCTATGACAGAAAATTATCTGTGCAGGTCCGTCTTCGTATAGCCCCCATACAACGGTACCTCCCGATATTCGGTATTTTGATGATTTTAGGTACAATACCCATCGAAATTGTTTGAGATGTCGTATTTGAAGTTCGTAATGGATGCTACAACCTGTGACGGAAATTGTCTATGCAGGTCCAGGTCTTCTCACAGCCTCCTCCCTATACACGATATGTTGATGATTTAAGCTACATTATTTACCGTTTAATCAAGTTTCGAATTTGAATATGGTAATGGCTTATGGCCTATTTAGGTCCACGTCGTATAGACCCCAATATAACAGCTATATTCGGTAATAATTACTTTTTCAAAATCGATAATTATTTTTTCAAAATCGCTAAAAAATCACGAACAAGGAGATCTCATTGCAAAGATTCTCAAATCGGGAAAAATCGAAAAGAAAAAATTTCAAACTTTTGTAATTTGCTCATGTTTTCACAATTTAAATCATATAAATGTACATCCCAAATCTACGTTCCCAACCAATATTCTCTTGGGGGTTACACATTCAATAGAATACATAATTTTCTTTTCTGACCACACATTAGCTGTGAAAGTGGACTTGGGGATACTCCAATGTGGGGACCTTACATAATAAATTCTTATCTGTATGATGATTCCCTACGCCAAGGTAGCATATATACAATTTTTTAGCCAAATCAATTGATTAATGTAGTCAAGGCCAATATGGGCCCTACTCCAAAAATTTCAAATTTTATGCGAAGAGGTTCTCTACCCCCTTAGAAACAAATATGCCAAACAAGGGCCAAAAAATGAAAAAAGTGGCCAAGACCCCAAAAATAGCTTAAATCATACGTTATATAAATATAAAATCGGGTTGTACCCTTATCCGTCTGTTATCATCGATATCATGACCTGCAAAATCGATTTAAGGTATCTTGAATGTTTGGGAAGAGTTTCTGGAAGGATAGAAATCCTTTTCTTACTAAGAGTCCCATTCGCTCTACTATTTTCTCCCAAAGAATTTTGGATTTTGACCTCTCATTGGACAGATTATTGTCAAATGAAAGAAGTAGGTCCACGCTTTGAAATGAACCCCATTAGGCTTTTTCGGTAATTTTTGTTTGTTTAAATCTGTTTGATGACGATGTTGGCCCTGGAGTTGAAAGGTAGATGTCAGATAACATCGAATTTCGCACTTATTTCATTATTTTGCTGAAAAATTGTATATAGTGAAAAATTATTCTTTATTTTGTTCACAAAAAAATTCACTGAATTCAATATGATAATACAAATTAAAAAAATGACAAAGAAGAATAACAAATTGAAAAAATCTTCAACTTGTTCGCTGATTTTTTACAGCAAATGTTTAAAGATCCTTACAAAGTTTGTCAATAGAATGTACTATTATTTTAAAATTCGATTCAATTGAAATTTTTTTTCGATTTTTTCTCAATTTGATAATTTTTGCAATGAGATCTCTTTTTTCGTGCTTTTTTAGCGATTTTGAAAAAATAATTATCGATTTTGAAAAAGTAATTATTACCGAATATAGCTGTTATATTGGGGTCTATACGACGTGGACCTAAATAGGCCTTGTTTGTCATAAGCCATTACCATATTCAAATTCGAAACTTGAAATAAACGGTGAATAATGTAGCTAAAATCATCAAAATATCGTATATAGGGAGGAGGCTGTTAGAAGACCTGGACCTGCATAGACAATTTCCGTCACAGGTTGTAGCATCCATTACGAACTTCAAATACGACATCTCAAACAATTTCGATGGGTACTGTACATAAAATCGTCAAAATACCGAATTTTGGGAGGTGCCGTTATATGGGGGCTATACGAAGACGTGGACCTGCACAGACAATTTTCTGTCTTAGGCTGTAGTATCCATTACGAAATTCAAATACCAAATTTGAAACACAAAAAAATTCACTGAATTCAATATGATAATACAAATTTAAAAAAAAATTGACAAAAGAAGAATAACAAATTGAAAAATCTTCAACTTGTTCGCTGATTTTTTACAGCAAATGTTTCAAGATCCTTACAATGGTTGTCAATAGAATGTACTATTATTTTAAAATTCGATTCCATAGAAGCTTTTTTTCGATTTTTTCCCGATTTGAGAATTTTTGCAATGAGATCTCTTTTTTCGTGATTTTTTAGAGATTTTGAAAAAGTAATTATCTTTTAACTGTGTGACCGCGTTAAATTATTTCGATATCATCTATTCCGTTTCGCCACCACATAATTCGGTACCACATTTCCATGTAACCCGACATCAATTTCAGTTCTCAAGAAATCAAGTCAATAAAATGAATTGGTATTAATATTCGAATTCAAAAATAAAATATAACAAGTTAAAAAGCAGTAAGTTCGGCCAGGCCGAACTTTGAATACCCTCCACCATTTGAAACTAATTTGGAAATTTTCAAAAAATAAAGTCCTTAAAAAATTCTGTTAAAATTTTAAAAATACCGTATATAGCTGCTATATTGGGATCTATACGACGTGGACCTAAATAGGTCTTGTATGTCATAAGCCATTACCATATTCAAATTCGAAACTTGAAATAAACGGTGAATAATGTAGCTAAAATCATCAAAATATCGTATATAGGGAGGAGGCTGTGAAAAGACCTGGACCTGCATAGACAATTTCCGTCACAGGTTGTAGCATCCATTACGAACTTCAAATACGACATCTCAAACAATTTCGATGGGTATTGTACCTTAAATCATCAAAATACCGAATTTTGGGAGGTGCCATTATATGGGGGCTATACGAAGACGTGGACCTACACAGGCAATTTGTAGTATCCATTACGAACTTCAAATACCAAATTTGAAACAATTCCGATGAATAATCGGCCCAATTACGGTTGTCGTTACTATAGTCGTCGTCGACTTTATATGCGAGTCGCCCTCGCCGTCGCTTCGATTCAAAAATGGTATTATGGTAAGGCATAGAAGCGACATCGACAGTTTAAAATAAAAGTTGGCAACAATTAAAAAAGCGTTGGCAACACTCCCTTGTTATTGACAAAAAAAAAAAAAGATAATTTTGTTTTGTATTTTGAATTCTAATTTCGACTCTTTCGGAAAAATAAAAAATATAGTGAAAAAAATGAAGATTATAAATGCGTTACATATCTTAAGTTCAAGTGAGGATGAAAAGAAGTGTGTATTAGTAGTGCAGCGGCGAGTGTTAAGGCAACCAACAAACATATTTGCATTGCCTGGCTCTTGATTGTGTTGTTCCAAAAGTTTATAACGCTCTTCCAAGAGTTCAATAATTTGTACATTCCTTGATGACTTTTTACCATTGTTCTTTCTGGGCGATCGAGAAGTTTCAATAGTAGGTTACATCAGTCTCGTCTTCAACATTGTCCACTTGCTCATTTTCATGAACTATAACGTTTATTACCCTTATGTTTTCCTTATTTTCTATTCCAAGTGCACCACCTGGTCTGTTCAGTAACTTTTGAAACTGCATTATATTAGCGACAGACTCATCCAATGGCGACAAAGTCATTTGCTTAAAAATGCCACCTCCAGTGCTGCTGGTTTCATCTTTGTTGTGCACAAGTTTCTTTTTAGTTTTAAATTTTTCCAAACCTAGAAGAATTTTAGAAAACCAACTAATAAAAACATACAAAAATAATTTTAATTTTTACATACTTTTTGCCAGCCATCGGAGTCTCTAATCGGAGGCCCGTTTACATTTAATTTTGTAGCAATAGATGCCCAATCAGATTTAAAATTAGCTGGAACATGACCTTTGGTAAACCCTTTTACCAAACATGGATTTTTTTCCAATTCGGAAACCAAAATTTCAAATTGTTTTGCTGTTGTTATTTTGATGCTCAAATATCGACTAAAAAATGCTATGTCGTCACAATTTTTTACGGCGACAGATATTCTCAAAAATCGACTTCACGTCGACTATTGTATCGACAATGATAATGGCAACCATTTGTCGCTATCGACAAAAAACGACAACCCTAATATCATTATTGTCGCCTCGACTTATCATTTGTCGCTAAAATCATTTTCCAAATGCCGAATATCGGGAGGTACTTATATATGGGGGCTATGTGAAAACGTGGACCTACATGGCCCATTTACGAACTTAAACTGCTACTAGAAAAATAAACACGTGTGCAAAATTTTAACCTTCTATCTCAATTCGTTCGAAATTTACGCTGATCAAGAATATATATACTTTGTTGGGTCTGACATGAGTATTTCGAGGAGTTACAAACGGAATGACAAAGTTAATATACCCTCCATAGTATGGTGGAGGGTATAAAAAACACTACATATGTACATTAGAAAGTAAGTCAAAATGGAAAAAATCATGCAAAATAGAACATTACTATTGTACATTTCAAAATTCAAAATGAAAATGTTAATATATCACATTTTTACGCAATTTTTTTGGATATTACCTTTTTACGGACAGGACACAATTCCGAATTTGTATGATTCGTTAAAATCAGTCCAGCGGTTCTTACGTTATAAGCACAACTTATTTATATATTTGTCGCTATCGACAAAAAACGACAACCCTAATATCATTATTGTCGCCTCGACTTATCATTTGTCGCTAAAATCATTTTCCAAATACCGAATATCGGGAGGTACTTATATATGGGGGCTATGTGAAAACGTGGACCTACATGGCCCATTTACGAACTTAAACTGCTACTAGAAAAATAAACACGTGTGCAAAATTTTAACCTTCTATCTCAATTCGTTCGAAAGATAGCGTGATTACAACAGACAGACAGACATGGCTAAATCGACTTAGAATTTTACGCTGATCAAGAATATATATACTTTGTTGGGTCTGACATGAGTATTTCGAGGAGTTACAAACGGAATGACAAAGTTAATATACCCTCCATAGTATGGTGGAGGGTATAAAAAACACTACATATGTACATTAGAAAGTAAGTCAAAATGGAAAAAATCATGCAAAATAGAACATTACTATTGTACATTTCAAAAGTCAAAATGAAAATGTTAATATATCACATTTTTACGCAATTTTTTTGGATATTACCTTTTTACGGACAGGACACAATTCCGAATTTGTATGATTCGTTAAAATCAGTCCAGCGGTTCTTAAGTTATAAGCACAACTTATATATATATATATATATATATATATATATATATATATATATATATATATATATATATATATATATATATATAACGTTAGTTGAAATTTGAAAGGAAGGATGCTTTCCGTAAGTACCGTAAGTAGATTCCGCCCCGGATTTAAAATAAAACCTATAAACGAACGCATTTCGAGTAAAAATTTGAAAAGACATGTTTTTACTAATCCCCGAAAATGTGAACTTGCAAAGAAAAAAATTGGATTCGTGAAAGACGAAAAAATGCATTCGCCAAAAATCAAGTTTATTTTGTTATTAGTTCTCTTTCTTTCTGTGTAAAATACGTAGATTCCGCGCCGCAATCTTAAACGCTAAATATAAATATAGAAACAGGGAAAATACAACGTCAAAAATTTGCATTTCCAAGCATGGCTGGAGAATACGAATAAAATAGTTTCTTTCCGGTATCACTACCTAAAAGCTTTTAGTTACTTTCCATCTATTTATACCCTACACCACAAGGTGGTCAGGGTATTATGTCTTTGTGCATTTGTTTGTAACAGGCAAAAGGAAACGAGATAGACCCATAGTTCCTTTTGATGATCTGCATAGAATCACTTTAAGAGTTGATTTATGCATGTCAGTCCGTCTGTCCGTCCGTCTGTCCATGTATTCTTGTGAACAAACTGCAGGTCGCATTTATTATCCGATTGAGATGAAATTTTCCAAACAACATTTGTTTGGCCCAAGGACGAACCCTATTGAAATTGGAGATAATCGGTCAGAATTTAGATATAGCTCCCATATATATCTTCGTCCGATTTGCATTTTATTGTGCACCAAACGTGTAATATCAGCCCGAATAGTATGGAATTTTGCACATACAACCAAATTAGGCCTGAAAATAGGTATGCCAAATTTGATCGAAATCGGTTCAGATATAGCTATAGCTCCCATATATATTGTTCATCCGATTTGTTATTTTTGTCCTCCGTAGCCGTAATATGAACTCTGTAACAACAACATTTGGGGAAATATATCAAATACAGCTCAGAAATACCTTTGCTAAATTTTATCGAGATCTGTTCAGATTTGGATATAGCTCCCATATATAACTTTGTCCGATTTACATTTTATTGTGCACCAAACGTCTAATATTTGCCCAAATGGGATGGAATTTGGCACATACGACCGAATTGAGTCTAGAAGATAGTATGCCGAATTTGGTGAAGATCGGTTCAGATATAGCTATAGCTCCCATATATATTGTTCATCCGATTTGTTGTATTTGTTACCCACAGCCATAATATTCACTCCGTAACAACGATATTTAGGGAAATAAATCAAATTCAGCTCAGAAATATCTTTGCCAAATTTTATCGAGATTTGGATATAGCTCCCATATATATCTTTATCTGATTTCAAATTAATTTTGCACCAAATGGGCAATACAAGTCCGAATTTAAAAGATACAAATGCTTCGGCATATTTAGTCATTGGAATTTTAAATTATAATTATAATCATAGGGTGTATGATTGAATTCTCCCATAAAAACTTTTAATTGTTATGCGGAGCTCTACTAAATTAACAAAGTGGTGTAGGGTATCATAAAGTCGGCCCGCCCGCCTTTAGGACTTTCTTTACTGGTTTTCTGATTGCAAATGTTTACATGTGGCTGTGTGCAAATTAACGCGGTAACGAATTTAATAAATTAATTAAGTAGCAGGAATGTGGTGCAATCTTTTATAAAGGCAAAGTACCCTGCTGCAATATAAATTAATTGCTAATCGCATATCCTGAACTTTACATTAAACACCACTTCGAAGGTACCAGGAATATATTTTCATTAAATAAGCACGAACTTCGTAGACCACAGAAAAAAGGTCCTGTCATCATATTGAGAAACACGATTTTAAGAAAGTCAATTGATAAAATTGTGGTAGAAGCAGACCAAAAAATAAACAGTTACAGTTACTCTACAGGTAAGTCCAATCGACCTGGAATTTTAAATGGAGTTAGAGTTTTAATTTTAGTGGTTAGTTAGCCGAACTATCATCAAAAATAAAAAAAAATTAAAATGGATCTCAACTTTTGTGTAAAAAATTGCAAAATTACAGATATCATAAATTTATGAGAGAAGAGCCTCTGACCTTTAAAACCGGTATTCGGTATTTTGACTATTTAGGCCATATTTTCTAACAGAATTGTTTCAAATTTGATATTTATAACATTGTCTGCATATCCATTTATCCATTTATACCAAGTTCTACATTCTTTGGCACAACATTGTGTAACATTACTTCAGGATATTCGATATATTGATGTTTCTAACCGCATTTTTAAAGGCATTGTTTTAAATATGGTACTTGAAGCACACAGTAGATAACAACTCCCCCATATAACGGTACCCCCTCACTTTTTACACCCTCCACCATACTATGGAGAGTATATTAATTTTGTCCTTCCGTTTGTAACTTCTCGTAATAATCATATCAGACCCAACAAAGTATACATATTCTTGATCAGCGTACATTTCTTCGTCGATCTAGCAATGTCCGTAATCTTTTGAACGAATCAAGATAAATGGGCCATGTCGGTCTATGTTTTCCTATGGCACCATATAACGGTACCTCCCTTTATTCGGTATTTTGATGATATAGCGACATTATTCACAAAACTACGTACGTATAGCCCCCATATAACGATATATCCCGATGTTCTCTACTTTAAATTTCGTATTTGAAGTTCGGAATCGGTACTACAGTCTATGACAAAAATTATTTATGCAGGTACTCGTCTTTGTATAGCCCCCATGTAATGATTTTCATTGAAACGGTATTTTAAGACAATTTTGTTTTTAAAATTTCAAGTTTCTTCCAAATGTTGGAGGGTATTAAATGTTCGGCCCGGCCGTACTTAGGTGCGTTTCTACTTGTTAATAATTAGACGATTTTAACTGTGTTCTCCAAACGTTTCGTCTGGAAATTTCGGTTTAAGTGCAACTTGTTTGAATATTGAATTCCAATACTTTTGGTTCAGGTAAAAATAAACAATTTTCTCTGGTTTCTGAATAAGTACACACATAATGTTGATGTAGTAGTCCCACTTAGAAGACCTCCACAATAGATTGCTTTTCCAGTTTAGTAAAGCTGCCGTAACAAAAAAGTATATATTGGGAATTTATGTGATGTAGATCATACCAAACATACCAAGTAACATTGCTATTTAGTGCATATACGACATCGATAAGGATTTTATTAAAAAAAACAGTAAAGAAAGTCTTAAAGTCGAGCGGGACCGACTTTATAATACCCTACACCACTTTGCTAATTTAGTAGAGCACCGCATAACAATTAAAAGTTTTTATGGGAGAATTCAATCATACACGCTATGATTATAATTATAATTTAAAGTATATTTTAAATTCGGACTTGTATTGCCCATTTTGAGCACAATTATTTTGACATCGGATAAAGATATATATGGGAGCTATATCCAAATCAGAACTGATCTCGATAAATTTTGGCAATGATATTTCTGAGCTGTATGTGATATATTTCCCTAAATATCGTTGTTACGGAGTGCATATTACGGCATATTAAGGTGGGTAACAAATATAACAAATTGGATGAACAGTACAGTGACATACTAGCTTCTAGACTCAATTCGGTCGTAAGTGCCAAAATCCATCCCATTTGGACAAATATTAGACGTTTGGTGCACAAAAAAGGGTAAATCGGACAAATTTATATATGTGAGCAATATCCAAATCTGAACCGATCTCGATAAAATTTAGCAAATGTATTTCTGAGTTGTATTTGATATATTTCTCCAAATATTGTTGTTACAGAGTGCATACTACAGCTGGGGAGCTATATCTGAACTGATTTCGATCAAATTTGGCATACTTATTTTCAGGCCTAATTTGGTTGTATGTGCAAAATTCCATACTATTCGGGCTGATATTAGACTTTTGGTGCACAATAAAAGGCAAATCGGACGAAGATATATATGGGAGCCTTATCTAAATTTTGACCGATTATCTCCAATTTCAATAGGGTCCCTCCATGGGCCAAACAAATTATTTGTGCAAAATTTCATCTGTATCGGGTAATAAATGCGAACTGTATATTGTTTACAAAAATACATGGACAGACGGACGGACGGACGGACATGCATAAATCGACTCAGAATGTGATTCTATGCAGATCATCAAAAGGAACTATGGGTCTATCTCGTTTCCTTTTGCCTGTTACAAACAAATGCACGGAGACATAATACCCTGACCACCTTATTGTGTAGGGTATAATTATGTGAGCAATAAATATACCGGATCGGATTTTTGAGCAGTATCTGATGGCCGGTATCAAATATCATTTTTGTAGAGTGGCATGTGATGGACTTTAGCAACAAATCGGATGAAACATATATATGGGGGCTATAGCTATATCTAAATCAAATTTCGTCGCTGACTTACCGACGAATTTCGTTAACTATCGAAATTATAGGAATTTGAATTTTATCGATTTTTTGGGTAACTCAGAAAATGTATTACTGTATTACGCCGATACACAATCTAAGAACCGAATTATAAACAGTTCTGTTAAAAAATGTAATCTAAATCAAAACTACGAATATCGGGAGGCACGGTTTTATGGGGGCAATAATGACATGGTGGAGGGTATGATAAGGAAGATGTTTGAACTTCAAATTGTTTGCAGCTACAGAGCCAATTTTGTTTTTGTATGTAGTTTCTAGGCAATTTGAATTTTCTATTCTTTAAACCTCACTCTATAGGTAAGGATGTAATACTCTTCTGGAAATATGATGCAAACTAAAGGATCTTGTAAGGTTAACTAAATTATTACATATAAATATCAAAAAGAAGTGCGTATGTCTTAGATGATGTGGGAATATCCTAATTTGTTTGGAAAGAATTAAAAATATATTTTGCATGTAAAATTCAAAATTAATCAATTATCTATGCGATTTGTTTTATATTATAAGTTTCAATTTAAGTGGAATAAATATGGACTTTCAGATTCCTTTCACTGATGCATATTTTGTCTAATTTCATGATATTATTTTGTTGTTAACTATAAGTTTGTTTGATTTCCATAGTATATTATTTGTCAAGTACTTTTATGGAAATACCAGCATAATAACATATCTACTACCTGTCATTATTCAACCCATTTCAAGACCTTAATCAGAACATGGTTTTTGAAATTAATAATATTTAATAATTCACATGTTTATACCTTTGTACAATTAATATGTAAATGTTATCTTCAAAAATGTTTATACATGAAATGTAAGAATATCATACATGATATATATATATATATATATATATATATATATATATATATATATATATATATATATATATATATATATATATATATATACGCGATGTATTTAAGAAACAACTCAGCACTCTTTGGAGGAGCTTTGCAGACAACACAATAATACGTTATTCTAAAGAAGCATTTCTAAAATAATCGCTTCTTTAGAGTCATGTTCGCACATTAATATACGTGTACAACTTAAATGTAAAAATCATACAAAATTTTTTCTAACCGTCCATCACATTATTTAGTACTAAAACTTGGTGTTCTTTTTATTTTATTGAGAAACATAGACCCATCACTATTATGCAATAATATTAGGCAAATAGTAAAAAACTGTCCATCAATTTAATTGAATCTACAATTATTATAGGTAAGTATGTAGGTATTTCTACCTCGAATACCTCTAATGGCAACAGAAATATCGTATCATGAAAATAGGTTATTTTCCAAGCTTCTGGAGATCGAGTTTTGTTATTCCGCTTCATAAATCAGGCAATAGACGTTTCATAGATAACTATAGATGTATTGCTAAGTTAAGTGTCATTCCTAAACTTTTCGAACTCTTAGCCTCACGTCGGATGTCATATTTTATAAGAAGCATATTATCACCTTTTCAGCATGGTTTTATGAAAGGCAGATCTACTACTTCTAATCTTTTAGAATTTGTGTGCCATGTTCACAACGGATTTATAAATAAACAACAAACTGACGCTATTTATACAGACTTCAGTAAAGCCTTTGGTACCGTAGTGCATAAGCTTTTGCTATATAAACTCGATACTATGGGTTTTCCGACAGCTCTGTTAGGCTGGATTTCATCATACTTGGAGGGTCGTACCCAAAAAGTCATTTTCAATGATTCGTTTTCAAAAAATATTGTTGTTTCTTCTGGCGTACCTCAGGGTAGTCATTTGGGCCCCTTACTTTCTGTTCTGTATCTTAATGATATTCCGGATCACATTCGATTCTCTAAAATACTAATGTATGCTGATGATGTGAAGCTTTACATGCATATAAATTACCTTGACGATTCGACTTCCTTACAATACGATTTACATTCCCTTGTGAACTGGTGCAGTGCCAACGGTATGTCCCTTAATCTTAAGAAATGCAAAAAATTTCCTTGTCACGATCTCAGCCAATACATTCTAACTACTTTATTGGTTCATACAAATTAGAAAATGTTGATCCATATGTCACCAAAAGATTATTTGTAAGCTTAGTTCGCCCAATATTAGAGTACGGATGTATTCTGTGGAGTTCTTTTTATAAATGCTGCTCAGATAAAATCGAATCAGTTCAAGTTCAATTCCTGATTTTTGCTCTACGGGGCCTTAACTGGAACCCGTCAGAATTACTTCCACCTTATGAAAATCGTTTACTGTTAATTGATCTCCCAATACTTGAAAGGAGACGGTTTATGCTAAGAGCGTTATTTATTATCAAATTAACACGCGGTTTGATTGATTCTCATTTTTTAACTGGGGAAGTTACTTATAATATTCCTTCTCGTAGAACTCGTTATTTCGAACCTTTAAAGTTATCTCTCGCAAGAACTAATTTCGCAATCAGTAACCCATTGAGATCCTTATGTGTAATTTACAATAGTCTATGTAATAGTATTTGTTTAAGTAATTCGTTGAACTCTATTAAAAGATATATTCTCCACATGTGATTGTATATGTTCACTTACCTATTTTTATACCCTCCACCTTGGAAAGGAGGGTATATTAACTTTGTCATTCCGTTTGTAACATCCCTAAATATTCGTTTTAGAACCCATAAAGTATATATATTCATAATCAGCATAAAATTCTAAGTCGATTTAACGATGTCCGTCTGTCTGTCTGTCTGTCTGTCCTTCTGTCTGTCTGTTGAAATCACGATACAGCCCACATTATTTGACTTAGAGCTCCAAAATTTAGCAGAGCTATTTGCATTGTGTCTAGGATGGTTGGTATTGAAAATAAGATATATCGGTCCACGTTCTGGTATAGTCCCCATATAACGGTACCTCCCGATAATCGGTATTTTGATGATTTATGCCACATTTTTTCACGGATTTGTCTTAAAATTGGTATTTGTAGGTCATAGCGGGTCCCTGAGCGTGTGGCAAAACATTGCATGTATAGGTCCACGTTGTGGTATAGCCCCCATATAAAGGTACCTCCCGATATTTAGTATTTTAGTTTTTTTACCACATTTTTTCACGGATTTGTCTGAAAATCGGTATTTGTTGGTCATAATGGGTTCCAGCTCCGGTGGCGAAACATTGTAATTATAGGTCCACGTTTTGGTATAGCCCCCATATAACGGTACCTCCCGATATTCGGTAATTTGATGATTTTTGCCACATTTTTTCAGGGATTTGTTCGAAAATTGGTATTTGTTGATCATAATTGGTTCCAGCTTCGGTGGCGAAACATTGCATGCATGGGTCCATGATTTGATATAGCCCCCATATAACGGTACCTCCGATATTCGGTATTTTGATGGTTTTTGCCACATTTTTTCACTGATTTGTCTAAAAATTGGTATTTGTGGGTCATAATGGGTTCCAGCTCCGGTGGCGAAACATTGTAATTATAGGTCCTACGTTTTGGTATAGCCCCCATATAACGGTACCTCCCCATAATCGGCATTTTAATGGTTTTTGCCACATTTCTTCTAATGTTTCTTTTACCCTAAGGTGGAGGGTATTAAAAGTTTGGCCCGGCCGAACTTAATGTTTTTTTACTTGTTTATTTTAAAAAGCTCATTTTTGCGGCACCTGATCTACATCTCCCTTTGCGGAACCAGTAGACCCAGCCTTTGAGCACTAGTTGTCAGAATCTTTAAGTTCATTTTAACGGCACCTAGTCTACAATTCCCTCTGCGAAAACAACAGGGGCAGGGGTGAGAGTGAGAGGCGTGGGAACGAAAGAAAGAAAATGTTTCAGCTTTTTACTGATCATCTGTATTACGCTCCTAAAGGAAAAACAAGAACACTGCCTAAGTGTTACAAAAAATACGTTCTTTAAATTTTTGGATTTGTTTTACTTTTATTTAAAAACCGCCAAACATTCGTATATGAAATTTTGAAAACATGTAAGATCAAAAGGGATACTGAAGAGCACGGGTTCAGCTAGTGATATAATAAAAAGAATAAAACCTTTTTTAATACATATATATTTTGTCAGTGGTTCCCCAACTCGTCCCACATAACAAAGACTAACATGATTCCACCAAGCACAGAACTGAAGAACTCTTGTAACCACGTTGCTATTTTTCCCGCACATAGCCCGTGCTCCGTCAGTTCATGTACCGATACAGCTCTTGCATTCCAACCCTTTTTCTTGTATATAAGAATCAATTAACTAGAACAGAACATTTAATCATTTTCAAGCTAGGGTATAGCATCATTTGAATTTTCAAAGTTCTCGTCCATTTCTGAAATGATTTGATATATCAGTGTTTCTATAACTATTATTTAAATATAATAATATAAGTGAAAATAAAGAAATTTCATTAAAAAAACTGCTCAACAATGTATACTGCCCCTGCTCCGTCAGTTTATGTACCGACACAGCTCTTCTATTCCAACCCTTTTTCTTCTATGTAAGAATCAACTAAACAAAACATTTCATAATTTTCAGGGTACGGCATCATCTGAATACAATTTTTCCTTTTGATAGTCTCGTAATGTTAAACATATATACAGTTTTTTTTTGCATGTGAATGTATTGTTTTGAATAATAAGCAAAAAAATTTTTGAAAAGTTTCAAATTCTGTTGAAATGAACAGTCTGCTCCCTCGAATCGTTTGTATTAAAACGTTTTGTTTTAATTTGGTTTTTTGTACAAGTTATATCTATATATATACAAAAGAAAGTTGTGTTAGTTACAACTTATTTTGACTTTTGAAATGTACAATCGTAATGTTTTATATTGCATAATTTTTTTAATTTTGACTTACTATTTTCGAATGTTTTATTTTATTAATTCTAATTTGATATGTTAGTGTAGTATAAAGCGACTACGGATAAACTGTTATTTATAGATTTTATGTATTTATTGAGTAAGTGGAACTATGCGAATAATATCATTTCAGAAGAGTGTAAGATATGAACCAAAAAATCCAATATTTTATCATGTACGAATAGGTTTTTTTTTAATTTGATTGACTTTATTGAATTGACTCGATTTGAGAACGGAAAATTCAGGCGGGATACATTGAGTGTAGTATAAAGGCCTGCACAAGACGATTTGTATGAATTATGCTTCTTTTCGACACACTGACTTTGTCTACTCAATCATGCGCTATGTATTTGATAGGCAATGACAACCAACAACATCCCCCATTTTGATTCATGTATGCCATTGTCTAAGGTTCGATCGTGGCATGGCTGACTCGAATATTTGCATGGTGTTCTCCATAAATGCAGGTTGTCAACGATAATAAGCAAAAAAATTTTTGAAAAGTTTCAAATTCTGTTGAAATGAACAGTTTGCTCCCTCGAATCGTTTGTATTAAAACGTTTTGTTTTAATTTGGTTTTTTGTACAAGTTATATCTATATATATAAAAGAAAGTTGTGTTAGTTACAAGTTATTTTGACTTTTGAAATGTACAATCGTAATGTTTTATATTGCATAATTTTTTTAATTTTGACTTACTATTTTCGAATGTTTTATTTTATTAATTCTAATTTGATATGTTAGTGTAGTATAAAGCGACTACGGATAAACTGTTATTTATAGATTTTATGTATTTATTGAGTAAGTGGAACTATGCGAATAATATCATTTCAGAAGAGTGTAAGATATGAACCAAAAAATCCAATATTTTATCATGTACGAATAGGGTTTTTTTTAATTTGATTGACTTTATTGAATTGACTCGATTTGAGAACGGAAAATTCAGGCGGGATACATTGAGTGTAGTATAAAGGCCTGCACAAGACGATTTGTATGAATTATGCTTTTTTTCGACACACTGACTTTGTCTACTCAATCATGCGCTATGTATTTGATAGGCAATGACAACCAACAACATCCCCCATTTTGATTCATGTATGCCATTGTCTAAGGTTCGATCGTGGCATGGCTGACTCGAATATTTGCATGGTGTTCTCCATAAATGCAGGTTGTCAACGATAACATCGAACCGTGTCATCGTCAAATTGTGTGTCATTTGTGTACGTGTGCTTAAATTGAGAGAGTGTATGTGTGTGTTACTTTCGACGGTGACCCTGCAGCTAAAATAAAAACTAGTCACGTATTGAAACAGTTATACTACTAGTTCACTGTAGCTAAAATGAAACCAGTTAAGTATTGGAACAGTCATACTACTAGTTGCCATGAGACAGTTGAGTTATTCGTGTTAGTCGAAGCGAAAAGAGACTGACTGTACTGCTTTACTGCACATGTTGTTCTCTTTTGTCTTACAAAGTGCTGCAGTGAGCGCCGCTCTCCCACTCATTGTCGTTTTCCCGTTAGTTTGTGCTTCGATTACAGGGTTGACAAATTATGTTTTTCAGCAATCGTAATGTTTGGTAATGCTTGCAATATAACATTTCATGGGAAAATGGTATATTTACGTATTTTGGCAACCCTTTTTTAAATGAATCAAAGATAAACTGTTTGTAGATCATTCAGTCTGTGGTTTTGTGTAAAGTGGACGTGCTGTGCTTTCTCTGTGAAAAAAAAATATTCAACACGGTAAGTAAAATGAGTAAAAGAAATATGTCCCGGTTAATAAAAAACAACGTGAAGAATACATTAATAGATTAAGAAATAGTTCTAATCTAGAAACACAAAACATAAATATAAATGATAAGCCTGCTGTTTTAACCACAGATTTGTCAGATGAGCAAAGTGATTTTAACACCAGAAACCACAATGTTCAGCAAGAGTTATTTACTGATAAGTTAGGGAAGTGGTACATAAGAAACAAAATTTCCAGGAAAGCATTTGAAGAACTTTTGTGCATTTTAAGAGAAGAGAATTTAAATGTACCAAAGAAAGCAGAAACATTTTTGCTGAAAATTGTTGAGAAACCCATTATAAGCAAAGTTCGTCCCGGCCTGTATTGTCATTTAGGCATAAGAAGTCAATTACAGAAAGTTGGTAAATTTTTATTGCGATTAGACAAAATAATAATTGATATAAATATTGATGGCTTGCCCTTATTTAAAAGCTCTCGAGCTCAGCTGAGGCCTGTTTTAATAAGAATTGTTAATTCCCAAAATGTGCACGTCCTTCCAGTGGGGATTTATATTGGTCTTAAGAAACGGGAATGTATTTTGACGTATTTGGAAGATTTTGTGAAAGAAATGAAATACATAGCAGAAAATGGGATACAATTTGCAGAACATATTTTTAGTTTAGAAATACGAGCCATTGTTTGTGATGCACCAGCGAAAGCTTACATATGTGGTATACCAAGCCATGCGTCGTTCCATGGCTGCAGCAAATGCACCCAAGTAGGCAAAAAAATTGGAAATGTTTTAACCTACAGTACTAAATCAGGAGATTTAATAACAGATGATGATTTTGAAAATAGAAAGTATTTGGAACACCATCTCGTTAATTTTAGAAATACTAAAACACCATTAGAAATAATCGGCGTTAAAATGATAAGCCAAGTGTCAATAGATACTATGCATTTACTAGATTTGGGAATTATGCGGAAATTTATATTACGAATATTGGAGGGAAAAACTATCGTTAAAGTTAGCAAAAGGGATAAGATCTGCATGTCGAAAAAGTTAGAGTCTTTGAAAACATTTGTTCCACAAGAATTTGTAAGGAAACCAAGAAGTTTCGATGACATAGCACACTGGAAGGCAACGGAGTTCCGCCAGTTTCTTTTGTACACTGGGATTTTTGTTTTCAAAGACCTAATTCCTGACGACACATACTACGTTTTTCTACTCTTACATTGCGCATGTAGATTGTTGTTATGTCCTAAGAGCTACCATAACAATCTGGAGCCGGCAAAACAATTGTTAAGGAGAACAAAAGATATACATTGGAAAGCCTACGAATACAGCAAAGGATTGCCAGATCAATAAATACCAAAGAAGACAAAGATAATACTAAACTACAGTATTCTATTGCGATTACTTAGAAACGGTTCTGTGGTTTAGCTTAAGTTTAACTGTGATTCTTATTTTATTGATTATTTATTTTTACTTTATATTAATTAAATGTTGTGGAGTCCCGTTTTATTAATATTAATAAGAAATAAATAATGCATAATTATTGATGTAAGTTAAATTTAAAGTGCAATATGTCACAAAACAAAATTCTAATAATGAAATATGTTTCTCATTTATAAACAGAATTCAATAAAAACGCTCTTGAAAAAGTTGGAAACAAGCCAACGAAACGTTGAGCAAAATATGAAATAAATTCGTTTATTTTCATTTGATTAACTTGACCATAAAAGCCCAATAAACCCATATTGAATAATCTCAAACATTGGTCAACAAAATACATTTCTGAAATAACATCGGAGGGCCAGCCGAAAAAGCAACAAAGAATTCACGAAAAACATCAACATGAGGAACTTCTTTCAACACATAAAATACAAATACAATATAGAAACAACACACATATTAAAACAGTATTGTAGACAAATAGAAAAGTTGGCAAAACACACTGAGAGATCAACTTTTTTACAAACATGCAGAAGATATGCAATTTCTCCAAAACATATCTCCAACTCAGTGCAACAATCATTCTCCTTATTTCTACACATAAAAACACAACAACAAGCAGAGAGAGTAAGAAACAATTTCAAAAGGAAACTTCTTAATATAGAGATAAAAGAAACACACTTACAAATAGCAACAACAAAACAACTAATATCACAGTTAGAGACAAAAATACAAAACACACTCGACGAAACAGAACTGATTAGATTTAAAGACGAGCAATGGAAACGATATTACAACATAAAATCAAAAACAAAAACTATACATTTATCTAAGATAGACAGACTAAAAAATCAAAAATTTGACGAATATAACTTTATCCTTAATGAAGATTGGTTCATTAATTGCACCAAAATAGATTTTTCCAAGGAAAACAAATGGATCCTATCGATGGGTAAAAAATTCGCGCTGCCTGTAACAGCCAAAAACTTCAAACCTGTTTCCCTAATAGCAGACATTGAACAGTGGGTTCAAACTATAAAAGACGATTCAGAAAAAGAAATCACCAGAGCAAAAATAGCTAATAGAATATCGAACTACAAAAGAAATATATATAATAGCGACAAAGAAAAATATATATTAGCAATGTTTGAAGACACAAAAAAGTTAATAAAAGAGATTGGAGATAAAATCATAGTTACATCATCGGACAAAGGAAACAAAACGGTTATTCTTTATAAAGAAGAATATATACAAAAACTTAATGCATTGCTAGAGGACAAATCAACCTACAAGTTAATTCGAGAAGATCCAACAACAAAACTCCAACGATTAAACAATAACATAATAGCTGAACTTCACAAGAAAGACATCATAACAAAGTGGGAAAAATCCAAACTGACAAGTATTGCTGCAGCAGCTCCAGACCTTTACGGATTACCAAAGATACACAAAGAAAACATTCCTTTAAGACCTATTGCCTCATCTATCAATGTACCCTGCTACAACTTAGCACAATACATTGGTAAGATATTGAAAACATTAATTTCCCCTACGTACAACGTAAAAAACAGCATAAACTTAAAAGAAAGGACAAAGGACATATACTTAGATAAGGATGAAATTATTGTATCTTTTGACGTAATATCTTTATTCACAAACATCCCCACACACCTCGCAATAAAAAATATCATGGACAAATGGGAAATAATTGAGGAAAACACTAAAATTCCAAAGCAAATGTTTCTGAAGATACTAAACTTTGTTCTAAAGGACAACAATTACTTTAAATGCAACAACAACTTTTACCATCAGACGTATGGTATGCCAATGGGAAACCCCCTCTCACCCACGATAGCGGATATTATACTTGACACACTACTTGACGATGTTATTAATGAACTCAACGAAAAAGATATAAAACTTAAAATGATAACAAAATACGTGGACGACATCTTTGCGGTTATCAACAAAAATGACGAAAATATTATTCTAAATCTACTTAACAATTATCACCAAAAAATAAAATTTACAATGGAAAAGGAAGAAAATGGAAAACTACCATATTTAGACATGTTAATTATACGAGACAAAAACAAAATTTTAACTGAATGGTATACAAAAGACATATCATCAGGACGAATAATAAATTTCCACTCCACACAACCACTAAACATGAAAATAAACACAACAAAAAGCCTACTTAACAAAATACTGTACTTAACAGATGAACAATTTATAAACAGAAACATTAAAAAGTATGCAGAAATATTGAAGAAAAATAGTTATCCACCTCATCTTATTAAGAAAATAATCATTGACTGCAAAAACAAAGAAAACAAAAATATAGAAAAAATAACTAACAAATCCAATGAACAAATTTTTGTGAGTGTACCGTACCTGCCAAATTTAACAGAAACAAAAAACCTCAAACAAATAATTAAAAGTACAACAACAATGATAGCACACAAATCCAATCAGACAATGCAAGAGATTTTCAAACGCACAAAAACAAAAGAAGACAAACAAAAACAACATAACGTTGTATATGAAATTACATGCAAAGGCAATGAGAAAGAGAAATGCGGGAAAGTTTATGTGGGCACAACAAAAAGAATGCTTGGTGTAAGAATAGGAGAACATCAAAATGATATCAATAAAGGATTAGCAAAAACAGCACTGTACACTGCACACAACACACAACGGAGAGTGGCCACACAGCTGATCTAACAAATGTCAAAATACCAAAGAAGACAAAGATAATACTAAACTACAGTATTCTATTGCGATTACTTAGAAACGGTTCTGTGATTTAGCTTAAGTTTAACTGTGATTCTTATTTTATTGATTATTTATTTTTACTTTATATTAATTAAATGTTGTGGAGTCCCGTTTTATTAATATTAATAAGAAATAAATAATGCATAATTATTGATGTAAGTTAAATTTAAAGTGCAATATGTCACAAAACAAAATTCTAATAATGAAATATGTTTCTCATTTATAAACAGAATTCAATAAAAACGCTCTTGAAAAAGTTGGAAACAAGCCAACGAAACGTTGAGCAAAATATGAAATAAATTCGTTTATTTTCATTTGATTAACTTGACCATAAAAGCCCAATAAACCCATATTGAATTGTTAGATTTGTTTGTACATAATTTTCCAATTGTTTTCGGAGATAGTAGCGTGTCCTACAACATCCATACTTTGCTACATTTGGTGGATAGCATAAGAGACATAGGTTTAATGTCTGGTTCGTCTGCATATGATTTCGAAAATTATTTACAAACAATGGGAAAGTATGTCAAAAAGCCCACGAATATACTACAGCAGATTTTTAAAAGAGTTCAATACGAAAGTTATTTTATCGATATCCCAAGTCAAGGTTTCAGAACTATGAAGAATAAAGGGGTTTGTTACTACTTCAATAAATGTCTTTATACTTCAAAGAAACCAGACAATTTCTGTTGCATTAAACCATATATTCCAATTGAAATTCAAAGATTTGAAGAAGAAGGCGAAGAAAAGTTTGTCATAGGTAAACGATTAACAAATATAATAAGTTATTTGAAGGAGCCAATGGATTCCATGAATATTGGTATTTGCTGCGCCGATGTATCTTCTTTAGGTGATGTAGAGAAATTCTCAATTTTAGAAATAAATTTCAAATTTATGTGTATTTCTCACAATGATAATGTTAACTTACTACCAATTTTGCATAGTTGTCTTTAGAAGCATGAATTACATTTTTTCGTTTGTTTTATTCGGTCCTCACTTTTCGTCTGTATTTTTAATTATATTAATAATCTTTATGTATTTTATGAAACAATTTTTTTTTAAAGATGGATTCACAAATTATAAAGATGCCCCTAAGTGAAAACAAATCATGTAGATATACATAATAAACCAGTTATGAAATATATTATAAATTCGTATGTATTTTCTTTCATTTCAGGTACTGAAAACAACTCATGCAAAAATTGCAAAAAACTTTCCAGAAAAATTGATAATTTACAAGGTAAGAAAAAAATATTAAGAGTGTATACTACACAGTGCCGGAACAGATTTTATTGGATCGTGAAATTTGAAACATTTCTTTTCATATTATTTAATAAGCTCAATGCTTTCTTATCCAAACAAAAAACATTTTATACAAATCTTGGGATATCGCCGATTCACTACTTTTATCGCTGTTTGAACTACGTTTTTTAATTAAATAATATTTTCAATTCAATTTTCAATTTTCCTGTACTAATTTGGTTTAAAATTGCCGACTTTCAGAAACCATCAACGACTTAGTTAAAACTGTCCAACAAAACAGTGAGGCTATTATGTCCGCATTTGCCGAAATAAAGGTAGTCACAACAAAATTAGTTCGACAAGAAACGTCAATCAGCACCGCTACAAATGACTTTCCAATATCGTCTGAAATCATGTTGCAAAACATGGAGGAAAAAATCACTTGTGACAACCGAGATATTTACGTAAGTACAAAAATGTGCTTATTATTTGTATAGTAATATATCGAAAATGAATTAGGAATAAAGTAAATATTTTCTTAATTTTTATAACATAGTAATTTAATCATTCACATTTAGGTCTCTACAATGAGCAAGCTGTGGCGAAACTGTGTCGGAAAAAATATAGAGAATATACTAGATTCTAAAGTCATAATGGATTATAATGTAGACGGTACTCATGGAAAACGCTCTTTAAGGAAATATAAAAATTTCTACAAAGCTTTAATTGGTAAGTTGAATATTTTAACGTAAAATTTGTATAATTAAACAATTTATTAAACATTTTCCAGAAAACATAGAAACTCTAGGGGAAAAAATGCGGAACAGCTACTACGCCAGGCAATGCAATTATGCAAAAAGAAGCAATTCAGAAAGAATTCTGAAAATAAAAAGATCGAGCTGGAGTCAACAGAATATATTGATGTGAATTAAATTTTAGTATTAATTTTTGAGTGAATTATTTTTTATTTTTTATACATACATCAAATGTGGATATGGATTTTTAATTAAATTTTTTATAAATTATTATATTACTTTTTTAAAACTAAAATAAAAAACGATAAAATTAACTAGTATTTAATTATACACAACCAACTAGTGCGAAACTGGTAATGATGGATTGATATACAACTAGAAAAGATGTGAGTAGTATAAAACTACCATGAAGAATACTAGAGTGTGCACTAGTCCACATAAAACTAGTCCAAACACAGTAGTTTACAGTACTACATAACAACTAGTATGTATTTAACTAGTATAGGATCTAGTACTTTAATTGTATACAAATGAACTAGTTAGGCGTATATGACAACCCCATGTTAAAATCGACAGTTCGTTATATGGAAAAAGGACAGATATGTTACTAGTTTGAAGCAAAAAGCAACTAGTATATTTCTACCTACATACTAGTTATTTTGGCTGCAGGGGAGGGTGTGTTTTTGTGTGCGCTGTAATTTTGAAGTAACAAACACCGCGTAAATATAAAATTGAGTTCAATAACAAAATGTGCAGACATTAACAAATGAATAGAAAAAAATGAAATATATACTGAACAATCCCAATTTATTGGTGATTATCATAACATTTTGGTCATAAAAAAGAGGTAAATATTGTTTGCCTATTTTCTATCTACATATAGTGTTCTTTTAAAATTAAAGTTTGTGGGCAGAGATTTGACTCTCATTCAATAACAGAATATGCACAGAATTGAACAATGGAAGTATCTAGTGTTGTTACGTGAATTACAGTAGCACCCATTCTCATTTACACCTCAATACTGGAGGCAAACATTTATGAAATTATAATCAAAATAAGAAAATTTTTCAGGGGTTTTGTAATAAGGATTAACATTTTAGATTGTTTCGTCAATAACCACGAAATGTGAAAAAGTTGTGTGGACCAATTAGAAGTGCCTTTAATATTTTAGTATTCGCCAAGAAATTCTTTATTACAAAAAAATTATTTTTTCACATATCGGAAAAGCAGGTAACGATTGTGCTTTGCCTTCATCACGTGTGTGTCTTTTTCGTTGGCAATTGTTTCGTAATTGTTGTTGTTTTTTGATAGAACATTTTTGTATGACACACTATTCAACATCCCCTTTTATTGGTCATTACATGTTATGACGATGGGTTTGAGTGTAACCGACATGACGAAACATCGAGCATTTGGTTGGATGTCACGTACTGTTATGCGTTTGATCAAACTGGGCACAACATGACGAGCGTTTTCTCTCCATGGCATAAATAGAGAAAATTGTCACATTTGCAGCCCTTTAGTGTAGTAACGAATTATGTGGTGGCGAAACTGAATAGATGATGTCGAAATAATTTATCACGATCACAACAAAGTTAAAGGATAATTACTATTTTAAAATTGCTAAAAAAAATCACGAAAAGAGAGGCTATCCCATTGCAAAAATTCTAAAGAAACATAATTTTAATGGCATCGAATTTAAAAATAATAGCCCCTCCTCTTGGCAAACTTCGTAAAAAATCCAGGAAAATGTTCAAGAATTTATTTTTTTTTTTCAATTTGCTTTTCTTTTTTGCCATTTTTATATAATGTGCGATTTTCTTTTTTCAATTTGACTTATCATATTGAATATAATCGCTTTTTTTGAACAGAATAAATAATTATTTTCACCATCTATCTATATATATAAAAGAAATTTATTTTAGCTACTACGCTTATAACTCAAGAACGACTCACCTGATTTTCATAATTCACAACATTTCGGAATGGGGTTTTGGTAAAAAAAGGATACAATTCAAGGGAATCGCGAGAAAATACGCCAATAGAAATTTGAAAAAAATAGTTTGTGATACATAGTTTTTTTATTTTTCCGTAGTTTTTTCAAATTGTCATGCTATATTGATGTGTATATTTTTGTATTGTTTCGAATTCTGAATGCAAGATGAAGAAAATTAAATTACTGCACAATACGATGTTAAATGGTAACCTTTCCTGACTAGAATTGGCATCGAGCTTTCTAATCACAGGACTTAGATTGTGCTTCAGCTGGAAGATGCGAAAACATTCAAGCAAACAAAAATGGCGGACGCAACCAGGTTCTTATCAAAACGTGGACCTACTTCTTTCATATGACAATAACCCATTAAAAGAGAACTCATTGAGACTGCAATGAGTGAAATACCAAGTATGCGTTGTCCGTAATATGCGGACTACAGAAAAAAGTGGAGCGAATTGAAAATTTCCGAATTCCGAAGCCTTAAAGACATATTATATCGCAAGTACCGTTATACGCCAGAAATTGCACTGCGCAATCTAAAAAAGGGTCTTACATTTCCACATTTTCAAATGTAGGAGTCGTACACATCGTGTGATACATTGGCCACACTTTTGTTGTGAAATATATGAGTGAAGTAAATATGAACTTTTTTAAACACAGCGAAAAGTAATCAAAAGTATTGTTTGTTGGTTGTGTGAAAATATATTAAATTAAAACGTCATAAATAAAGTATTATAATTTCTTAGAAAATAAAATGTAACTAAAGAAAATAAAAAAACATATACAAGTATATGATAGAAAGAATTGTCAGTTACATGTAAAATGGCAATATTGAAATACACATGGATAATAAAAGTGACAGCATATATGTTAAACCCTTATCGCCTGATAGCAGCTTAAATGATTATTTCGATAAGCTACAGGGAGAATGACCAACTTAATATACCACCCATACTATGTATATGGAGGGTATAAAAATTCATTTTAAATCTTACAATAAATAATATCATTTTCAAGTTGTTTTGAGATCTACTAAAACAATTCTATTTTGAATGACATTTCTATTTTGAAAAACATTTTTAATTGTTGTCTTTATTTTAGGTATTTGTAGTGTCTTTTGTATCGCATCTTTTTGAAGTTCCAATATTAGAGATTTTGTGGCACTATGTATATTATTTTGTTGCACCTATTTCAGATATTTTACACCATTAAATTCAGTCTCAGCATCAAACAAAACACAACATCGTGGCACAAATGCCTTCCCTTAATTCACACGTATTGTTTTTGTACCCTATACACACATAGTATGAGAGTAAATTCCGTTTGTTACTCATCGAATATATTCCGTTTGTAACTCATATTCTTGATCAGCGTAAAATCCCAAATCGTTTTAGCCATGTCCTTCCGTCTGTAGTAATCACGCTGGAGTGCAAACGACATGAGATAGGAAGCTAAAATTTTGTAAAGACTTGTCTTTTGTCTGAAATCAGGTCAAGTTCGAAGATGAGCTTTATCAGTCAATGTTTTCGTATAGCCCCGATTTAATTGTATCTCCCGTTATTCTATATTTAGACGATTCTAACCAAATATTCTAACGAAATAGTTTAAAATTCGGTATTTAGAGTTTATAATGGATTAGCCTCTTATATCAGTACATTGTCTATATAGATTCACCTTTTCGTATGGCTTTAATATTATTGTACCTTCCGATATTCGGAATTTTGAAGATTTTTGCCCAGTTTCTAATGGAATAGCTTAAAATTCAGTATTTAGTGTTTATCATTTATTCCATCTTCTGTATCAGAATTTTGTGTTTGGATTAATTTTTCGTATAGCCCCATATGATTATACCTCCCGATATTCGGATATTGACGATTTTAGTTACATTTTCTAACGGAATATTTTAAAGTTCCGTATTTTAAGTTTATAATGGTTTCTTCCTCATGTGGTAAAATATTGTCTATACGTCGATGTTTTCGTATAGCCACCATATAAAGGTATTTCCCGATATATAAAATTCAGTATTTGGATAGCGTAATTGGTTCTTCTGCTTATATAGAAAATTTTCTATATAAGTCGACGTTTTTCTATAGCCCCTTAAATTAATCGGCTTATTTTGTTTTTAAGCCTCAAATATTAAAAATGTGTGCCACATTTGTAAATGTACACTTCAAATTAGTAAATTTGATAATTTGTATCAAAATAATGGAAATAATAGTAAGGTGTGGCAACACGTTACATTTTTATGACACATATGACAACTTAAATCATACGTTCAGAATAAGTGAGTACAAAAACCCTTAACAACTGCAGTACATTTACCTCAAGTGTCATTTCTATTCCTGCTGGGTAAATAATATAAATATTACATATTTTGGTCTAAATATAACAATTGTTATGCTACATGTAGTTATAATTGTTATGCTACATGTAGTTTTAGGGATTCAAACGCTTATTATCTTATCCACAAGTAATTACACTTAATCCCGTGTTTCCTGAAGAGAAAATATTGTGTGGGTCCCGACATTTTTTACGAATTTCAACCTTCCTTTTGGGCAGATGTTGCGAAGAGTAGTTGTAGGTACATGGTACAATAATAACCAGGTAGGGCATATTTAAAACAATTGAAAAACACAACCATGAAGCTGAAGATTTGTGAGTTCAAATATACTAATAACAAGTGCTATAAGTTGTTTTATTCATTTGACTTTTTGAGTGATTTTGGAATTATTCTGCTACAAGCTTTTTATCTATATCTATAAAAAAGAAAAACGTTTGATTGTTTGTAATTTATAAATTCAAAAACTCCTTAACAGATTTTCCCCAAAATTTCCATATATACTACAACATCGCTTTAAAGTAACATAGGTTATAAACATTTTTGAAATTCCGCTTGGAACTGGAGATATGGTATCAGAATCGGAGGTACCTTCAAAAAAATTATTTTTTTAATGCAAATATCTATTGATCGGTTATAAATACAGTCTTTAAATTTGCAATCGTTTTTTAAATTTTTGAAATTGTTTTATTTTTATTTAAAAACCACAAAATATTCGCTAGTATATATATACAATGTGGCGCAAATGTAATCTTCCTATAAATTTTACGATTTTCCCCTAATGTCAGTTCTGTTTTAACATTTTTGTAGTATACACATGCGCAATACACGCTAATAAACAATGTTAGGCTACACTGATCCAGAACGCGGAATATTGGTTATTATTTTAACACCACCAAGAAGAAGATATAAAAAAATATTCATGAGTGATGAGGCCCATTTCCATCTTCGCGTGAAATCCGCGTGTAACCCACGAAAAACTATTACACCCGCTCAAAGTCACTGTATGGTATGCTGTTTTCGCTGGAGGGCCTTTTTTCTTCGAAGACGCCGCGGCCAAATGGTTTGTGTGAATCGTGAGTGTTACAAAGCAATGATCAATGACTTATTTTTGCCGCGGCTTGATGAGTTGGGATTGGAAAACATGTGGTCCCAACAGTACGGTGCGACTGCACACACTGCACGTGCCACATTCGCTGAAGGATGCATTTCCAGGGCGCCTAATCTTTCTTTTTGGCGATTTGGCTACAGCAAGATCGCCTGATTTCTTTTTGTAGGGCAGCCTCAGACTCATTCAGCTCTTAAAGACAATGTAAGTCAACCTATCGCCGGAGGTTTTGACCAAAGTGACGGAAAATGCCACAAAAAGGGCTTAAATGACATTAAACCATTTACATGACATTGTATTTTCGACTCGATGCGAAAAAAATTAAAAGAACAAATAACAAGTTAAAAAGCAGTAAGTTCGGCCGGGCCGAACTTTGAATACCCTCCACTATTTGGAACGAAGTTGGAAATTTTCAATTTTCTATACGACGTGGACCTACATAGGCATTGTTTGTCATAAGCCATTACCATATTCAAAGAGGAAACTTTTCCAATAAGATCAGCGTGAGTTTCAACCCCTGAATTGGGTTTAATATATGAGCAGGTTATATATATTGTATTACCAAAGAATATTAGCTTTGCACAAACAAATTCATTATTTGGGTCGACAAAAATATCGACAGCTTCCGAAGGAATCGAGTGGTGGTCGGCAATCAGAACCCCACCACCTTTTTTTATTCAACCTATCCTTTCTGAAAATTAGATAATTATCGGGAAATATTTCTGTATCAAGAATATCAGGTTTGAGCCAAGTTTCAGTAAAAACAATTATTTTATGTTCACAGTATACACTTTTAAGAAAAACATTACTCAATTTAGTGTTAAGACCTCTTACATTCTGATATAGTATAAATATGACATCATTTAGTTTTTTGATACTGTTTGAATATTCACAGATCTAGGGGTTTTTGTACGTTCTCTGAGAACAAATTCCTTTACTAAGGCACCATCGGGCCAAAACGAGTTACTGACAATAGTATTTAATATTTTGTGAGGCACATTTATTTTAAAAGAGGAAATATCGTTAACTGACAGATCGGTTATTTTAGATTTCACATAATTACGAATAACATCAGTTGAAGTATTTGGCAACGAGGCGCAACAACAATTAACTGATTAGAAAGCGGTTTATTAAAGTCTTCATTTAGAGCAACTGTAGAGTTTAAATGTGTATCATTTACTACGATAGTAGGTTGGTTAGGAGTATTTTTTGCAAATGACGTTGATGATGTTTTATTCCCTTCAGTGCAAGAACTAACGTTCTGTGCAGGAAAAGCCGGATGTGAGTCACTACTGCATTGAGTATAGTTCTCAAAAGGGGGTTAACCACAGTAGGAGAATTTAAACTTATTAAGTTATCAGGGCCCGAATTAGTGCAACCAAGAGTACTAACAACGCTAGCGGACTTTTTCCTTTTAGGAGAAACATCTAAAAATTCGAAGGTATTAACAATTTTTTCAATTCTATCGAAATTTTGTGATACAGAGTTAAAACTTTTTTTAAGGTTTAGAATTTCAGCTTTAGTGTCCTTAAAAAGACAATGGAAATTTATCTCTAAATCACTACAATCCAAACAAGACCAGCGGAGTCCTTTAGATTTATCAGTGATAAAGTCGAATTGTCTGCCATTAAAACCAGCGCATTTCAAATGCATATAGTTATCACATAAATAACACGTGATAGACGTTCAGTAACGTTTTTATAATTCTTTTAAGAGCAAGCCATTATCAACAGTTACGAATAGAAATATGAGTATTAGCTTTAGGTGTAAACGACAGAGTTTAAAGTAGAACTGTGTGAACGGTACTGTTTTTTGTAATTAAATAAGTGCCTGAAAGTATGCTCAGGAACAACGAAATTTAGTAGGACGTAACCCAAGACGAATAAAGCACAAACGTCAAAGTAAAACCAAAACTTTTAATACCCTCCACCTTAGGGTAAAGGAAACATTAGAAGAAATTTGACAACAACCATTAAAATGTCGAATATTGGGAGGTATCGTTATATGGGGGCTATACCAAATCGTGGACCTACACATGCAATGTTTCTCCAACGGAGCTAGAACCCATTATGACCTACAAATACCAATTTATAGACCAATCCGCGAAAATATGTGACAAAAATTATCAAAATACCGAATATAGGGAGGTACCGTTATATGGGGGCTATACCAAAACGTGGACCTATAATTACAATGACTCGCCACACGAACTAGGACCCATTATGATCTACAACTACCAATTTTTAGAGAAATTCGTGAAAAAATGTGTCAAAAATCATCAAAATACCGAATATTGGGAGGTACCATATAACGGTACCTCCCGATATTCGGTATTTTGATGATTTTAGAGACATTATTCACCGGAATTGTCTCAAATGTATGGATACTACAACCTATGAGAGAAAATTGTCTTCGCAGGTCCACGTCTTCGTATAGCCCCCATATAACGGTACCTCACTATATTAGGTATTTTGATGATTTTAGCATCATTATTTACCGGAATTGTTTCAAATTACGAATTTAGAGTTCGTGATACGAACTACAGTCTGCGTCAGAAAATTGTCTATGCAGGTAGGTCTTCGTATAGGTCCCATATATCAGTACCTCCCTATATTCGGTATTTTTCGAGTTTAGGTACAATACCAACCGAAATTGTTTGAGATGTTGTATTTGAAGTTCGTAATTGATGCTACAGCCGTTCACCGTTTATTTCAAGTTTCGAATTTGAATATGGTAATGGCTTATGACAAACAATGCCTATGTAGGTCCACGTCGTATAGAAAATTGAAAATTTCCTACTTCGTTTGAAATGGTGGAGGTTATTCAAAGGTCGGCCCGGCCGAACTTACTGCTTTTTAACTTGTTATTTGTTCTTTTAATTTTTTTCGCATCGAGTCGAGAATACAATGTCATGAAAATGGTTTAATGTCATTTAAGCCCTTTTTGTGGCATTTTCCGTCACTTTGGTCAAAACTTCCGGCAAAAAACGGGCATTGTCTTAAAGAGCTGAATGAGTCTGAGGCTGCCCTACAAAAAGAAATCGATGTTGCTGTAGCCAAATCGCCGAAACGGAAGATTAGGCGCCCGGTAAACGCATCCTTCAGCGAATGTGGCAAGTGCAGTGTGTGCAGTCGCACCGACCTGTTGGGACCACATGTTTTCCAATCCCAACTCATCAAGCTGCGGCAAAAATAAGTCATTGATCATTGCTTTGTAGCACTCACGATTCACACAAACCATTTGGCCGCGGCGTCTTCGAAGAAAAAAGGCCCTCCAGCGAAAACAGCATACCATACAGTGACTTTGAGCGGGTGTAATAGTTTTTCGTGGGTTACACGCGGATTTCACGCGAAGATGGAAATGGGCCTCATCACTCATGAATATTTTTTATATCTTCTTCTTGGTGGTGTTAAAATAATAACCAACATTCCGCGTTCTGGATCAGTGTAGCCTAACATTGTTTATTAGCGTGTATTGCGCATGTGTATACTACAAAAATGTTAAAACAGAACTGACATTAGGGGAAAATCGTAAAATTTATAAGAAGATTACTTTTGCGCCACTTTGTATATATATACTAGCGAATATTTTGTGGTTTTTAAATAAAAATAAAACAATTTCAAAAATTTAAAAAACGATTGCAAATTTAAAGACTGTATTTATAACCGATCAATAGATATTTGCATTAAAAAAATAAATTTTTTGAAGGTACCTCCGATTCTGATGCCATATCTCCAGTTCCAAGCGGAATTTCAAAAATGTTTATAACCTATGTTACTTTCAAGCGATGTTGTAGTATATATGGAAATTTTAGGGAAAATCTGTTAAGGAGTTTATAAATTACAAATAATCAAACGTTTTTCTTAATAATAATTCCAAAATCACCCAAAAAGTCAAATGAATAAAACAACTTATAGCACTTGTTATTAGTATATTTGAACTCACAAATCTTCAGCTTCATGGTTGTGTTTTTCAATTGTTTTAAATATGCCCTACCTGGTTATTATTGTACCATGTACCTACAACTACTCTTCGCAACATCTGCCCAAAAGGAAGGTTGAAATTCGTAAAAAATGTCGGGACCCACACAATATTTTCTCTTCAGGAAACACGGGATTAAGTGTAATTACTTGTGGATAAGATAATAAGCGTTTGAATCCCTAAAACTACATGTAGCATAACAATTATAACTACATGTAGCATAACAATTGTTATATTTAGGCCAAAATATGTAATATTTATATTATTTACCTAGCAGGAATAGAAATGACACTTGAGGTAAATGTACTGCAGTTGTTAAGGGTTTTTGTACTCACTTGTTCTGAACGTATGATTTAAGTTGTCATATGTGTCATAAAAATGTAACGTGTTGCCACACCTTACTATTATTTCCATTATTTTGATACAAATTATCAAATTTACTAATTTGAAGTGTACATTTACAAATGTGGCACACATTTTTAATATTTGAGGCTTAAAAACAAAATAAGCCGATTAATTTAAGGGGCTATAGAAAAACGTCGACTTATATAGAAAATTTTCTATATAAGCAGAAGAACCAATTACGCTATCCAAATACTGAATTTTATATATCGGGAAATACCTTTATATGGTGGCTATACGAAAACATCGACGTATAGACAAAATTTTACCACATGAGGAAGAAACCATTATAAACTTAAAATACGGAACTTTAAAATATTCCGTTAGAAAATGTAACTAAAATCGTCAATATCCGAATATCGGGAGGTATAATCATATGGGGCTATACGAAAAATTAATCCAAACACAAAATTCTGCTACAGAAGATGGAATAAATGATAAACACTAAATACTGAATTTTAAGCTATTCCATTAGAAACTGGGCAAAAATCTTCAAAATTCCGAATATCGGAAGGTACAATAATATTAAAGCCATACGAAAAGGTGAATCTATAGACAATGTACTGATATAAGAGGCTAATCCATTATAAACTCTAAATACCGAATTTTAAACTATTTCGTTAGAATATTTGGTTAGAATCGTCTAAATATAGAATAACGGGAGATACAATTAAATCGGGGCTATACGAAAACATTGACTGATAAAGCTCATCTTCGAACTTGACCTGATTTCAGACAAAAGACAAGTCTTTACAAAATTTTAGCTTCCTATCTCATGTCGTTTGCACTCCAGCGTGATTACTACAGACGGAAGGACATGGCTAAAACGATTTGGGATTTTACGCTGATCAAGAATATGAGTTACAAACGGAATATATTCGATGAGTAACAAACGGAATTTACCCTCATACTATGTGTGTATAGGGTACAAAAACAATACGTGTGAATTAAGGGAAGACATTTGTGTGACATTTGAATTTAATGGTGTAAAATATCTGAAATAGGTGCAACAAAATAATATACATAGTGCCACAAAATCTCTAATATTGGAACTTCAAAAAGATGCGATACAAAAGACACTACAAATTCCTGAAATAAAGACAACAATTAAAAATGTTTTTCAAAATAGTAATGTCATTCAAAATAATTAATAGATCTCAAAACAACTTGAAAATGTTATTATTTGTTGTAAGATTTAAAATGAATTTTTATACCCTCCATATACATAGTATGGATGGTATATTAAGTTGGTCATTCTCTCTGTAGCTCATCGAAATAATCATTTAAGCTGCTATCAGGCGATAAGGGTTTAACATATATGCTGTCACTTTTATTATCCATGTGTATTTCAATATTGCCATTTTACATGTAACTCACAATTCTTTCTATCACACACTTGCATATGTTTTTTTTTTATTTTCTTTAGTTACATTGTATTTTCTAAGAAATTATAATACTTTATTTATGACGTTTTACGGCATATTTAATTTTATATATTTTCACACAACCAACAAACAATACAAAAGTGTGGTCAATGTATCACACGATGCATTCGACTCCTACATTTGAAAATGTGGCACTACATATATAAAGCCTTTATCGTCTGATAGCAGCATTAAGACCCAACAAAGTATATATTCCTGATCAGAGTAAAATTCTAAGTCGATTTCCGGCCGTCTGTTGTAATCACGTTAGAGCCCAAACTGAAGTGAGAGGAAGCTTTATAGTTCCAAGATTTCCAATAGCCCCCATATAAAGGTATGTCCCGATATTCGCTATTTTGATCATTTTATCCACACTTTCATACGAAATAGTTTAAAATTCGGTATTTAGAGTTCATTATATGTTCTACCCCTTTTGGAAGGACATTGTATATAGATACACGTATTAATACATATGGTTTTGATACTTCCCAATAACTGGTATTTTGACGATTTTAGCCACAGTTTCTAACGGTATAACTAAAAATTCAGCATTTGGATTCCGTAATGGGTTCTTCTGCTTATATAGAACAATTTATATTTAAGTTATGGGCCCTACCCTCCCGGTATTCATTGTAGCTAACTTGTTTATGGAATTGTTTCAAATTTGGATTTGATGTCATTAATATCTGAAGTGACGAATACCCATTGCAATTTCAGCATTTAAAGACATATTTTTACATGAGCTACTTTCCAATTTGTACAATTCCAAGCAAGATCTCAATAAAACGCATACAATCCCATTTATTTTACTGAAAATTTAGTTGTAAATTAAAACTATAATAAAGAGCAACATATGAGTTAATATTTCAATATTTGTTGAGTAAATGAGCCTTGTTATAAATAGAACTCGGTTTAACGTATTTTTAAATTTAACGAACTGTGGTGACATTATATACTTTGTTAAATCGAAAACTACTGTATACTGCAAAGAACAAGTTTGTAGTTATTTTGAATTCACTGCAAACCAAACAGAGTTGATTCGAACGATTGGCTAAACAATTAAGAAAGTGATCGGATTTTTCACGACTACTTTGATTTCATGAAAATGTCTCTAAATTCTTGCATTATTATACCCTCCACCTTGGAAAGGAGGGTATATTAACTTTGTCATTCCGTTTGTAACATCCTTAAATATTCGCCTTAGACCCCATAAAGTATATATATTCATAATCAGCATAAAATTCTAAGTCGATTTAACGATGTCCGTCTGTCTGTCTGTCTGTCTGTCTGTCTGTCTGTCCGTCTGTCTGTCTGTCTGTCTGTCCGTCTGTCTGTCTGTTGAAATCACGATACAACCCACATTATTTGACGTAGAGCTCCAAAATTTAGCAGAGCTATTTGCATTGTGTCTAGGATGGTTGGTATTGAAAATGAGATATATCGGTCCACGTTCTGGTATAGTCCCCATATAACGGTACCTCCCGATATTCGGTATTTTGATGATTTATGCCACGTTTTTTCACGGATTTGTCTTAAAATTGGTATTTGTAGGTCATAGCAGGTCCCTGATCGTGTGGCAAAACATTGCATGTATAGGTCCACGTTGTGGTATAGCCCCCATATAACGGTACCTCCAGATATTCGGTAATTTGATGGTTTTTACCACATTTTTTCACTGATTTGCCTAAAAATTGGTATTTGTGGGTCATAATGGGTCCTAGTTCGTGTGGCGAAACATTGTAATTATAGGTCCACGTTATGGTATAGCCCCCATATAACGGGACCTCCCGATATTCGGTAATTTGATGATTTTTGCCACATTTTTTTCACGGATTTGTCTGAAATTTGGTATTTGTTGGTCATAATTGGTTCCAGCTTCGGTGGCGAAACATTGCATGCATGGGTCCATTATTTGATATAGCCCCCATATAAAGGTACCTCCCAATATTCGGTATTTTGATGGTTTTTGCCACATTTTTTCACTGATTTGTCTATAAATTGGTATTTGTGGGCCATAATGGGTCCTAGTTCGTGTGGCGAAATTATAGGTCCACGTTTTGGTGTAGCCCCCATATTACGGTACCTCCCCATAATCGGCATTTTAATGGTTTTTGCCACATTTCTTCTAATGTTTATTTTACCCTAAGGTGGAGGGTATTAAAAGTTTGGCCCGGCCGAACTTAATGTTTTTTTACTTGTTTTTTCTTCCAGATAGTTTTAATAACAAAAATATATATTTATACCCTACACCACAAGGTGGTCAGGGTATTATGTCTTTGTGCATTTGTTTGTAACAGGCAAAAGGAAACGAGATAGACCCATAGTTCCTTTTGATGATCTGCATAGAATCACATTCTGAGTCGATTTATGCATGTCCGTCCGTCCGTCTGTCCGTCCGTCCGCACAGATCACTTGTTTGGCCCAAGGACGAACCCTACTGAAATTGGAAATAATCGGTCAAAATTTAGATATAGCTCCCATATATATCTTCGTCCGATTTGCATTTTATTGTGCACCAAACGTGTAATATCAGCCCGAATAGTATGGAATTTTGCACATACAACCAAATTAGGCCTGAAAATAAGTATGTCAAATTTGATCGAAATCGGTTCAGATGTAGCTATAGCTCCCATATATATTGTTCATCCGATTTGTTATTTTTGTCCACCGCCGTCGTAATATGCACTCTACAACAACAATATATGGGGAAATATATCAAATACAGCTCAGAAATACATTTGCTAAATTTTATCGAGATCGGTTCAGATTTGGATATAGCTCCCATATCTAACTTCGTCCGATTTACTTTTCATTGTGCACCAAACGTCTAATATTTGTCCAAATAGGATGGAATTTGGCACTTATGACCGAATTGAGTCTAGAAGCTAGTATGTCAAATTTGGTGAAGATCGGTTCAGATATAGCTATAGCTTCCATATATATTATTCATCCGATTTGTTATGTTTGTTACCCACAACCGTAGTATGCACTCCGTAACAACGATATTCAGGGAAATATATCAAATACAGCTCAGAAATATCTTTGCCAAATTTTATCGAGATCGGTTCCGATTTGGATATAGCTTCCATATATGTCTTTATCCGATTTAAAATTAATTGTGCACCAAATGGGCAATACAATTCCGAATTTAAAAGATACAAATGCTTCGGCATATTTAGTCCTTTGAACTTTAAATTATAATTATAATCATAGCGTGTATGATTGAATTCTCCCATAAAAACTTTTAATTGTTATGTGGAGCTCTACTAAATTAGCAAAGTGGTGTAGGGTATCATAAAGTCGGCCCGCCCGACTTTAAGACTTTCTTTACTGGTTTTATCTTAATATATAAAAATTAAATGTTGCTGGTTGGAAATTGCATCCATTAAGAAGGAATGATTTGAATAATTTTTTTTAAATGTTTGTCACAGGAAATTTAGGCGGGGCCGTTGTAAAAGAGCAATATTGAAACGGAACCTCCATAGACAATTTTATACTTTGAGGTTTGTCATCTACCAAATCTTCTTAAATACTAAATTTGAAACAATTTCGTCGATAAATGTGACATATGATTATCAAAATACCGAGTATCGGTGCGCTATAAGAAAACGTGAACCTAAATTGTCAATGTTCGCTGTCGGAGCTAGAACCCATTATGAACTACAAAAACCAATTTTTAGACAAATCCGTGCAAAAATGTGGGAAAAATCATCAAGATTCCGAATATGCGGAGGATACTATTATGTAGAGGTTATACGAAAACGTGGACCTATACATACTATGTTCCGCCACAAGGGCTAGAATCCATTATGAACTACAAATGCCAATTTTTAGACAAATCCGCCGAAAAATGTGGCAAAAATCATAAATATACCTAATATCGGGAGGTACCGATATATGGTGGCTATTCAAAAACGTGGACCGATATATCAATACCAACCAGTCTAGACACAATACTATATATTTAGTGATGTTACAAATGGAATGACAAGATTATTATACCCTCCTTTTCAAGGTGGATGGTAAAAAATTGACATGTTACTGAAATCAATCTAACGATTAAACACAGAAAAAATTGGTCGTCGTTTTGTTCTGGCTGCCATATAATGTTATCTCATAACATACTTTGACCAAATTTTTTTCGAAAATATTCTTTTAGTACTGATTGACTATGGCGCATATACACCGTATAACAAACCAAATAAGGTATTTTAGGTATTCATTGGATGGAAGTTTGCCATTCAAATGTAGAAGGTGCCATTTTAGATAAATTGAATGTCTTAGTCAAATCTGAACCGATCTCGATAAAATTTAGCAAATGTATTTCCCCAAATATTGTTGTTACACAAACACAAAAATAACAAATCGGATGAAAAATATATATGGAAGCTATATCTGAACCGATTTCGATCAAATTTGGCATACTTATTTTCAGGCCTAATTTCGTTGTATGTGCAAAATTCCATACTATTCGTTCTGATATTAGGCGTTTGGTGCACAATAAAAGGTAAATCGGACGAAGATATATATGGGAGCTATATCTAAATTTTGACCGATTATCTCCAATTTCAATAGGGTCCATCCTTGGGCCAAACAAAGGATTGGGGCAAATTTCATCTGGATCGACTTAAAACCCCAAATAGGATAAAACATAAATCTGGGAGCTATAGCTATATCCGAACCGATTTTCTCCAAATTTGATGTACTTGCTTCTAGACTGAATTCGGTCGAATGTACCAAAATTCAGGTCAGTTGGACTGATACTGGCCATTTGGTGCACAAATAACCCGAAATCGGTTAGAGATATATATGGGAGATATATCTAAATTTAACCGATTTTCACAATAGAATATATATATATATATATATATATATATATTTATTCAGATATATTTTAATTTGGTATTTAAAATAGCAATAGAGCATGAGTGACATTGAAAACATGATTTGCATTTTTGCGTTTTTATGGATATGTACCCAACTTAACAGTGATTTAGAGCCAACCTATTATTCTTAAGAGGGACAAATAAGTAGAAGTATTTGTTTTATGTTTTTAATCTTCTTTTCACTATTAGACCCTTGTCAAAAATTGATCGATTAAATCCAAAAAGAAAAAAAATAAGTAAGGAGTTGGGTTTCTACGAAACAATATAAATATATATATATATATATATATATATATATATATATATATATATATATATATATATATATATATATATATATATATATATATATATATATATATATGGTATGCAGTTCCACGTCTTCGAGTAGCACCCATATAACGGTTCCTCCCAATACTCGTTATTTTTTGATGATTTGTGCGACATTATTCATCGGAATTGTAACAAATTTCGTATTTACAGTTGGTAATGGGTACTACAGCCTATGACAAAAAAATTCGCATGTAGGTACGTATGCCCCCCATATAACGGTACATGCCGATATTCCGTATTTTGACGATTTTAGTGACATTATTTGAAACAATTCCGGTGAATAATGCCACTAAAAAATACCGAATATCGGGATGTACCCTTATATGGGGAGCATACGAAAACGTGTACCTACATGCGAATTTTTTGACATAGGCTGTAGTACCCATTACAAACTTTAAATACGAACTTTGTTACAATTTCGATGAATAATGTCGCACAAATCATCAAAAAATAACGAGTATTGGGAGGAACCATTATATGGGGCTATTCGAAGACGTGGAACTGCATACGAAGTTTATTTCCATAGATTGTAGTAACTATTAAGATCTCCCAATACGAAATTTTAAACGAATTCGATGAATGATGTTGTTGAAATCATCAAAATACGGAATATCGGGAGCTAACGTTTTATGAGGCTATACGAAGTCGTGGAACTGCATACAAAAATTTTTGTCATAGGCTGTAGTACCAAGTGGGAAGTGGAACTAAACGAATAATATAATTTCAGAAGATGATAAACTATGAACAGAAATGCCAATATTTTAACAAGTACATACGGTTTTTTTTTAATTGATTAATTTTATTTAATGGACTCGATTTTTTCAAAACTGATATTGAAGGCGGGTTACATAGAAGTGTAGTACCGAGCTAAGTGTTGGCAAAACTGAATATATGATGTCGAAATAATTTAACGCGGTCACAACAAAGTTAAGAGATAATTACTTTTAAATAAAAATCGCTAAAAAAATCAGGAAAAAAGAGATTTGATTGCAAAAATTCTAAAATCGAGAAAAAATTTTCAATTGAATTGAATTTTAAAAATAATAGTACATTCTTTTGATAAACTTCGTTAAGAGGACAAGATGAATATGTTTTCCTTTTTTATACCCTCCGCCATACTATGGAGGGTATATTCATTTTGTCATTCCGTTTGTAACTCATCAAAATAATGATCTTAGACCCAACAAAGTATATATATTCTTGATCAGCGTAAAATTCTAAGATTCTATTTTTTCACTTTGACTTATCATATTAATTTTAATCGTTTTTGTGAACAAACTAAAGAATTATTTCCAGAACGGCTTGACGTATTTTGACTATTCATACAATTTCGGAATGGTAACTGGGCGCAAAATCGCGCGAAGCAATGCCAAAAAATGTGAATGAAAAAATCTTTTTGGCATGAATTTTTTTTTTCAATTTGTGATATTCAATTGAATTGTACATTGAAGCGAACACATTTAAACAAACAAAAATGACCGACAAAGCGTTATGGGACTCATTTAAAAAGGTGCGCCTACATCTTTCATATGTAGTCTGTCCAATGAAAATTAAAAATGCAAAATTCATTGAGACTGCAACCAGTAAAATACCGAATATTAAAGGCGAAAATAGTAGAGCGAATTGGACATTTAGTAAGAAAAGGATTTCTATCCTTCCAGAAATTCTTCCCAAATTTTCAAGATTCCTTAATTCACTTTTGCAGGTCATGATATAGGTCATAACCCCGAATAAGAGTACACCCCGATTTTAAGTATATTTTACATTTTTACCATATTTGTCAAACTAATTTCGGCAAATTTTGGTAATTTGAGAAATAACCATCCATGAAAAAAATAATTACTTTTTGACATAACCATCATACCATTTAAGCAATTTTCGGGTTTTGGAACCTTTTTTAATTTTTTTGCCCATATTTGGCATCTTGGTTTCTAAGGGGTAGAAAACCTCTTTGCATAAAATGTTCAATTTTTGGAATTGGCTAAAAGTTGTGTGGTAAGAAAAGAAATTTTGTATTATATTGTCTCATATAAAATTATATAACCAGTAAAGAAAGTCCTAAAGTCGGGCGGGGCCGACTTTATGATACCCTACACCGCTTTGCTAATTTAGTAAAAGTTTTCATGGGAGAATTCAATCATACACGCCATGATTATAATTATAATTTAAAGTTCAAACGACTAAATATGCCGAAGCATTTGTATCTTTTAAATTCGGACTTGTATTGTCCATTTGGTGCAAAATAAATTTGATTTCATATAAAGATATATATGGAAGCTATATCCAAATCTCAACCGATCTCAATAAAATTTGGCAAAGATATTTCTGAGCTGTATTTGATATATTTCCCTGAATATCATTGTTACGGAGTGTATATTACGGTGGGTAACAAATATAACAAATCGGATGAACAATATATATGGGAGCTATATCTGAACCGATCTTCACCAAATTTGGCATACTATTCCATCGTATTTGGGCAAATATTAGACATTTGGTGCACAATAAAAGGTAAATCGGACGAAGTTATATATGGGAGATATATCCAAATCTGAACCGATCTCGATAAAATTTAGCAAATGTATTTCTGAGCTGCGTTTGATATATTTCCCGAAGATATATATGGGAGCTATATCAAAATTTTTAACGATTATCTCCAATTTCAATAGGGTTCGTCCTTGGCCAAACAAATGATTTGTGCAAAATTTCATCTTAATCGGATAATAAATGCGACCTGCATTTTGTTCACAAAAAGATCCTCAAAAGTAACTATGAGTCTACCTCGCTTCCTTCTCCATGTTACAAACAGATGCACAAAGACATAATACCCTGACCACCTTTTGGTATAGGGTATAAAAACAAGTAGAAACCATTTTTAGACAAATCCGTGAAAAATGTAGCAAAAATCATCAGCATATCGAATATCGGCAGGAACTTTTAGTACCCTTCACCTTAGGGTAAATGAAACATTTTTATATAAAAGTGTCTGAATTCGAGCGTGTTTCAATTTAAACTTCCTATACCATTAAGTGAATGAGGGCGTTATATGGGGTCATACCAAAACGGAGGCCTCTATGGGCAATTTTTTATGTACGTAAAAGGACTAGGATTATTAAAATACCGAATATTGGTGGGTATCGTACTATGTGCACTATAGGAAAACGTGGAACTTAATATTCAATGTTCTGCCATCGGGCTAGAACCCATTATGAACTACAAGTACCAATTTTTAGACAGATCCATGAAAAAATGTGGCAAAGACACAATAAAAATTGTTCTGCTAAATTTTGACGTTCTACGTCAAATAATGTGGACATAGTTAAATCGACTTAGAATTTTATACTAATTATGAATATATATATATATATATATATATATATATATATATATATATATATATATATATATATATATATATATATATATATATATATATATATATATATATATATATATATATATATATATATACCTCATGGGGTTAGTGACGAATATTTAGGGATGTTACAAACAGAATGACAAAGTAAATATACCCCCCTTTCCAAGGTGGAGGGTAAAAAAATATGCGGGTCAGCTAGTATATACATCCGAATAATTGAATTTTGGTGGCTATAGCCACATTTTTAATCAAATATATTTTAATTTGGTATTTAAAATCGCAATAGAGCATAAGTGCCATGGCTCAATGAAAACAAGATAGACCAGAGCTACCATTAAATTTTTAATTTTTATGGATATGTAACCAACTTAACAGTGATTTAGAGCCAATTTTGGCAGTCGTATCTAGTTACACATCAACCTATGAACCTATTATTCTTACGAGGGACAAATAAGTAGAAGTATGTATTTTATGTTTTTAATCATCTTTTCACTTTTGTCAAAAAAAAAATTTGCTGACCGATTCAAACCAAAAAAAAGAAAAAATATTAGTAAGGAGTTGGGTTTCTTCGAAACAATGCTCTATCTTGCAAACGGTGGGTGTTAAGATAAATTGGAAAGTTAAATTGGATGTCGCTATCCAAGACACATTGTAGCAAAGACACAGTCACTTAACAGAACTCTGTTAAGGATGTAACAGAGTTTTGTGCTAAGTGGTAAGGGTATTTTTGGATTTTATCCAAGATACAATTCCGAATTTGTCTAAATCGTTAAAATCAGTTCAGCGGTTCTTGAGTTATAAGCGTAGTAACTAACACAACTTTCTTATATATATGTATATTTCAATACTTTTTAAAACATTTATTTCGTTTCGACACAAAACAATTGCATCAAGATTTCTTTCAAAAACCAATTAAACATATAGGCATCTTCTTTGCGTGAAGAATAACATCCATGAAGCAAACGAGAGATGTGAGAATTAACACGTCCCACATTTTTTGGTACACACAATAGAATATTGCTTTGTGCATTGGTTCGTTGGTTAGAATCTTATGGCGCCTTTTTGTACTAAATTCCGTCACTTATTTCAAACTTCATTGGAATCAAAAGCATATATCGTGTTTGGTGCATAAAATATGTGAAATCAGCCGAAAAAAGGCATGAGAGTTATATCCAAATCTTAACCGAATTCAATACAATTTGTCTAATTTAATTTTGGACCAAAATCTGCCACACATTCTGAATTTAATTGGAATCAGAAATACATATCCTGTTTGGTGCATAAAATACATGAAATCGCCCGAAATATACATATATTGGAGCTATGCCTAAACCTTAACCGATTTCAATATAATTCGTCTCTCTGTCCGAATTTCATTGGAAACGGCCAAACATATCGTGTTTGGTGCATCAGATATGTGAAATCGGCCGAAAATATATATGGGAGCTATATCCAAATCTGAACCGATTTCAATATAATTTGATTAAATTATTGTTGCTCCAAATTCCGTTACTCACTCCAAATTTGAAAACTATATCTATGGTCGATCAATAGATATGTCCATGGCATAATTACTAAAGGTAGAACAAAGCTACCCCATAGATACAATTTTTTTCTTTTTGTGCCTTATTCTGTTTTGAATAAAAAATACAATAATCTTAAATTATTTCAAATTTGGTTACAAAATAAATGTAAATTTTAGACAAATGGGTAACAAAATGTACAATTTTGTGACACAAATGTATTGTCCTACTAGTTTTGATTCAATCTTGTGGAAAATCCCAAAATTCCAATCCTCGTTTCACGGGTTTTTCCCAATTACAGAATTGTGTTAAAAAATAACAAGTAAAAAAGCAGTAAGTTCGGCCGGGCCGAACTTTGAATACCCTCCACCATTTGGAACGAATTAGAAAATATTCCAAAAAATAAAATGCATTGAAAATTCTGTTAAAATCTTTAAAATGCCTAATACCGGAAGGTGCCGATATATGGGGGGATATACGCTATTGTGGACCTATATAGACAAATCTATGTCTGGGGGTAAAGTACTCACAAGGAACTCTTTGTGTGGATTTTCAGATAATTCCATTGGGAAATGTGGCTAAAATCATCAAAATTCCGAATATCGGGGGTACTGTTATATAAGGGATATACGATATTGTGGACCTATATAGACAAATAACTTTCAGGGGTTAAAGTGCTCACAAAGAAATCCTTGTGTGGATTTTCAGAGAATACCATTGGAATATATAGCTAAAATCATCAAAATACCGAATAAAGGGGGTACCGTTATATGGGGGCTATACGATATCGTTAACCTATATAGAGAACTCTATTTCAGGGGATAAAGTGCTCACAAAGAACCCCTTGTGTGGAATTTCAGACAATACGATTGGAAAATGTGGCTAAAATCATCAAAATACCGAATATCGCGGGGTACCGTTATATGGGGGATATATGATATCGTGGACCTATACCGACAATTCCGTTTCAGGGGTAAAGTGCTCACAAAGAACTCTTTGTGTGGATTTTCAGACAATACGATTGGAAAATGTGGCTAAAATCATCAAAATACCGAATATCGCGGGGTACCATTATATGGGGGCTATACGTTATCGTTAACCTATATAGAGAATTCTCTGTCGGGTGGTAAAGTGCCCCATTGAAAAATATGGCTAAAAACATCAAAATACCGCTATATAAGGGCTATACGATATCGTGGACCTATATAGATAATTCTCTGTCGAGATATAAAGTACCCACAAGGAACTCCTTGTATGGATTTTCAGACAATTCCGATAAAAAATGTGGGTAAAATCATCAAAATACCGAATATCGGGGGGTACCGTTATATGGAGGATATACGATATCGTGGACCTGTATAGACAATTCTCTCTCTGGTGGTGAAGTACTCACATGGAACTACTTGTGTGGATTTTAAGACAATTCCATTGAAAAATTTGGCTAACATCATCAAAATACCGAATATCGGGGGTACAGTTATATGGGGGATATACGGTAACGTGAACCTATATAGATAATTCTCTGCCGAGGTATAAAGTACCCACAAGGAACTCCTTGTGTGGATTTTCAGACAATTCCGTTGAAAAATGTGGGTAAAATCATCAAAATACCGAATATCGTGGGGTACCGATATATGGGGGATATACGATATCGTGGACCTGTATAGACAATTCTCTCTCAGGTGGTGAAGTACTCACATGGAACTACTTGTGTGGAATTTCAGACAATTCCATTGAAAAATGTGGATAAAATCATCAAAATACCAAATATCGGGGGAACCATTATATGGGGCTATACAATATCGTGGACCTATATAGATAATTCTCTGCCGAGGTATAAAGTACCCACAAGGAACTCCATGTGTGGATTTTCAGACAATTCCGTTGAAAAATGTGGCTAACATCATCAAAATACCGAATGTCGGGGGTACCCCATATAACGGTTCCCCCGATATCTGGTATTTTGATGATTTTAGCCACATTTTTTCAATGGAATTGTATGAAAATCCACACAAGCAGTACTCTGAGAGCACCTTACCTCCTGAAAGAGAATTATCTATATAGGTCCACGATATCGTATAGCCCCCATATAACGATTTTAGCCACATTTTCTAATGGAATTGTATAAAAATCCACACAAGGAGTTCTTTGTGAGTACTATATATACTTTACCCCCTCACAGGGAGTTCTTTATATAGGTCCATGATATCGTATATCCCCCATATAACGGTACCCCCCGATATTCGGTATTTTGATGATTTTAGCAACATTTTTCAATGTAATTGTCTGAAATTCTACACAAGGAGTTCTTTGTGAGTACTATATCCCTTGGCTGAGAATTATCTATATAGATCCACGAGATCGTATATCCTCCATATAACGGTGCCCGCCGATATTCGGTATTTTGATGATTTTAGGCACATTTTTAACGGAATTTTCTTAAATTCTACACAAGGAGTTATTTGTGTGTAATTTATCCCTAGACATAGATTTGTCTATATAGGTCCACAATATTGTTTATCCCCCCATATATCGGCACCTTCCGAGATTTTAACAGAATTTTTAATGGATTTTATTTTTATTTTTTGAAAGTGTCCTAATTCGTTCCAAATGGTGGAGGGTATTCAAAGTTCTTACTGCTGTTTTACTTGTTGAGTCTATAAACAACAAACGATCGTACAAACATTTTCCTCTTTTATAGGTGTAGACTAGCTGTACCCGGTGCGATTCGCATTTATTTTATATGCATTCAAAATTTTATATATGAATATTTGTTGGTTAAAAAAATAAATAAATAAAACATTTAAAAAACGTAATTATTGTAATACTGTAAAGCGTAAACAAACATTTAGCTCGGTCTACCAACGCGTGAACATGCCAGGAAGGAAAGCAGGAACATGCTACATTTAGTTCGCATACACGAAGGGTTTGTCCTTCGGATTTATTAATTTGATAGCAAATGCCAAGCGTTCAGGAAATTGCAATCTTTTGAAGTTGAGTGGCATTTATGTTGCTATTAGAGAATTCACGGTAGCAACATACTTCCCCGTAATAATCGTATCCTTAGTTAAATTGTAGTGTAGATTTTTCTCAATCTGAAAAGATTTTAATATAATTTGACAAAATTTACTTTTACACCAAATTCCGTCACACCTTTCATATTTCATTGAAATTGGAGGTACGTACCGTGTTTGGTGCATCAAATATGTGAAATTAGCGGAGAATATACATGGGAGCCATATTCAAATAATTAACTTGTCAAATTTATTATTGTAACCAAATTCTAAATTTCTTTGCAATCGGACATACATATCGTGTTTGGTACATAACATACATGAGAAAATATATATGGGAGCTATATCCAAATCTGAACCGATTGCAATATAATCTGGCAAATTAATTTTTGTTTCAAATTCTGTTACGCAATCGAATTCGGAGACTGAAACAAAAATGTATATAGCCCATATTACTTTCAGGCGATGTTGTGGTATACTTGGAAATTTTCAGGGAAATCTGTGCAGGCGTTTTCAAGTTCATAAATTACAAACAAATATACAAACATTTTCCCCTTTTATGGATATAAGAACGTATACATTTTTTGGCACACAATTTAACTACAGTGTCTTATGGATTTTTTTTCCTAATAAAGAAATAAGGTTGTTAAACTTTTCAAAACGCCAACGGCTAAGACGCAGCATTCTTTTCCCGGTATACAAACAGCGATATCTAATTTGGTAACATGAACAAGACTCTGTAAAAAAACTTAAATTTGAAGTGAAAAAATCGGCAGAAAACTGCTAGTAAATTAGGTGGGAAAAACCATGGTAGATAGTGAACCATGGTAGAAGAATACAGCTGTATATCTTCAATGATTTATTTCGCAACAAAATGGGTTAATATTTCTCATACATACGAATTGAACATTTTATAAGCAATTTTTATATTATTAAACACAAATACAACCAAATTTGACGTGTAAGCCGTACAAATAAAAATTGATTCATTGTACTTTGGGGCTACAACATTACAATCTAAAGTCTTACACTCTCAAAAATAAGCAATTTAACTAGTTGTTATGATTTTTTAAAAGCATCACTTTTCTAAGATTTTCAAAGATCGAAATTTTACACCATTTTTAAATACAAATATCTATCCCCCACAAACGTCAAAAATATAAATTTAGATGTCAGCTTAATTTTGAAAATGCTTTAAATAGGTTCCAATAGTATTTATGTTTTGACGTTAAAAGAGCGCCATAAGATTATAACCAAGCTACCAAGGCAAAAAACAATATTCAACTGTATATACCTAAAAATGTAATCAAGTATTTTGAACATATGGTTCAAAAGAAGGCAAATTTCATGAGGAGCTCTTATACAATTTGTGGGACGTGTTAATTCTCACATCTCTAGTTTGCTTCATGGATTTTATTCGAAAAAGCAAAGAAGTTGTCCATATGTATAATTGGTTTTGCAAAGAAAACCTGTTTTGGACACAGCACATACTAATGTAATTGTTATGTGTCGAAATATTGTTGTTAAACAATTGAAATTTAGATAAAATAAATAATTCAGTTTAAGAAAACAAAACAGTACATTCATTCACCTCTTTTAACAAATTTATGACGTATGTGCATTCGTATGTGTATGTTTTTGTGTCCATAGAAATATTCGTTGTTCATGGTGATGACGTACTTTATCGTCGCCAACAAATTTATTTAAACACTGAAATATTATCTTCAAATATGTTATACTACCAAAAAAAATTCTCAACACTGCGATATATTGTACTAGGTCGTACTACTTACCTATCGCCAAGGTATATCATACTTACATACATATGAATGTTTTTTAGTAAATATGTGTGTTAGCATATTTATTTATTTCTTTAATTTCCTCCTTTGTACCACACACAACACCTGTATTCACATCCCGTTAAGATTCTGTGAAGGTTTACACCATATGGGTTTGCTAATAAAAACTGAGAACATATCAGCCTCGTACATCCATAATTATAGAGATTTTTGGAAGAGCTTATTGAAAATTTTACGAAGACAACAAAATCACTATCATTAAAAAATCGATTAATCGAAACTTTAGCAGTTGTGTATATGTGCACCTATCACTCCAAATAATATACAAACACATTAACCCACGAAATAAAATTGAAAAGTTTTTGTTTTTATTTGGAGCGAGATGTTTGTAATAACTCTTACTTCTTAAACACTGGTAGCACCGTTTTTCTCGCTCGTGAACTGCACTCACGCTAGTGCCGTATTGGACTGAAAGCTTGGAGAGATGTAGTGTTGCTTAAAAACATTTTCTCTCAGTTCGATAGAGCGCATGGTTTTGACAAAAGAAATACTTTTTGATACATACATATTTACGTGCCTTTATATATACATATGATAATAGAGTGCTCGTCTTACCGGGCAGCAAAAAAAATAAAAAAGTTGGTTTAAGTTTTTTATTTAAATCTATGTATGTAAAATATAAATAAATAAAAACTAATAGCTATTTATTAAAGTGTATTCATAATACCCTAAAAATACGCGTAGAATTTACAATTACAATTTAGAAGTTACATATATTTATATAAATATTTATACCCTCCACCATAGTATGGAGAGTATATTAATCATTCCGTTTGGAACATCTCGAAATATACATATTAGACCCCATGTATGTTATGTCTGCAGGACTTTTGGTATTGAAAATGGGCCATGTAGGCCCACGTTTTAGTATAGCCCCCATATAACGGTACCTTCCGATATTCGGTATTTTGATGATTTTAGCGACACTTTTCACCGGAATTGTTTCAAATTTGGTATTTGAAGTTCGTAATGTATACAACAGCCTAAGACAGAAAATTGTCTGTGCCGGTCCACGTCTTTGTATAGCCCCCATATAACGGTACCTCCCAATATTCGATATTTTGATGACTTTAGCTATTATTTACCAGAATTGTTTCAAATTTAATATTTGAAGTTCGTAATGGATACTACTGCATAAGACAGATAATTTTCTGTGCAGGTTCACGTTTTCGTGAACTTGTTTCAAATTTAATATTTGAAGTTCGTAATGGATACTACTGCCTAAGACAGAAAATTTTCTGTGCAGGTTCACGTCTTCGTATAGCCCCTATGTAACGGTACCTCCCGATATTCGGTATTTTGATGATTTTAGCTTCATTATTACCGATTTTTTCGGATTTCAAATTATAATATTGTAATGGCTTATGACAAATGTTACCTAGGCAGGTCCATGTCGTCATATAGACCCTAATATAACAGCTACATTCGATATTTTTAAGATTTTAACAGAATTTTAACGGATTTTATTGTTTGGCCCGGCCGAACTTACAGCTTTACTTTTTTTACTTGTTTTTTTTTATTGCATGTTGAAAATAAAATCCATGGTAGAATCAAGGGTTTAGTCATGCAAACACATACTTGTCACAAAAATATTTAAAAATCCATTGTAAATAAACAATTAAAAGATGAAAACCTAGTTTTTATGCAGTGAAATTTGACAAAGTATATTACAGAAAATTCAACGGTGGGTATGTTTATTTGGAATGACTTTAACTTCTTAATTTTACTATGATAAAATAAAATAATTAAGAAAATGTAAATGTTTAGAAATGAAAAAAAATAAAACATTAACATTTTTAAATATTATCAACAGAAAGATGAATAAAATAGCATATTTATGAAATATCTAGGTTCGCTTCAGATTTTCAGTGAGTATTCACAAGTCTAATTTCGTTTTTATTAAACGATTTTATTTAGCTCACCCTGTTTCTCTTATTTATTATTTATTCTTGGGTCAAATTTAGTAATTAAAATTTCACCCTCTTCCTGTGAACCGATTAATCTGAAATTTTGTATACCATTTGGATTTTGGTGACAATACAATTATGTTTATTCATTATCATTATAAATCCAAGATGGCGGGCGCTACAAAATGGCGGATAACGTAGGTTTTATCAATCCCATCCATATGGATATCCAATGAAAGGTCGCAACAAGCAGAATACAATTTACTATGCAAAGTTGAAATCTAATATGGCCGCCGCTACCAAATGGCTTATAAACATTTTTTATCAATTCCACTAATGTGGGTAACAAATAAAAGGGCTTGACAAGAAGAATGCAGTGCACTATTCAACCTCAATATTTAAGATGTGCGCAGCCACTAAATGACGTATAATAATAAGATTTAAATTTAGAAATTACATCTGTAATTTAGGTATCTGATTTATCCAGCCTAAATCCACCACCCAAGTCAAAATTTTGTATTGCGTTGATGACTGTGTGGCGTTAGGGTGGCTAAAAATGACACGTCGTTAGTGGTACACCAACCAAGATAAGGCTAAAGGTTAAAACGCGGCGAGAATTGTATGGCATTTGGGTGGATAAAAATGATATGTTGTTAGCGTTTTTCCCTCGAGACTCAGGCACATCTTGTTGTACACCATCGCTTTTTGAAACCTTCGATTACGTTGTGTTAAAGTTTCTGTTTTATTTAAAGTGTCAACCCCACCAGAGGTCCAATAAAGAAGCAAGGCTTTATTGGACCTCTGGTGGGGTTGACACTTTAAATAAAACAGAAACTTCAACACAACGTAAACGAAGGTTTCAAAAAGCGATAGAAAAGTATAACAGGTATGTCACCACTGTCCGGAAACTATTTGCGAATAATTAGGAAACAATGGCATCAAACAGAATTTCTGATTGTCGACGAGATTTCCATGGTGTCTTATCAAATGATATGCATGATAGAACTGTGAAAATGAGTTTTTTTGAAGGAGTAAACGTATTACTTTTCGGTGATTTTTTACAACTGCCTACTATAAAACGAACAGGAGCACCCCTTTTCAAACAGCCAGAACATCTCCAACCAGCTACACACCAACAGACACCAGACTTTTATTGATATTTTTAATGTTTTGAGAGTCGGTGAGCGAACAACCCAACATTTTAGTATTTTAATTGGAACATTTCTTCAAGACACAATTGATGAGTTTGCTATAGACAAAGCGTTAAGGGTATACCCATAATTTCGCAGGAGACGGAGTTCATCTTATACACCCGAAAGCCATACAGTTTCCAGCTAAGTACAATTACGGGACGGCTGAAAGAATACAATATACAATTACGGGACGGCTTCTACAATATATAAAATGCATTGCAGCACTGTGGATCACGCAGTCGCATACTTACGTGCGTAACTGATCTTTGCTGGGACTACGTATAGAGGAGTTGGATTGCAATAAAGTAACGGGCAAGAAACCTTGCAATAATGAAGCAGTAAATGAATTAAACATAATGCGAAATAAAAACTAAAAAAAAAATTGGGGAAAAAAAAACTAAAACTAAAAACCAAAAAATAATAAAATCGATACAGTTATGGGAATTATAAACATATGCATAGACTAGACTAAAATAAAACCGTAGGGCACGTCGAATTGGGATAGAAGGCTAAAATTTTGCATACATGCATAGTTTACCAGTAGGTAGGTAAAGTTCGTAAATGGGACATGTCGACCCACGTTTTCGTATAGCCCCCATATAACGGTACCTTCTGATATTCTGTATTTTCATGATTTTAGCGACAGTATTTACCGGAATTATTTCAAATGTCGTATTTAAAGTTTATAATGGGTATTTAAAGTTCACAACTACAGCCTATGACTAAAATTTTTGTGTGCAGGTCCACATCCTCCCAATACTCGGTATTTTTATGATTTGGACGACATTATTCACCGGAATTGTAACAAATTTCATATTTAAAGTTCGTAATAGTTACTACAGCCTATGACAAAAAAAAATCGTAAGCAGGTCCATGTCTTCGTATAGTTTCCATATAACAATTTTCATTTAAGTGGTAGTTTCTAGAAGTTTTTTGAACTTTTTCAAGTTCCTTCCAAATAGTGTATTAAAAGTTCGGTCCGGCGTTTTTACGTGTTTGATTTGGCGTTTTATTGGTTAGGTTAGGTTGAAAAGAGGTGCGAAGCAAATTCGCCGCAAGCCCTGTTGGGCATACACTTAAGCCAGTATAGGCCTGTTGTGCGCTCTAGACTAAAGGTTAATTTTTTTTTGAAGAAGGCGGGTAGTTTACATTCTGTTATATTTGCAATTCAGTTGCCTTTATGAAATTCCTTAACTGTCTTATATCATTTACCATGGTCTGATTAAGGTCTGGTATGGTATCTGATATTTGCAAACGCTGCGCATTGGCAGAGAAAATGTTCCAGTGTTTCGTCATCTTCCCCATATGCCCCGCATATGCTGTTTTCTGCACATCCTATCTTGTACAGATGAGCTTGTAGGCCCAGGTGCACCGTAAAGATGCCTATTACGTCACTAATCTCCTTTTTACCTAGTAATAAAATGTTCTTCGTTGTTATCTCATCGGAATCGCCCCATAAGATTTTTGTGGCTTTCCCAACGCCCTCATTGTTTCATAGGGATATGTGGGCGTTTTTTGCCCATGTCTTTAACACTGGACGTGACGCATTTAGCGGCACTGGATTGTCTACTTTTATCGTTGATAATTCCCTGCCTGTTTTGGCGAGAGAATTTGCTATCTCGTTACCCCAAACTCGCGTATGACCTGGTACCCATATAATACGTACTACGCCGTGTTGAGAAGTTGTTGATTGAATTTATACATTCCAAAACAGTTTTTGAAGTTACTGTTTTGGATGTTATTTCTCTTTCCGCTTGCCCGATCACAATACGATCCTGCAAGCGGAAAGAGATTTCGGTGTTTGTATCCTCGATAAAAAGTTCCAGTCCCGCTCTCTCCCCTAGCACTGAGCCGTCTGTATGACAACAGTTTCCAGTCGGCATTTATGTACGAATCCGTCGATCCACGAGTTAAGGCAGCATGAGGCAGCTACAAAAGTTTCAGGTATCCGGTCCGATACAAAATTTTCCATAGATTCTCCCGTTGCTACCTGTAAAATTATTTGATGGTATGAAGCGTGGCCTTTGATTATCCACTCGTCCGTCGCCCTGAGCCTTAAGGCCGCGACGGCCGCTTCATACCGTATCTGAATTTCTATTGGGTGCACAAATAGAATTGTCTCTATTGGCCAAGTTGGTGTTGTCCTCATCGCGCTGCAGACATTCTGTAGTATTTTGATATTACAATTTTTATCTATAGCTGTCCACCAGACTACCGGTGCGTATGTTAGAACAGGTCTAATTACGCTTTTGAATAGCCAGTAAGTCATCTTTGGATTGAAACCCCATTAAGAGCCTATAGCCCTTTTACACGTTGCCCAACATCTATTGTTTGCTCTTTCTTGGATGTGGTCCCTCCAATTAAGTTTCCTATCTAGAATCACATCCAGATATTTAACCTTATTAGAAATATTGATTGTCTGGCCCAATTTTCTTTTCCTAGTGAATAGACATATCTCAGTTTTTTCCGGGTTAACGTTAAGACCTCACGGTCTGGCCCAGTTGTATGCAAGTTTCAGAGCCGACTCGGCCCTTCTGCACAGCAAGATTGGGTTCTTTCCCCTCAGAAGTATTATAAGGTCTGCATAACAGACTGGTTCAAAGCCTTAATTGGTTAAAGTTCTTAGAATACTGTTAATGGAGGGGTGATAATATCCCTCCCTGTGGAGTTCCTTGACCAACTTTGTCCCTTATGTTAACGTCATATAGCCCACAGCTTATCCATCTATTCCTTAGCATATGGTTTATCCAGTCCCTTAGGGCCCGGACGACCTGAAAATTATCTAAGGATTGGATGCATTAATCTGTGCTGACGTTGTTGAACGCACCTTCAATGTCAATGCATACATCTTCTTATCGAAGGTGCTCTCGATGTGGTGTACAACCTCTTGTAATGCGGTTTCCATTGAACGTCCTTTAACGTATGCGTGCTGTTTGTATTTAAGCATATCGTTTGCAATTCTGCTCTTAATCATGGTGTCGATTGTACGTTCCATGGTTTTGAGTAAGAACGATGTAAGACTTATCGGTGGATAAGACTTGGGTATTGCGTAGCTCGTCTACCCAGGTTTGGGTATAAAAACTACCCCCGATTCCTGCCAGGCTTTAGGGGTATACGCAAACTTTAGGCACGCGTTGAAAATTCCGGCTATGTTGCAGCCGGGAAGATCACATCTGGTTCCGCTGCCTTAAACGAATTGAAACTTCTGATGGCTTCCTTTAAGTTTAAATTTCAGGTGCTTCCTCAGTCGCAATCCTTCTATCTTCCGATATATCCACGTGTGTCGTGATGCTCGGCGGAAAGTATGTACTCATCAGATGCCCTCACGATCGACGCCCTAGTTGGAGCGAAATAGTGATCATCCATTTCAATAGTGTGTATCATCCATTTCATTGGTAAATTGTAGGAAATTACGCAATGTTTGTATTTTGACAATAAATAAATACCATGGTGGAATTAAGAAGTTAAAGTCATTTCACATAAACATATCCATCTTTGTATTTTCTGTATCTGAGCTTGTCTAATACAACTAGGAATATGAACTCACACAGCAAATACAGGACTCGTTTATTTACATTTTTCAATATTCAATAAATTTTGTGAAAATATGTGTGCAATCGCTTCAACATAACCAACACAAAGTTCTGTGACAAATATGCTGTTCAATCGCGATTGTTTTTTTATTTATTTTTTTGACTTGCTTTCCTTCTTTTTGCGAGAGAGTGGCAGAAAAAGATCCAAATCATTGTCAACATATCAATTAATACGGGTAAAATTGGCCTTATCGAAATAATGGTTTCAATACATTTGGAGTCGGGCGGTTTAAATTCAACAGCCCGTCAATCATCCTATTTTTTTTTCTTTTCTTACGACTTTGAAAAAAAAATTAAACACATGAGTATGATTGTATGACTTTACCTTTTTCAATTTGCTATGATAAATACTTTGTTCAATTTCTAAAAGATATTTACAAAATCTTAAATATTGAAAGAGTTTTATATGAACACTGCCATTGACACGTCTAAAAAAGATTATCGGAAAATATAAATATATTAAAGTCTATGCACAATTTTAATTTTAAAATATGGGAGCCAATTATCACAAACATAATTTAGATTTTCCAGGAAGCCATACAATTTAATATGACCTCCAGATTTCCATTATTTGTATATGAAACCCTATGGAGAACATTACAATTTATAAATTGGAATAAATATATTAACGATGAAATTCTAAAAAAAAATTACTTGATTTTCACGGAAAGTTCATAATAACAGTGATGCGGCAGGTTAAATAATATCAGTAGCTGTTCTTAATATGAAAAAAAAATCTAACAACCTTATGCTAAAAGTTATATGCACAAAGAAAACTAAAATCAACATGTAGACAAGCAGCTAACTTCGCCGGGAAGAGCATTTAATACTCTCCACCATTTGAAAGAAACTTGCAAAATGTAAATGTAAAGGAGAGATTTCCACAATCGGACAGACAGATCGAATCCTTTAAAGTAAAAAAAACTACACACACTTGCAACATCAAAAAGTAAAGACTTTAATGTAAGAAAACAATTACGGGGTGCTTTTCTAAGGGCTTGCTGATTTGAAATTTAAATAAAACACATGCTAAATTATTTCCCGTAGTATGACAAGTCGCACGATCCTGTTAGAACCACATTTCGTTCATATCCATATATTAAAGATTTGGCAACAAAAATTCATTGATCATGATTCTGCATCGACTACCATTTACGGCAACGTGTCGCCTTCCTCATTTAAAAAGGACCGATGATTCCACCTTTATAAACATTTCTAATTGAACACTGTTTTTGAAAAAAAAAAAATCCAAGATTTGGAAGCGGAAGGTCTGGAGTAAGCCTATTCATGATGATTTGCCAAATAATACTGAGTAGAGATGTCACTTTAAACAGTCAAAACTTCTGTCGGACAGCAGAGTAATTCATATTAAAAACAAGTAAAAAAAAACCTTTCAATGCCCTCCACATTTGGATAGAGAAAACATTTTTATTTAAAAGAATCTGAATTCAAACGTGTGCCAACTACTACAATACCAGTAAGACCGTTTGATAATACTGTTAAACTTTTCAAAAAACCATAAAGTGAATGAGGCCGTTGTGTGGAGGCCATACTAAAACAGGAACCTCCATAGACAATTTTATACTTCAAGGATTGTCATCTACCAAATCTTCTAATAATACCAAATTTGAAACAATTAAGTGGGTAAATGTGACTAGAATTATCACATTACCGAGTATCGGCGGGTATCGTTATATATGCACTATATATCGTTTTATATTCAACGTTCTGCCGCCGAGCTAGAACCCATTATGAACTACAAATACCAATTTTTAGACAAATCCGTGGAAAAAAATTGTCAAAAATCATCAAAATACTGAATTTCCTGAGGTGCCATTATGTGGGATCTGTACGAAAACGTGGACCTATACATAATATGTTGCGCCACAGGAGATAGAATCCGTTACAAACTATAAATACCAATTTTTGGACAAATCCGTTGAAAAAAGTGGCAAAAATAATCAAACCACCGACTATAGGGAGGTACTATGATATGGGGGTTATACCAAAACGTGATCTGTATATACTATTTCCGCCACCGGAGCTAGAACTCATTACGAACTAGAAATACCAATTTATAGACAAATCCCTAAAAAAATTTGGCAAAAATCATAAAAATACCGAATATCGGGAGGTACCACACAAAATTGTATACAATACAAATTGTTCTCCCAAATTTTGAAGTTCTACGTCAAATAATGTGACAGACAGTCGGACATCGCTAATTTGACTTAGAATTTTATGTCGATTATGATTATGAGTACATATACTTTATGGGGTCTACGACGAATATTAAGGGATGTTAAAAACGGAATGACAAAATTAATATATCCTCCCAGACACCCCTTACAAACGTCGGCATGGTACAATGAAGACAAGGTAGGCTAACTTTGAAAAAATTGCAAGTATAGAGGTCTACCTGTTTGGCTTGTAATGTCAGAATTACTATCAAAACAATAAAAACACAAACAACTTGTTGCATTGATTTTGAATAAATAATTTAATACCGCGAAAACTGAATGAAAGGTCAAAATTTCTTTTCAAAATCATATTATATATATCTCTTATGGTTTATTTCGCGACAAAACTGTAGATTTTGTCGATGAATTCGTTGCAATAAGCATTTTGAACACACCCGAATTTGAATATTTTCTGAACAATTTTTTTTATTATTGAAAAGAAGACACACACATAAGCAAATGAAGTTGACATATTAAGCCAGAAAAATAAAAAAAATTAAATCATATGGTAGTTCTGCCCTACCTTGAATTCATTGTACCATGGGTATAGGCCTGAAATGAATGTCCCTGCTGAAAAAAATCGATACACAGCTTCCAACTTTATTTTATTTTCACCGGCATTTTGAAAGTGTCATTAGGTCGGCATGATTTTGACATTTTGTCGGTATTGGCAGTTTCAATTCCTGTACTTTTGAACTGTTTTTAATAGTTTACTCCTATGCTAATTTTACTCCTAAAAGTATTGGAGCGGAGCTATAAATAAATATATTAAGAACACTACCTCTGTTCCTTTACGTCTCTTACAGCGTTACCTAAATTTCGACGCACTCGGTCGACGTTTTTTATTACTCAAGTTAAACATATGCGTTTAATGCAGCGCTGCTCAAAACCCAGACCTCGCTTACCAGTCCAAATTCTCTTAGTACTTTTAAATCATAAAAAACCCGTGTTAAACATAATTTATAAACTTTTTGTAATAATTCGATTTATGGATAAGTATTAAGCAAAACAGAATTATTATTTTCTCTTTTTGGTACTCATGTGCTAGCACACGGTTTTAAGCAGTGCTGATTTAATTTTACCGTTTCGAAAGGAGATAACGGGCAAGCAAATAAATGAAATTACAAATTTGTTATTTTGACTATTAAAACGTGAACTCAATCGTCTTGTCCTTTGTAAACGCAAAATTAACATATAAACATACATATGACTCTGATTATATATAATATCTATGTACTTGATTGTTACACAAAGAATGAAACGAAAAAGACCAATATTTACATAGATTAATTTTACCTCGATTATATTATGCGCAAAATATTCAAATTTAGTTGTAAAAACATACTCGTAACTTTATGTGGACAAAATGTACCCATTTAGTAACAAAATAAATCTTTAAAAAACATAAAGAAAATTATTTTATTTATATTGACCCTTCATTCAAAGTCGAGTGTTTTGTTTATTTATTAAAAAAAACAAGAAAAAAGCAGCTAAATTCGGCCGGGCCGAACTTTTAATACCCTCCACCATTCGGTAGGAAATTCCACCAAAATTAAAACCGTTATATGACGTGCACCTGCATACGAAATGTTTTTTCATAGGCTGTAGTACATATTACGAAGTTTAAATACGAAATTTGTTGGAATTACGGTGAATAATGTAGCAAAAATCATGAAAATACCTAAAATCGGGAGGTACCGTCATGTGGGGGCTATACGAAGGACCTGCAACGAATTTGTTTGCCATAGTTTGTAGTACCCATTAAGATCTTCCAATACGACATTTGAAACGATTCCGGTGAATAATGTTACTGCAATCATCAAATTACCGACTATCGGAAGATACCGTTCATGGCAAAAATTATAATTACCGTCGGTTTTAGATATTTTGAATAGCCTGATCTTATTTTTCAGCTATATGCTTTAGTTTGAGTGTTAAATACCTATATGATAAAGAACATCTATAAAAGCCCATGTGAAAATTCAGCTCTATTTTTGGTATTGTAAAAAGCATTTAAAAGAGCTATAATTTGAAATTTGTATTTCCAACGTTTAAAATCCCGTACTGCGTGGTATTTACTTTTGTCCACCTCATACTTGAAAGCAGAATGTTGTCAGAATAGCCAAAAAAATACTCTTTTACTCCGATTACCGTAAGATAGGCATTAATTGTTTGTCATTTAAATTGTGCGGTGGAGATCCAATAAAGATACTTTATAATTTCGTATTTTTTTTCATGTTTCTGCCACAATTTCCGTTTCTGCCAATATTCTCTTGGGGGTTACAAATTCAATAGAATACCAAATTGTCTTTTCTGACCACACATTGGTTGGGAAAGTGGACTTGGGGGTATACTAATGTGGGGACTATACTTAAATATATGCCTATGTCGATAGTTATCTGTAAGATAATTTTCTACCCCAGGTAGCCACAAGACTAAGATTCGCCCTTTTCCGAAAAATAAAAATTTTATAAGAACAGGTTTTCTTCCCCCTTAGAAACAAAGATGTCAAATAAGGGCCCAAAAAATGAGAAAGTGGCCAAGACCCCGAAAATACCTTAAATTATATGATGGTGATACCAAAACGTGATCATTTTTTTGCATGGATGAAGAAACAACATAAGCTAAAATTAGTACGAAAAATATGGTTAAAATGTAGAATATAATTGAAATCGGGTTGTTCCGTTATCGGGGGTTATGACCCATATCATGACCTGCCAAAGCGATTAAAGGTATCTTGAATGTTTAGGAAGAATTTCTATTTTGCGTCCTTTATAGTCGTTATTTGACTGATTGCAGTCCCAAGGTATTTTTCTTTTTGTGTTCTCATTTGACAATTTATCGTCATATGAAATAAGCAGGTCCACTTTTTGAAATGAACCCCATAACGCTTTTTCGGTCATTTTTGTTTCTTTAAATGTGTTCGCATCCTCCAGCTGAAGCACGAAGTAGGTCCTGGAGTAGAAAGCATTTAACATCGTATTGCGCCCTCATTTCATTCTTAATATTATTTATTCAGAATTCAAAACAATAAAAAAATGTACACTTCAATATAGAAAAAAGAAAAAGAATCTTCAACTGTTTCGCTGATTTTTTTTGCGGCAAATTTTTAAAGGTCCTTACGAAGTTTGTCGGTAGAATGTACTATAATTTTGAAATTCGATTCTATTGAAAAAATTTTCGATTTTTCCCGATTTTAAAATTTTCAAGTCAAAATGGAAAAAAATATACAATATAAAACATTACTATTGTACATTTTAAAAGTCAAAATGAAAATGTAAATAAATGTAAATGAAATTTCACATTTTTACGCGATTTTTTTTGGATTTTATTATTTTCTGCCAAGAGGCAATTCCGAATTTTTCTGAATCGTTAAAATCAGACCGGCGGTCTTTATGTTATAAGAATAGTAACTAACACAACTTTTTTTTAAATATAGAGAGATAGATTTAAAAGTTAATTAATTAATTTTTAGTTTTTAGTCAAATGAGCAGTAATTTTGAATTTACTGTATTTTGTACACCTCATAATTGAGGGCTGAATGATTTAAAAATAGCCAAAGTTAATTACTTTTTTAAACCCATTAGCACCTCAGATTGTGCATTAGAGTCCTCATAAGTCCCCCTACCCATGTCGGTCTGTTTTTTCCGCCAAATGGTGGACTTGAGGGGGTACTATTACATAGAGAAATTCTAAAATTTGTAAATATGTTGACATTTTTGTGTAAGATTTTCACCCCCAAATACACATTTTTTGCCAAATCCTTTGAAATATGGTAAAATCAGGAACTTTCTTCACCCCTTATAATCCAAGATGACAAATAGAGGCCAAATCAAAAATATAGCAGAAAAACATAGCATGTCAAACTGAAAAAAATCACGTGATTTAAATAAGTAAAAATAGTTTTATCCACCTCATAATTGAGGGCAGACTGATTTCAGAATAGTCAAATATAATTACTATTTTACACCCATTACTGTAACATGGGAACTAATTTTATTGTCATTTAAATTGTAAATTGGAGACACCATAAAGTCCATATTTTTCATCATGGTATAATTCAATGACGATTCAACAAATATTCGGTCCCGTGCTACTTTCTTATATTTGTAATTTGTTCATGTTTTCACAATTTATTTCATATAGATGTACATCCCAAATATACGTTCCCAACCAATATTCTCTTGGGGGTTACAAATTCAATAGAATACAAATTTTTCTTTTCTGACCACACATTAGATGTGAAAGTGGACTTGGGGATACTCTAATGTGGGGACTTTACTTAAATAAATTCCTATGTGCCAAATACAATTTTTTAGCCAAATCAATTGATGAATGTGGTCAAGACCAATATGGGCCCTACTCTGAAAATTTTATGCGAAGAGGTTCTCTACCCCCTTAGAAACAAAGATGTCAAATAAGGTCCAAAAATAGAAGAAAGTTGCCAAGACCCCAAAAATAGCCTAAATCATACGATGGTTATATATTATCGATATCATGATCTGCAAAAGCGATTTAAGCTTTCTTGAATGTTTGGGAAGAATTTCTGGAAGGACAGTAATCCTTTTCTTACTAAAAGTCCCATTCGCTCTACTATTTTGCACCCTTTTTATTTGGTATTTTACTAATTGTACTCCCAAAAAATTTTGCACTTTAAGCTCTCATTGGACGGATTATTGTCACGTGAAAGAAGTAGTCCACGCTTTGAAATGAGCCCCATTAGTCTTTTTCGGTCATTTTTGTTTGTTTAAATGTGTGCGCATCTTATAGCTGAAGCACGATGTAGGCCCTGGAGTTGAAAGGTAGATGTCAGTTAACATCTTATTTCGCACTTATTTCATTTTTTTGGTGAAAAATTGAATATATTGAACAATTATTCTTTATTTTGTTCACAAAAAATCCACTGAATTCAATATGATAATACAAATTGAAAAAAATGACAAAAGAAGAATAACAAATTGAAAAAATCTTCAACTTCTTCGATGATTTTTTACAGCAACTGTTTAAAGATCTTTACAAAGTTTGTCAATAGAATGTACTTTTATTTTAAAATTCAATTCCATTGAAAATTTTTTTCGATATTTTCCTGATTTGAGAATTTTTGCAATGAGATATCTTTTTCGTGATTTTTTAGAGATTTTGAAAAAGTAATTATCTTTTAACTTTGGTGTGATCACGTTAAATTATTTCGATATCATATATTCCGTTTCGGCACCACATAATTCGGTACTACACTTCCATGTAACCCGCCATCAATTTCAGTTCTCAAGAAATCAAGTCAATTAAATAATTCAAAAATAAAATATAAAAAACACTACAAATGTACATTGGATATTATCCTTTTCAGATAGGAGACAATTCCGAATTTGTATAAATCATTAAAATCAGTTCAGAAAAAAATATTGACCACGCCTCCTTTAAGCCCACTATTCCGATTTATCTACAATCCTTATATTTCCCAAATAATGAAGATATTGGTTTAAAAATTATTACACGAGATACTGTGGACCTTCCCTCCAACCCTAAGTATTTGTTTGGGGGCTGAGGAACTGAACACGCCTACTTTTTAATCTAACTATACATCTAATATATAAAAGAAAGTTGTGTTAGTTACTACGCTTATAGCTTAAGAACCGCTGAACTGATTTTAATGATTCATACAAATTCGGAATTGTCTCCTATCTGAAAAGGATAATATCCAATGTACATCTGTAGTGTTTTGTATATTTTATTTTTGAATTATTTAATTGACTTGATTTCTTGAGAACTGAAATTGATGGCGGGTTACATGGAAGTGTAGTACCGAATTATGTGGTGCCGAAACGGAATATATGACATCGAAATAATTTAACGTGATCACACCAAAGTTAAAAGATAATTACTTTTTCAAAATCTCTAAAAAATCTCGAAAAAGATATCTCATTGCAAAAATTCTCAAATCGGGAAAATATGGAAAAAATTTTCAATGGAATTGAATTTTAAAATAAAAGTACATTCTATTGACAAACTTTGTAAGGATTTTTAGACAGTTGCTGTAAAAAATCATCGAAGAAGTTGAAGATTTTTCCAATTTGTTATTCTTCTTTTGTCATTTTTTTCAATTTGTATTATCATATTGAATTCAGTGGATTTTTTGTGAACAAAATAAAGAATAATTGTTCACTATATACAATTTTTCACTAAAAAAAATGAAATAAGTGCGAAATACGATGTTAACTGACATCTACCTTTCAACTCCAGGGCCTACATCGTGCTTCAGCTGGAAGATGCGCACACATTTAAACAAACAAAATTGACCGAAAAAGACTAATGGGGCTCATTTCAAAGCGTGGACCTACTTCTTTCGTGTGACAATAATCCGTCCAATGAGAGCTCAAAGTGCAAAATTTTTTGGGAGTACAATTAGTAAAATACCAAATATAAAGGGTGCAAAATAGTAGAGCGAATGGGACTTTTAGTAAGAAAAGGATTTCTATCCTTCCAGAAATTCTTCCCAAACATTCAAGAAAGCTTAAATCGCTTTTGCAGGTCATGATATCGATAATATATAACCATCGTATGATTTAGGCTATTTTTGGGGTCTTGGCAACTTTCTTCTATTTTTGGCCCTTATTTGGCATCTTGTTTCTAAGGGGGTAGAGAGCCTCTTCGCATAAAATTTTCGGAGTAGGGCCCATATTGGTCTTGACCACATTCATCAATTGATTTGGCTAAAAAATTGTATATATGCTACCTTGGCGTAGGGAACCATCATACAGATATTTTGCACATAGGAATTTATTTAAGTAAAGTCCCCACATTAGAGTATCCCCAAGTCCACTTTCACATTTATTTTATATTCCATAATTTATTTTCCATTCTGACTTACTATTTTCGAATGTACATTTGCAGTTTTTTTTTAATTCTAATATTACATGTTGTCTGTTTTTTAATATAACAAAGGGAAAGTTCTGCGACAGACTAAAAATGGGTGGAATTTGGTGGATCTTCCGCACACTTAACCCTATATGACATTAGGTCCGATCGTCTACTTTGTAACTTTGTTTGCTTATAAAACAACTGATTATTGAACAGCTGAGGTAACTGAATAATTCTTACTGGGGACATTTTCCCAGTAAGAATCTGCAGCTCTCAGTTGATTAAACTTCAATATGTTTTTCTCATTTCGGTCTCATTTACTGCACTTTTGGTCAAACGAATAGTTTCCAGTAAAAAATTTTACAAATTATGAAGTAGGCGCACAATCCCCTTGTTGTGTTAATCGTCGTCAATGTGTCCAATTGTTTTTTATAATGATTTTCGAATGTGAGGAGGTCGGTTACAGCAGTTGAACTACGGCAGACGAACTGGGTTTTACATATGTGCTGTCACTTGAATTATCCATGTGTATTTCCGTGTGTATATCAAAAATTGACACTTTACATTTGGCCTATAATTTTTGCTTTCACACATTTTTTTATATCCTTTTATACCATTGTAGTTATATTGTATTTGAAAAAAAAATATGAGTTTTAATCGAAAATTTCAATTTGTATTTGTTACAGAACAAAGAAACGTGAATTTTGGTAACATTTTATTTTCCCAATGAAAAGAGGCCAGCTATATATACGCATGTACTTTACACAACTATATCACAACAGAAATGGTGTCCATTTATCGCACGATATGTGTAACTTCTACATATGCAAAAACATTTCGGGCCTTTAATCAAGTCATCAAATCCGTTAGGAGCACGATCTGAGGTGCTAATGGGTTCAAAAAAGTAATTAGCTTTGGCTATTCTTAAATCATTCAGCTCTCAATTATGGGGTGTACAAAATACAGTAAATTCAAAATTACTGCTCATTTGACTAAAAACTAAAAATTAATCGACCAGTACGTGAACACTTATAACAGTCATATTTGTGAATAATTATGCTTTGACAAATAAGCATAATAGACAAAAACTACGGGCCGGCAACGCGGACCGGACCAGCTAGTATATATATATATATATATATATATATATATATATATATATATATATATATATATATATATACACGCGTGAACATGACAGGAGCTGACCATGACAAAAGCAGGAACATACCACCCATACCTGAAGGGTTTGTCCTTCGGCTTTACTAATTTCAAAGCAATAGGTTTCGGAAAGAGCCACCAATCCTCATCTGTTCCCTTGTTTTTTGTCTAGAATATTCTCCCCATAAGTTATTTTAAAAATATGACAAAAAACATGTTTTACCCAAGTGAACAGCTCAATAGAAGAGGGACGAAAGAATTAAATTAAATTAAACTAAAATTCTTTTGGAAAGTCTTCTAAATCTTACAACCGCACTTATAAACATTACATCTTTCTCTACTATTACGCTTTCGTTCAACCTGAACGAAGTAGCATAACCATGTAAGTTGGTTTTGTCTGTTACAACAAAACCCCCTTCGTCGACCGTGCCTTATCTATTAATAGAACAGTGTTGGCTTGTTTGTTCAGGATACCGTAGTATTTTGTTGTTGCAAAATGCTCAGGCTTTATCCCTTTATTGTTATTTTTATAAAAACAACGTTTGTTTATTGGTGGAAATCGATGGTAATGTTTACTAGGGGGTAAGGCAGGGAATACCTAGGTTTATACCAACAATCCAAAAAAAACTCATAAAAATTTATTTTATATTCCATAATTTATTTTCCATTCTGACTTACTATTTTCGAATGTACATTTGCAGTTTTTTTAATTCTAATATTACATGTTGTCTGTTTTTTAATATAACAAAGGGAAAGTTCTGCGACAGACTAAAAATGGGTGGAATTTGGTGGATCTTCCGCACACTGAACCCTATAGGACATTAGGTCCGATCGTCTACTTTGTAACTTTGTTTGCTTATAAAACAACTGATTATTGAACAGCTGAGGTAACTGAATAATTCTTACTGGGGACATTTTCCCAGTAATAATCTGCAGCTCTCAGTAAATCAAACTTCAATATGTCTTTCTCATTTCGGTCTCACTTACTGCACTTTTGGTCAAACGAATAGTTTCCAGTAAAAAAATTTACAAATTATGAAGTAGGCGCACAATCCCCTTGTTGTGTTCATCGTCGTCAATGTGTTCAATTGTTTTTTATAATGATTTTCGAATGTGAGGAGGTCGGTTACAGCAGTTGAACTACGGCAGACGGACTGGGTTTTACATATGTGCTGTCACTTGAATTATCCATGTGTATTTCCGTGTGTATGTCAAAAATTGACACTTTACATTTGGCCTATAATTTTTGCTTTCACACATTTTTTTATATCCTTTTATACCATTGTAGTTATATTGTATTTGAAAAAAAAATATGAGTTTTAATCGAAAATTTCAATTTGTATTTGTTACAGAACAAAGAAACGTGAATTTTGATAACATTTTATTTTCCCAATGAAAAGAGGCCAGCTGTATATACGCATGTACTTTACACAACTATATCACAACAGAAATGGTGTCCATTTATCGCACGATATGTGTAACTTCTACATATGCAAAAACATTTCGGGCCTTTAATCAAGTCATCAAATCCGTTAGGAGCACGAATCCCATTGTCAGATCACAATGGTCTCTTTATTATAAATGTCGGTCTATATATATAACATGGCTCAATAAGAAAGGTTTCTCAACTTCAAAGAAACTAAAAAATCCAAAACTGTGCTGTAGTCTTATAATATCAAATAGTCTTTTAAATATGCAACAGTTGGCTTTGTGTATTTTTAAATTTTTTAGCAAAATTCTTATATTGGGAAAAACCCGCGAAACAAGAATGGAATTTCGGGGTTATTCCACAATATGGAATCTAAAATAGTAGGAAAATTTAATTTTATCACAGTTTTATCCTACAAGTTGTTACCTATTTACGTTGAAATTTTGCATTTACTTTGCAATCAAATTTAAAAACAAGTAAAAAAGCAGTAAGTTCGGCCGAAAATTCTGTTAACATTTTAACAAGTAAAAAAACATTAAGTTCGGCCGGGCCAAACTTTTAATACCCTCCACCTTAGGTTAAAGAAAACATTAGAAGAAATGTGGCAAAAACCATTAAAATACCGAATATCGGGAGGTACCGTTATATGGGGGCTATACCAAATCGTGGACCCATACATGTAATGTTTCGCCACCGGAGCTGGAACCCATTATGACCAACAAATACCAAATTTTAGACAAATCCGTGAAAAAATGTGGCAAAATTAATCAAAATACCGTACATAGGGAGGTACCTTTATATAGAAGCTATACGAAGACCTGGACCTGCATAGACAATTTTCTGTTACAGGCTGTAGCTTCCATGACGAACTTCACATACGACATCTCAAACAATTTCGATGAGTATTGTACATAAAATCGTCAACAAACCGAATATAAGGAGGTACTGATATATGGGGCCTATACGAAGACCTGGACCTGCATAGACAATTTTCTGCCTTAGGCTGTAGTATCCATTTCAAACTTCAAACACCAAATTTGAAACAATTCCGGTGAATAATGTCGGTAAAATCCTCAAAATACCGAATATAAGTAGGTACTGCAATATGGGGGCTATACGAAGACGTGGACCTGCACATCTATCTCAGGCTGTAGTATCCATTTTGAACTTCAAATGCCAAATTTGAAACAATTCCGGTGAATAATGTCGCTAAAATCATCAAAATACCGAATATAGGGAGGTACAGTTATATGAGGGTTATACGATAACGTGGACCTGCACAGACAATTTTCTGTCGTAGGCTGTAGTATCCATTACGAACTTCAAATACCAAATGTCCAGTGTTGAAAAAGAACACACGAATTTCAACGGAGCTCCTCTTTTTTGACGATGGTCCTCTCTGAGGAATAATTGATTGTTCGTCTTTATGTTATTAATCTTAAGTTCCATATTGTTAGTAGTGGATTAACACTGCTTCTCAAAAGTCTTTTCTGTTTTTTCTGAATTTCTTACCACAGGTGGGGGATAACTCAAACCAATTTTATTTTAGGTCGTCGATTCTTTATTTTTCGAAGGACCAATGTAATGAGAATAGAGCCCAACCTCCCCCATCGATTGTCAACTCTATTTTCTATTCGGGGATCAGACCTTACCCTATTCTTTGGGTGTAGTTTAAATTCTGATTTTATTTTAAAACAAGTAAAAAAACATTCAGTTCGGCAGGGCCAAACTTTGAATACCCTCCAGGAAACATTAGAGCCCATTATGACCCTCATATACCAATTTTTAGACATATTCATGGGAAAATGTGCCAAAAATCATCAAAATACCAAATATCGGGAGGTACCGTTATATGGGGGCTGTACCAAAACGTGGACCTAAACATGCAATGTTTCGCCAAAGGAGCTAGAACCCATTATGACCTACAAATACCAATTTTCAGACAACACCGTGAAAAAATGTGGCAAAAACCATCAAAATACCGAATATCGGGAGGTACCGTTATATGGAGGCTATACCAAATCGTGGACCCATACATGCAATGTTTCGCCACCGGAGCTGGAACCCATTATGACCAACAAATACCAAATTTTAGACAAATCCGTGAAAAATGTGGTAAAATTAATCAAAATACCGAATATCGGGAGGTACCTTTATATGGGGACTACTAGCTGAACCCGGTGCGCTTCGCTACCCCTTTTGATTTTATATGCATTCAAAATTTTATTTACGAATATATGTTGGATAAAGAAAAACAAATTTAAAAATTAAAAAAAAAATATTGCACTAATTTAATGCGTTAATAAACAAAATCATTACAAACGCAGTAACATGACATGCATACACGAAGAGTTTGTCCTTTGGATTTATTTATTTCATAGCAAATACCAAGCGTGCAGGAAACTGCAATTTTTTTAAGTAGAGTGGTTTTTCTATTGCAATTAGTGAATTCGAAATAGCAACATACTTCGCCGTAATAAGCGCATTTCAAATAAATTGTTGTGTTGTTTTTTAGTGTTAGCCTAAGGCGTTGTGGGTCAATGGTTCTTATCAAAATCATATCCCAATCTGATCCGATTTAAATATAATTTTAAAAAAATTACTTTTACACCAAACTCCGCCACACCTTTCATAATTCATTGAAATTGGTGCGTCAAATATGTGAAATCGGCCGAGAATATATATATGGGAGCTATATCCAAATCTTAACTAATTTCCAATTAATTTATCACATTTATTATTATAACCAAATTCCACCACACATTCTGAATTTCATTGGAATCGGTCATATATATCGTGTTTGGTGCATAATATGTATGAAATCGGCCAAAATATATATGTTAGCTATATCCAAACCTCAACTGATATCAATATAATTTGGCAATTTTTGCTGGTGCCAGATTTTGTCTCTCTCGCTTTGGGTGCATCAAATATGTTAAATCGGCTGAGTATATATTTGGGAGCTATAATCACATCTGAGCGTATTTGAATATAATTTGTCAAATTTATTTTTGTACCAAATTTAGCCACTCATGCCGAATTTCGTTGGAATCGGAAATACGTATCGTGTTTTGTGCATCAAATATGTGAAATCGGCGGAAAATGGGAGCTATATCCAAATCTGAACCGATTTTAATATAATTTGACTAATTTATTTTCTAATCAAAATCCCGTTACATATTCCAAATTTCTTTGGAATCGAACATACATATCGTGTATGGTGCATAAAATACATGAAATCGGTCGAAAATATATATGAGAGCTATATCCAAATCTGAACCGATTTTAATATAATTTGACAAATGTATATTTGTTTTAATTTCCGCTACACATTCCAAATTTCATTGAAATTAGAGATACATAGCGTGTTTGGTGCATCAAATACATGAAATCGGTCGAAAATATATATGGGAACTATATCCAAATCTGAACCGATTTCAATTTAATTTGACAAATTCATTTCCAATTCCGTTACTTATTTTAAATTTCATTACAATTGGAAATACATGTCGTGTTTGGTCCACCAAATACATGGAATCGGCCGAAAATGTATATGGGAGCTATATCCAAATCTGAACCGATTTCAATATAATTTGGGAAATCAATTTTTTAGATAAAATCTATCACACGTTTCAAATTTCATTGAAATTGGGGATACATAGCGTGTTTGGTGCATCAAATGCTTGAAATCGGCCGAAAATATATATGGGAGCTATATCCAAATCTGAACCGATTTCAATATAATTTGACAAATTTATTTTCGGATTAAATCCCATCACACATTCCAAATTTCATTGGAATCGAACATTCATATTGTGTTTGAGGCATCAAATGAACGAAATCGGTCGAAAATATATATGGGAGCTATATCCAAATCTGAACCGATTACAATATAATTTGGCAAACTTATTTTTGTTCCAAATTCCGTTACGTATTCCAAATTTGGAGACTGTATCTTCAACCAATCAATAGATATTTAGATATCTAAATTTTTGGGAGGTGCCTCCTATTCTGATGCTATATCTCCAGTTTCAAGTGGAAATTCAAAAATGTATATAGCCTATGTTACTTTCAGGCGATGTTGCAGTATATATGGAAATTTTCAGGAAAATCTATTCAGCGGTTTTCGAGTCCATAAATTACAAACAAACAAACATACAAACATTTTCCTCTTTTATATATATAGATACCAAAACGTGGAACGATTTATCACATTTTCAATACCAACCATCCTAGATACAATACTGATTGCTCTGCTCTGAATTTTGGCGCTCTACGTCAAATAATGTGGGCTGTATCGTGATTTCAACAGACGGACATAGTTAAATCGGCTTAGAATTTTATGCTGATTATGAATATATATACTTTATAGGGTCGAATATTTAAGGAATGACAAAGTTAATATACCCTCCTTTCCAAGGTGAAGGGTATAAAAATATGTTTCTTAAGTGCTACAAAAACTAATCTAACTTAACTTAATCGCAGCCACACAATTATTCTTATCTATTCTAATACTGAATGGCATAGCAAGGCTGCTTGTCATTTCATTCAAGTGGTCTTGTGCATCTACTGAGCGCATCGGTATATGTGCGTGTGGATCATAACCTTTATTATCTTACAAATTATAGTATGCGTCAGCGCACAAGATCACCGAATTGTTCACAGGTGGTGTTTTATGGTGGCTGGGAAATATGTAATTTTAGAATATTTATTGTTTGTTGCTAGATTTTCCCAGCGCCTCAACCTCACTCAAAAGGTTTTCCTCTCTGGACAATACTTAAGGTTAACTCGTTCATGTGCTCCAATGGACATAATTTGTTAACTAGTCTCTTTATCACGCCATCCTGTGTCTTAACAGTCACAACCCTTATGATTCCGTCTTTTCCTGGATGTACTTCTACCACCTTCGCCAGTGGCCATCGCGCCGGGTTTGTTTCTTCGTTCTTCAATATCACCACATTACCTATTTCCACATTATTATTTTGTTTCTTCCATTTCATTAGGTGTTGTAATGTGGTTAAATACTCTTCTTTCCATCTGCTGCTCTGCTGACTTAATTTGTTGTAGCAGTTTCCACCTATTCCGATATCCCAAGTTAAGTTAGTCGATAGTCACAGGTGATTCTAACATCGGACAGCCAATTATGAAATGTCCAGGTGTTAGAGTGTCAATATATTCTGTACCGTTTCCAAGTTCATGTAGTGGCCTCGAATTCAGTACTGCTTCAATTCCTCGTAAGTCAATTTCGTGTCATCAATTTTTAGTTGATATTTCATTGACTTTACTGCTGCTTCCCAAATTCCTCAAATATAAGGATCTGCCGGCGGGATGAAATGCCAAGTTATTTGGTAATTTTCCAAAATGGAACTACATTCGTGTTATTGCCTGCCTGCCTTGCTACCCCTAGTTCGTTCCGTTGTCGGAATATAAATCACTTGATTTTCCTCTTCTCGCGAAAAATTTGATTTTCCTCTTCTCGCGAAAAATCGCCTTAACGCCACCAGAAATACTTCCTTTGTAAGTCCGCTGACAGCTTTCAAATGAACCGCCTTAGTTACCATGCATACGAACACCGCTACGTAGCCCTTCTTGGACTTCACTCCCCGTGTTTTGGAGCATCGTATTTGTAGCGGACCCGCATAATCAATACCACAATGTTGAAAAGGATTATTTATCCTGACTCTGTAAGTTGGTAAGTTTCCCACCTAATGCAAAGTTTTATCCCATTCTTAGCTCCAATAATCCAATACATTCGTCTTAGTATATTTTCCATAAGTCGATTTCTTCCATACATCGTTATAATATGAATATTTTGAATATTTCCCGCTAATCTTGACTTATGTATAATGATTGTATGTTTTTCGTTATAGGTCAGCTCTGACAAAGGTCAGCTCCACCTACACGCATTATGCCATTTCGATCCAACTGTGGATGTAGTGAAGCTATGTTACTTCGATGATCCACAGTTCCCAATATCTTTCATTTTCTTCCGCTGGTCATTCACTTTCTTGATGTAGTTTTATTAACTCCATTAGTGCTACTTCTAACTCTTCTTCAGTCAAATGCTCATTTACTGCTCGCTTCTTTTTTAGTCCCTTTATAAAACGCAGTACGTAAGCCATTACACGTATTTGTTTATTAAATGATGAACAATTCATCATATTTTAATATACGTGGTTCTCTGTCGAAACCCTTGCTGTTGCTGCTACTGCTTGTTTTTTGTTGCCTTTTGGCCAATCTTTCTCATCTTTTTTAAGCCATTCGGGGCCTTCCCACCATAATGTGTTGTTTGTCAAAGTCTCCGGTGGGACACCCCTTGAACCCATATCTGCTGGATTCTCCTTTGACTTTACATTTCCCCAGTTCGCTTCGGGTATTCTTTCCAAAATATCAATCACTCTTGTTTTTATGAACTTATCCTTGTTTTTAGAGTTTTAAATCCATGCCAAGGAATGCCATGGAATCACTCCAAGCATAAGTTGGTGTTGCTGATTTTAATACTCTTTTGATCTTATGTAGTAATTTAGCCAACAGATGTGTTGCACAAAGACCAGCTTTGGAAGTGTTTATCTGTTTTTTACTTTTTGCCGTGTTCTTTGCAGCTACTATAGTCACCTGCGAATTTACCTTAAGGTATACCACTGCTACATATGGAAACCCATGTTACTGTCATCCCATTCTATTTGTTGTATCCATAGCTGCTGTATAAATAGTATTACTGTTATCGTGACTGGCGTCAGCCAATGTAATGGATCTAATATTTTTGGCAGCGTTGACAATGCTATTCGTTTTGTCAACCTGTCTTCTTTTTTAATTTGCATGCTAAATGTACAGCAGTCGATCTATCGATTCCATTGTAATCCCAATGTTTTCAAATATCTGTCTTCTTCTATTCGCAGCACTTCATTTTCTTCATTCAATTTTACCGCTCTCAATACGTCAGGATAATTTGAAATCCAGCGATCTCTTGATTCTCGCACAATTTCTATGAGCGATCTTACAGCCAGAAATGGTGCTGAAGCGGTGCCATATGTTACCGTAGTATGTTTATATTGTTGGATAGGCTCTGGCCTTTAATTCCGCGTTATCTTCTAATCTTTTTTCCAATTGTATAATCGTCGCCATCGCTCTTTTTTATGAATCTTCTGAATCCTTTTCTTCAATTAACGGTAAACGCACGAATAAATCTTTCTGAATTGTCTCTGCGTGCGGTTTCTTCATACAGTTTAAGGCAGTATTCGTCTTCCACGGACGTTTTCTCGTCTTCTATTTCCCAAAATCTCTCAATTGTTGCTGTTGCTGCCGATTTCATTATGTTTAATCCAGAATTTATTACAATGGTTCCCGATAAAATCCATCCTAACTTCGTGTTCTGTCCCACAATTTGCTCTTCATGGCGAACTCCTTCCAAAATTCGTGAGTAAAAATCTGCGCCAATGGCTAAATTGATTCTTTCCGGGCTGTTGAAATTTGGATTATTTGTTTATGTTTGTTATAAGTGTTATATGTGTTGCTATAATTCCTTTCTCTATAGTGTATTTTTATCTACTACCACTGGCACCACTAACTCACGACTAACTCACAATTCCCGGTCTTTGGTGTGTACGCGGTCGGCAGGGGTGGGAGTGAGAGGCGTGGGAACGAACGAAGAAAAAAATTTCCATGCTGCCTCATAATTTTCCTCGGTCACTTGAATATGTTGCACCAAGCGAAACGCCTCACCTCTTAGGTTTGTCTTGAGGTAGTACGGTTTTTGTACTTTGGATAATTTGGAGTTTTCATCTATCATCTTTTTAAATAATTCGTGAAATGAACTCCACTCTTTCACTTGCCCACTAAAGGATGGTATTTGACTCATATTTAAAATCATATATTTTTCTTATCATCGCCAGCATTTTGCTCTCAAACTTTTCTTCAAATTCGAAGTCCACCTTTTCCATTCCATGCACCCTTGAGAGCTCGAGATGCAATTTTCTTATCTCATCCATATGTTTTTTTGTACAAATTATGTCTCAACGTACAAATTGACTCATATTTAAAATCATCTATTTTTCTTATCATCGCCTGCATTTTGCTCTCAAACTTTTCTTCAAATTCGAAGTCCACCTTTTCCATTCCATGCACCCTTGAGAGCTCGAGATGCAATTTTCTTATCTCATCCATATGTTTTTTTGTACAAATTATGTCTCAACGACATTGTTCCTTGTTTTGTCAAGCAATAAAAAGTTGTAGTATTAGCTTATTTATTACTTATGCCCTTGTGGCTTTTTTTTAAAATTATTATTATTTTTTCTACCTCGATGGCTTTTTGCTTTATTTTGCCCCTATGTCTTTTTTGTTTTATTTTGCCCTTATGGCTTCTTGGTTATGTTTTGCCTCTATGGTAACATCAGATTATGGAAATACATTTTCAGCTGTTTCTTTTTTTTTTTCTTTAAATATATTCAATATTATAAACAAGTGAAAAAGATGTAAGTTCGGCCGGGCCGAACTTTAAAAACCCCCCATCATTTCGAAAGAATTTAGCAATTTTCAAAAAAAAAAAATCTGTTAAAATTTTTATTAAAATCTTAAGAATATCGAATTTAGCAGTCTATACGACGACTTGGACCTGCATAGGCAACTTTTGTCATAAACCATTACAACATTCAAATGCGAAAATTGATGCTAAAATAGCTAAAATAGATAATGATATTTTCAAAACTTGGACCTGCAAAGACAATTTTTTGTCATAGGCTGCAGTATCCATTGCGAACTTTAAATAACAAATTTGAAACAATTTCAGTGAACCGTTATATGGGGGCTAGTCGAAGACGTGGATCTGCACTGACAATTTTCTGTCATTACGAACTTCAAATACCAAATTTTAAACAATTCCGGCGAATAATGTCGCTGAAATCATGAATATGCCGAATATCAGAAGTTGTCGCTATATTTGGGCCATACGAAGGCGTTTACTTGCACAGACAATTTTCTGCCATAGGCTGCAATATCTATTACGAATTTCAAATGCCAAATTTGAAATTATGCCGACGAATAATGTCGCTTAAATCACCATAATACCGAAAATAGGGAGGTACCATTATACACCTAAAGTCCTGCAGACATAATATACATTTGAGTAAAATCAGCCTACTTCATTTCGTTCGGAAGCTAGAGTGACTTCACAGACGGACATCGCTAAATCGACATAGAATTTTATGATGATCAAGCATATATTTACTTTGTGGGGTATAGTATATTTCGAGGTGTTACAAACAGAATGACAAACTTAATATACCCATACTATGGTGGAGGGTTTAAGATAATGCATAAAAAATCATAAAACTTATTCAAACTAAAGAGACAAATTTAATTTTCCCAGCTTTTTATTGTAGGACATTGTTCGGAAGTGTCTGGCCTTATGGATTTTGAAACAATCTCTAATGTTATTTGGCGTATCCTGTTCATTGAATTCTTTACATCGGACTCTTAATATTAAACAATTATACTATAGAATAGACTAATGGGCTACAGTTGAAGCTAGTATAATAGCACTTCTCAATAAATATGTAAAAAATAATAATTTACCGGAAATGACCATGTTTAAAATTTTAAATTCCCTACTTTTTTCCCGACTTTTTATTGTGGGTGCCATCATAGTTGTAGGATAATAAGATGGAAACGTCAATAATCTTACAAAATTTTTTGATAAAGCCATTGGTGAAATTATAATTTTTATGATACTAAACTGAAAGAAATTAAATTATTATAAACCATCCATATTCAAAAATGCTTTATGGCTTTCCCACTTATGGCTTTCAATAAAACGGTAAATATTCGGTATTTTGATGATTTTAGACACATTTTCCAACGGAATTCTACACAAGAAGTTCTTTGTGAGTACTTTACCCCCTGAAAGAGAATTGCCTACATAGGCCCACGATATCGTGTAGCCCCCATATAACGGTACCACCCGATATTCGGTATTTTGATGATTTTAGCTACATTTTTCAATGGAATTGTCTGAAATTCTACACAGGGTGTTCTTTGTGAATACTTTACCCCTATATAAAGCTTTGTCTATATGGGTCCACAACATTGTATATCCCCTCATATATCAGCACCTTCCGGTATTAGGTATTTTAAAGATTTTAACAGAATTTTTAATGGATTTTATTTTTTTTTTTGGAAATTTTCTAATTCGTTCCAAATGGTGTAGGGTATTCAAAGTTCGGCCCGAACTTACTGCTTTTTAACTTGTTTTATTTTATTTTTTTATAACTTGGTTTTAAATTAAAAGCTTTGTCCAAACCATATAAGAATTGCTATTTCAATAGTTTTTGAGTAAACAAGCCTTGTTATAAATTAATGGTGACCCAACTAGAACACATTTCTTTCCATTTCCATTATTATGGCTTTGTCAATAAGCAGAAGAGTCGAATTTGAGGTAAAAAAATCGAATTTGAGGTAAAATCATGAATATGCCGAATATCAGAAGTTGTCGCTATATTTGGGCCATACGAAGGCGTTTACTTGCACAGACAATTTTCTGCCATAGGCTGCAATATCTATTACGAATTTCAAATGCCAAATTTGAAATTATGCCGACGAATAATGTCGCTTAAATCACCATAATACCGAAAATAGGGAGGTACCATTATACGAGGACCTACATAGCCCATTTTCTGCACCTAAAGTCCTGCAGACATAATATACATTTGAGTAAAATCAGCCTACTTCATTTCGTTCGGAAGCTAGAGTGACTTCACAGACGGACATCGCTAAATCGACATAGAATTTTATGATGATCAAGCATATATTTACTTTGTGGGGTATAGTATATTTCGAGGTGTTACAAACAGAATGACAAACTTAATATACCCATACTATGGTGGAGGGTTTAAGATAATGCATAAAAAATCATAAAACTTATTCAAACTAAAGAGACAAATTTAATTTTCCCAGCTTTTTATTGTAGGACATTGTTCGGAAGTGTCTGGCCTTATGGATTTTGAAACAATCTCTAATGTTATTTGGCGTATCCTGTTCATTGAATTCTTTACATCGGACTCTTAATATTAAACAATTATACTATAGAATAGACTAATGGGCTACAGTTGAAGCTAGTATAATAGCACTTCTCAATAAATATGTAAAAAATAATAATTTACCGGAAATGACCATGTTTAAAATTTTAAATTCCCTACTTTTTTCCCGACTTTTTATTGTGGGTGCCATCATAGTTGTAGGATAATAAGATGGAAACGTCAATAATCTTACAAAATTTTTTGATACAGCCATTGGTGAAATTATAATTTTTATGATACTAAACTGAAAGAAATTAAATTATTATAAACCATCCATATTCAAAAATGCTTTATGGCTTTCCCACTTATGGCTTTCAATAAAACGGTAAATATTCGGTATTTTGATGATTTTAGCCACATTTTCCAACGGAATTCTACACAAGAAGTTCTTTGTGAGTACTTTACCCCCTGAAAGAGAATTGCCTACATAGGCCCACGATATCGTGTAGCCCCCATATAACGGTACCACCCGATATTCGGTATTTTGATGATTTTAGCTACATTTTTCAATGGAATTGTCTGAAATTCTACACAGGGTGTTCTTTGTGAATACTTTACCCCTATATAAAGCTTTGTCTATATGGGTCCACAACATTGTATATCCCCTCATATATCAGCACCTTCCGGTATTAGGTATTTTAAAGATTTTAACAGAATTTTTAATGGATTTTATTTTTTTTTGGAAATTTTCTAATTCGTTCCAAATGGTGTAGGGTATTCAAAGTTCGGCCCGAACTTACTGCTTTTTAACTTGTTTTATTTTATTTTTTTATAACTTGGTTTTAAATTAAAAGCTTTGTCCAAACCATATAAGAATTGCTATTTCAATAGTTTTTGAGTAAACAAGCCTTGTTATAAATTAATGGTGTCCCAACTAGAACACATTTCTTTCCATTTCCATTATTATGGCTTTGTCAATAAGCAGAAGAGTCGAATTTGAGGTAAGGAAAACCCTGAATGATTCACAAGAAACAAATGCATCATCAACTTGTCATTGTGTGGTGTGGCTTTTGGGCTGGACGAAAATAAGGCAGGTTAAGCGCAAATCGTAAATGGTGTTCGGTATCGTTAAATTATAACCTGCTTTTTTCTTACCTAGAATTAAAGACATGAATGTGGAGGGCATGTGGTTGCAACAAAAAGCTCCACATGTCGTATAATTTCGCGTTTTTGAGAGCACAGTCCGCCGCTTAGATCGTGCGACTTAGATTTTTCGTTGGGGTTTTTTGAAGTCGATGGTTTACGCGAATAAGCCGACGACGGCTATAGCCTTAAAATAGGAAATTACACGTTTCGTTAATGAAATACCGTGGCATTTTTCCAAAACGGTAATTCAAAATTCCATTTAAAGATCGCGTGGGTGCCAGCTAAGCTGCGCCGGCCATCTGCGCAACATATTAGTTGTGTTCCAGTACTTTTTTAGTAGTAAAACTAGTAGAAGAGAGAACAGTTCGAAATGTCATTCTCATTTAGGTTTGCTCAAAAAATAAGGGAACGGAAAATTAGCAGAAATGCGATAAAATGTCAAAATTCAAAATTCCAAAAGTAAACAGCCTAAATCGGACTGGTGAAACCTTACTGAAAAGGGCGCCAACACTTAAAAAATTAGTATTGAAGACGATAAGTTAAAATTAATAATTTATAATAGTAATTTATAATCTGATTCCTCATTCTGCCAGTCCTCTTCACTGCTGGAATCATCCAAAAGTGAATACATCAGTTGCTCCATATTTTCTCTTTTTGTTTTTTGCACGACAAATATTAGTTTTTCCTTTAGTTTTCAAGTTGATCATTTTCTTTATTGAAATGTATCAATACATTTTTCAACCTTGTTAGCCCTGCCAAACCAAATTCATGCTCGACCTGCTCGACCAAATTCATGTAGCTAAAACAAGCAGAAATGTGCACCACTCAGCGCCATTTTTTTCTCGAGAGAGCTGCAAGTTTTGCAAGTTTTTGGAGTACGGGAACGCGTTGTAGCAGAATTAGCGCTAATTAGTACTAATTTGCAGGTTCTGGAACACAACTATTGTTTCATACATAAGCTCATTCTGTCTACTTCATGATACAATAAATTTTATGTTTTATTTAAAAATTGTGTTCCTGTTGAGACACTCTTTAATACTCGGTTTAACGATTTTTTCAATTTAACGAACTGGACTGACATTAAATAGTTTGTTAAATCGAAAAACTCAAGTATATATTTGTACAGCAAAATGAACAATTCTAGCTCCCTTTCAAATCTATAACCCAGTTTAGTACTTTTCGTACACGTTATAGTATGAAGAGTCCGTATCACTTAGTGTTTAACTTCAATTTAATTTAATTTCTTTAAAAATGCAACCCTTTGCTCTTTTTCTTCAATTTGTCAAATACCATTTTATTCAACTTTGAACTTTCGTTCAAAGTTAGTGATGACAAATTGTAACGAGCAAAGATGATCAATTCGCGCCTCTTCTTCGTCCTAACAACAACGCAGCAACACCAATTGTCCAACAAAGGTAAATTATATATTAGTTTTTCGACTAATATAAATCATCAATAAAACCGGCAATTTTTTAATTTTAAAAATATTAATTTTCCTGTGTTTTATTTCCTTCTTTTTATTTACACTGCTTCGCAACATTTTGGTCACTTCGAACCGAGATACGGGCTTTCCAGCAACAACAGAATGAATCTGGTTCCTTTTTTTATTCAAAAGGTTTGACTTCAACCGCAAACAACAATCATCAACTCTCGCATCATCTCAACACTCATCATCATTTATTTTTATAAATTCATCTATACATCACTAAAAGGTACGTGCCGTCATTTTTAGTGATCATAAACGCGAGTGTTTGAATAAAAATATTCTCTAAAAAATATTTAATACGAACCAAAAACAAAAAGTGCTTAGCTACGGTCGTTCGTTTCGTTTGCTTAAGTGTCCGTCCGTTGGTAATTTGCTTTTCTTAATTTCCAACAGTGCCGGTTTCTCATTATGTGCAATAATTCTCTTCAAGAATATTACATTTGCACATATTCGCTCGTATTTACGATATACGCGTAAAACGAAATAAAAAGTGTGGTGCAAATAAATAAGCAGTGATCTGTGATTTACATTGTTGTTGTGATTGGTGCTTTTGTGTTTTTCAACACAAAAGAGAATTCAAATAACAATAACAACATAATAGTGGTAAATATAACAACAACACTACGATCACATATCAGTGCTGTATGCTTGTGGTTGACTGACTTGTTTTAGGTAGTCAGTAACCACCACACCGTGTAATAGGAGTGTTCATTACAAAAAGTGAATATTGTTGATTAGGTCTGTTCGGGCCAAAATTGTAAAATAATTTTTTGTTAAAAATTTCAATTTTTCTTAAAAGTTTTAACGGCTCTGTTGGAAATTAATTATATCGTTATTGAATACACCCTACATTCGGTCGTTTTGCATTTAATAATAATATTCGTTATTATATATATTAAAACGATATTTTATTTAATTTTTTGAACATTTTAAATATTTATTTCTGTTTTTAATTAATTCTTGATTGCAATTTTGATTTGTATCGTGAATTTTACAGTCCGTGCACCCTACATTTAGTCATAAATTCAAGAAAAAATAAAAAATTTACGGATTTTTTGCGATTTTGGTAATTTATTCTTGGTTTTTAAATTATTTCTTTTCGTAAATAATTTTCTAGTGTATTATTCAATACAATAACTTAATTTTCAGTATTCTTCGATACATATAAACAAAACAACGTGTATTATCCGATACACAGTGAAAATATATACGATTTTCACTACATAGAGAAAGAATATTTTATATTTCTTCTCATTTACATCAATTGTTTTCTTTTTAAAGCTCCGCTTACAAAGTAATATCCTTTGTTTTGGTGTTGCAATTGTTAGTATTCGCTAACAAATAAAATCATTTATTTGAAATTTTGAAATTTCTACAAAAATTACAAACATTTTGTTTCTGTTTTACTTGATTTTCTTCCAGTAAACTTTTCTTATTATTCAAGATGTCACTTTCTACACTTGATCATTTTATCAGATCAACTGATGCTATCATTCAATTCGAAAGCAACTTCAATGCTCTTCGAGATGAAGATCTAGACATTTTCATTCTTGAAGTTCCATTCTGAAGCTAAGTCGCTATGGGATAAAGTGAAAGATACGTATGACAAATACCTTACATTTATTAAACTTGCTGGCGAGGACCAAAAAACTGACCTCGAATCAGCACAAAGTAAATATAATGCGGCATTTAAGGCATATGTCAACGTAATTGCATCAACCAATAGAAAATTGAATCAGCTTCGTGCTTCGCAAAAGCCCTCCAATTCGTCTTCACTTCAATCGGTTCGTTCGAACTCGGATCATTGATCCCAGACCAATCCTCCATCGAATATGAATTCCAACTTTTCTAGTACTCCTAGAAGAGCTGTCACCCATCCTGATGATATTCTCTCATTGTCTGGTGTTTCACAACAAACGGGAAGGTCAATTGAAGTTTTCGCTTCAAATGACAATGTTATGCATAGTTTAAATCTTCCGCCTTGCGATATTGATGTTTTTAATGGTGATTTTCATTCGAGGCCTACATTCAGAGATCTTTTTTCGGCGGTTTATATCAACAACAGCCGCCTTAGTAACATTGAAAAACTATGTTACTTGTTGAAAAAAATAGTGGTGAAGCGAAAGATGTTATTTCAAAGTTCCCTTTGACGCATAGAAGTTTTGATTTAGCGTGGCAAGCATTGAAGGAGGCATATGAGAATGTCCGTATGGTTCTTGACAATGAGTCATCTACGGGTTTAAAAAATCTGCAGCGGGCAATCAATGGATGCATATCGGCTATGGCGATCTACGACGCTTCTACGAACGATTGGGATCCCATATTAGTCTTTTTATGCATACAAAGATTACCAAAAAACACCGTCTCATTCTGGGAACAGACGGTCAAAAACAAATCGGCACTGTCATCATGGAAGGATTTGGATCATTTCCTTATGGAACGGATTCAAACCCTTACGTGTCTCCGAGATATTCGTGGCATAGATTCCTCTAGAAAATCTAAAAAGAAGGTGCGAGCTCATTTTACGAAGACAGCTCCTTCTGTTAATTCTTCTCATGGTCCTTCATGTAGAGTGTGCGTTCTTTGTCCGAAATCTGTTCATCCTTTGCGTTCGTGTCCAGAATTCAACAAATTATCAGTAGAAGGTCGCTTTTCGGTACTCAAACGGTTCAATTGTTGTATTAATTGTCTTACGATTGGTCATGGGGTCAAAAAATGTGTAAGTAAACAGAACTGCGGTAAAAAATGTTATTTTAGGAAGTAATGGTTCATTTAATTCATCAAGGTATAACATATCCTGCTCGTGCCTTAATTGACCCAGCTTCTGAAGCTTCCTTCATTACTGAAACTTTACAACGTCGTCTTGGTATTTCTACTACGTCGACACAAGCTACTATTTCTGGCATAAACCAAACTTTGTCCACTACATCAAGCAAATTGTGTTCGTTATGCATAGGTTCTCCAATCGATACATCAATATTCATGGAATTGTCAGCATTAGTGGTTCCCGCTATTTCTGGCAATTTACCATCTTTTTCACTTGGTGGTGACTTAATTTCCCGTTTACCAAATATCCGTTTGGCTGATAGAAATTTCTTTGAATCTAGATCAGTTGATCTACTCCTAGGCGCTGATTTATATCCTAGAATTCTTCTTCGAGGAATTCAATCCAACATTTTAGGGTCATTAATGGCTCAAAATACTGTTTTTGGCTGGATCATTACTGGTCCAATTCCCTCTTCCAACATAACGGTATTAACTACCACATTAAATTATTCCGAAGATAATCTTAACAAGACACTTCTTCGATTCTGGGAATTGGAAGAACATCCAAAGCGCGCAATTCTGTCTCCTTCGGACAAGTTTTGTTAGGAAAATTACAAAAGTACAACGTGTCGGGACTCAAATGGCAGATATAATGTCAAACTTCCCATTATACCAGAATTCTCAGGTCAGCTTGGTCATTCCAGGACCAACTATTTATGTCAATTTTTCCGTAATGAGGCTTCCCTCATTAGAAAACCACAAATTAAAACCATTTACGATGGGGTGGTCCGGGAATATTTAGAATTAGACCACATGAGACTGGTTTCGACTCCGTCAGCAAGCTCTACGGTTTGCTACCTACCTCACCATCCGGTTATTAATCCGGATAAACAAATAACTAAATTGCGTGTGGTTTTCAATGCCTCAAACAAGACTTCTAATGGAAATAGTCTAAATGATATTCTTTATGCCGGCCCAACCCTTCAGTTGGATTTAGTGCTCCTTATTCTAAGATGGAGACTTTTAAAATTTGTTTTTTAACTGCGACATAACACAAATGTACAGCCAAATTAAAGTAGATCCTGCTCACACCCACCTCCAAAGAATTGTTTTTCGGGATTCTCCCAACAAGCCGGTTCAAGATTTTGAACTTCAAACCGTAACATTCGGAGTAAATTATGCTCCATATCTTGCCATTCGGACCTTACTGCAATTGGCCGATGACACAGAAAATGAATTTCCATTAGCTGCACACATCTTTCGGAAGTGCGTGTACGTAGATGACGTCTTAACCGGCTATCACGATTTGGAGAAAGCGCACAAATCTAGAGACCAACTAATCGGTGCTCTATCTTCCGCCAAGTCTGAATTACGTAAATGGACAGCCAATGATCCCAGTATTTTACAACCACATCCTTCAGATCATCTTTACGATGCTCAGCTTCTAACTTTCGTAGAAGCTAGCAGTTCAAAACCGCTGGGTATTCGTTGGAATGCACAGCTGCACCATTTTTATTTCAGTGTAAACGCGCTGGAACATCGGTGCAAATATACTAAACGGGAACCATCGCTAAGCTCTTCGATCCAGTAGAATGGTTAGGACCAGTAATTGTTGTAGCAAAAATCATCATGCAGCGTATTTGGCTAGACAACATTGGTTGGGACGATTCGCTTCCGTCTTCGAAAGAACGCGAATGGGAAAAATTTGTGATTTCTTATCAGGGTGTTAATTCCATATCCATTCCTCGTTGGGTCCAATATTCACCTCTTTGTCATGTCGAACTTCAAGTCTTTTCCGATGCCTCGGAAAAGGCCTACGCGGGGGTAGCGTACATTCGTGTCGTTGCTTCAAATGGGAAAATTTTCACAAATTTGCTGACTTGCAAAACAAAAGTAGCTCCGCTTAAGTCCATTTCCCTACCTCGCTTAGAATTTTGCGATGCTGTATTAGCATCAGAACTTGTCAAGGGTATTTTGAGTGAAATTGACATATCTTTTAATAATATCCTTTGTTGGACCGATTGTACGACTCTATCTACATGGTCTACTTTCGTTGCAAATAGGGTATGTCGCATTCAAGAGAACGTTGTGCAAAATAAATGGTTTCATGTTCGATCTGAAGACAATCCTGCTGATTTAGGTAGCAGGGGGCTTTCTCCTTCGGAGTTGGCCTCTTCTCAAATTTGGTGGCACGGTCCTCATTGGCTAAGCCTTAATAGTTCTAGCTGGGAAATTCAAAATGTTTCTGTTGACACTGAGGTCGAACTTCGTCCTGGTAAAAGTCATGTCACTTTTATCAAAGACTATGATGATGTTTTAAATAGATTTTCGATTTTTCCACAATACACATTCTTTTCATAGAGGTAAACATCATTATGAGGGTTCCGCTCCTAACAATTCAGAGATCCTAGCAGTAAAATTACGTCTTGCTGCGCTTGCTCAAAAGGCATACTATTCAGAGGAATATTATGCCTTACTTCATAAACGAACACTTAATCCTAAAAGTGCTATTTTATCTCTAAATCCATTTCTGGATAAAGAAGGGGTAATGAGATTGAATGGACACCTATCGCAGTCTCCGACTCTCTCCTATTCTGAACGGCATTCTATTCTCTTACCTTATCATAGTAAATTCGCAAGACTGTTGTTGGAACAAATTCATATAGATTCGCTCCATGGAGGAAACCAATTAATGCTCCGTATGCTTCGCGCTACTTCACTGATTAGGTTAACCATAAGACATTGCAAATTGTGCGTTTTAGCAAAGAAACGTACTTGTACCCAAATTATGGCATGTCTGCCTCCAGAAAGAACGGTTTTGGTTAGGCCTTTCACTTCTACAGGTATCGATTTCGCTGGCCCATTCGTCGTTAAATCCTTTATAGGTAGATGTTGTAAAATTACAAAGGGGTATGTATGTGTCTTCGTGTGCTTCTCTACGAAAGCAATACATATAGAGCTAGCCTCGGATTTATCTACCACCACCTTCCTGGCTGCATTTAATAGATTTATATCTCGTCGTGGATGTCCAAAGACTATCTTCTCGGATAACGGCACTAACTTCGTTGGTGCATCTCGAGAGATAAAACGGGAATTTAAGCAAGCATTAAATGAAATTCGCTATAATTTCAAATATACGTTTGAAGAGTTTTCTACATTGCTAACAAGAATTGAGGCATGCTTAAATTCTCGTCCGCTCTGTCCCATGAATGATAGTCTTGACACTACGGTAGCCCTTACACCTGGGCATTTCCTTATAGGATCTCCGATCCTCGCTCCTCCGGAGCCCATAATAAATGAATCTCAATTGGATATCGTTAACCGGTATAGAAAATTAAAAGCGCTCTCACAACAATTCTGCCTTCGGTGGTAAGAAGAATATTTAAAGAGCCTGCACCATCGTTACAAGTGGAAATTTCCGCAACGAGATATTCATGCGGACGATTTAGTAGTCCTTCGACAGGAACATTTACCTCCCACAGCGTGGAAATTAAGTCGCGTTGTCAAAGTTTATCCGGGAATTGACGGTCACGTTCGCGTCGCTGATATAAAAACGGAAAACGGTATCGTAAGACGACCTGTAGTTAAGATGGTCATTTTGACCGACGACGATTAAAATTTTCACCTCTCTACCATGCCATCTGCACTTTTTTCAAAGATGGAAAATTTGAGTCACATGGGCTCTGGGCTCCCAAGACTCCGACATACGGGGGGTTAGCAATGCTGCCGGGAACCTGCACCGGCACTGCCAAATCAAACGGCTCTACGGCCGATCTAAAAGTTTCTGCGTCTCCTCTACAGGAGAATAGCACCGCAGAGCTTGCACCTAATCCGGGATCTTCGTCCCAAACGGCAGAAGATACCCCTCAGGTGGTCCTGGGCTCAACCAGTGGTCTTTCGACCGCAGGTGCAGACACCGCTGCTCCTCTACGGGAGATTGCACCAGCGAGGTCTGCATCTCACCAAGTCTCTGCCTGGACCGTCGGTACGGCGTCTCCTCTACGGGAGCTTGCACCCGTCGTACACGAACTTCAATCGACAGATGTGGCTACTACAGGCGGAGAGGTTGCTCCTATACGGGAGACTAAACCTTCCACTTCCGCCGAAACTCCTCAAGGCAAAAGCACAGTGGCCAGATCCATTCGACAACAAGGACCTAGATGTGTTTTGTGCACACAGAGGCACGTCCTTCGGGAATGTCCCAAATTTCTTAAATTGACCTGCGAAAAAAGAATTCGATTTGTGCTTCAGGAGAATTTCTGTTCCAATTGTTTCGGCAGGTCACCCTCCGAAAATGTTTGAGTCCACATCGTTGTCAGAAGTGTAAAGGCGACCACCATACACTTCTTCACCTCGGCAAAAAGCCCCTATCCAAAGGAAAAGTCCGACCTTCGGGTAAAAAAGATTCCACGTCTCGTCCATCCACCTCGTCGCATATACCCACTTCGAAAAAGTCCGTTCCAAAGAAGTCCTCTAAACTAAGTTTGTCCGCTCCCCCTTGTATCGTCCAAGCCGTCGAGCTTTGTTGTTCCGACTATACAGTCCATCCAGCCCATTGTTACGCTGGGGCCGACAATGGTGGTTAATATTATCCTTCCGGATAGAAAAGTACAAGTCAGAGCGCTGTTGGACCCCTGTGCTGGACATAGCCGTATATGCTCAACGCTGGCTAGTAAGCTTCAACTCAATTCTCTGAACGTTGGCCAAGAGCTTTATTGCCAACTTACTTTGCAATCATTTCATGATTCGTCCCAACTTCTGCGCGTTTCCGCCAGAAGTATGTCCTTGAGGCATATGGTCACGCCGTCGCAATCAGCCCCCGACTATTTCAAGGACCATTATGCCGGGATACAATTGGCAGATCCCGAATTCCATAAGTCCGCTCACGTGGGGCTCATTCTTGGGCCTGACGTGTACCCGAAGGTAATAAAGTCACAGACTTATTCGAGTCCCGGGTTCCCCTGGGCTCAATTAACCATTTTTGGTTGGGTGATATCGGGTCCTTGTCCACTGTAGGATCGCCAGAGATGATCAGCCAACATCTGTCTCTATCGCCAAGCTGATTATTGGAGGCAATCTTCTATTGTCTCGATGGTTATACAACCATCAATTGTTTTTTGAAAAAATTAAGAAAAATAAATAAAAATGAATTTTTATGCTCAAAATTGACGGTTACGCCTCATATTTATTATAATTGTATTTTCAATTTATTATAAGTTAAGATTTGTTTTGTTGTAACAAATCTAGGCTTGTTCGCTACTTTTTAGCTACTTGTTTTCGGATCTTCGTCCTAACAACAACGCAGCAACACCAATTGTCCAACAAAGTAAATTATATATTGGTTTATTCGACTAATATAAATCATCAATAAAACCGCCAATTTTTAATTTTAAAAATATTAATTTTCCTGTGTTTTATTTCCTTCTTTATATTTACACTGCCCCGCAACACTTAGGTTCTCGGTATTTTAGACAAAACTCTTGAATAGTTCGTATCCCTTGGGTTTTCGGTATTTTAGGTTTAATCCATGAAGAGTTCGTATTCCTTGGGTTCTCGGTATTTTAGGGTTAAACTATTGCGTAGGAACAGTCCGTATCTTCTGGGCCCTCACGGACATTAACCGTACTTGAGACCCCTAGAGTATTCTCTCTCTCCCTCTGTAGTATCACTCAAAGAACTAAAGAGCAAAGAGGTTGACCGTTAGCAATATAATTGGAAGGGCAGGTCAGGTCAGCCAGGTCACCCCCGTGAACGAGATACGTAGTACGGGTGAACTTATCCAGCAAAGCAAGAACTTTAAATACCCTCCGCCATTTGGAACGAATATGGATATAAAATCCCTAACATATTCTGTTAAAATTTTAAAAATACCGAATATAGCCGTTATATTGGTGTCTATACGACGTGGATCTACATAGGCATTGTTCGTCATAAGTCATTACCAAATTCGGAATATGAAATAAACGGTTAATAATGTAGCAAAAATCATCAAAATATCGTACATAGGGATATACCGTTATATCGGAGTTTTGCGAAGACCTGGACCAGCATAGACAATTTTCGGTCACAGACTTTAGTTTCCATTACAAACTCTAAATGCGTAATTTGCAACAATTTCGTTGAAAATGACGCTAAAATCACTAAAATACCGAATATAGGGAGGTGCCGTTATATGGGGGCTAACGAAGACGTGGACCTGCACAGACAATTTTCTGTCTTAGGCTGTAGTCTCCATTTCAAACTTTTAATGCCAAATTTGAAACAATTCCGGTGAATAATATCGCTAAAATCATCAACATACCGAATATAGAGAGGTACCGTTATATGGGGGCTATATGAAAATGTGGACCTACCTGGCCCATTTACGAACATAACCTGCCTACTGAAAAAATAAACATGTCTGCAAAACTTTAGCCTTCTATTTCAATTCGTTCGAAAGATGGCGTGATTACAACAGACAGACAGGCGGACATCGTTAAATCGACTTAGAATTTTACGCTGATCAAGAATATATATACTTTGTTGGGTCTGACAAGAGTATTTCTAGGAGTTACAAACGGAATGACAAACTTAATATACCCTCCATAGTATGGTGGAGGGTATAAAATGAACATTTTATGAATATGGATTATTAAATTTAAAACGAAAAGAACAGTTCTTAAAAGATCCATATTCGGCCCTATTATGGTTATCATGGAAAAACTATTTGAAATTTTGGTTTCCGAATTGGAAAAAAACCATGTTTGGCAAAAGGATTTACCAAAAGCAATGTTCCAGCAAATTAATTCAGATTGGGAATCCATTGTACAAAATTAAAAATTAATTAAAACAAAATTAAATTTTCTAAAATTCTTCTAGGTTTGGAAAAATTTAAAACTAAAAAGAAACTTGTGCACAACAAGGGTGAAACCAGCAGCAATGGAGGTGGCATTTTTAAGCAAATATCTTTGTCGCCTTTTGAGTCTGTCGCGAATATAATACAGTTTCAAAAGTTATTGAATCCACCAGGTCGTGCACTAGGAATAGAAAATAAGGAAAACATAAGTGTAATAGACAAACGTCTATTCATGAAAATGAGCAAATGGACAATGCTGATGACGAGACTGATGTAACCTACTATTGAAGCTTCTCGATCGCCCAGAAAAAAACAATAGTAAAAAGTCATCAAGGAAAGTAGAAACTATTGAACTCTTGAAAGAGCGGCGTAAACTTTTGGAACAACACAATCAAGAGCCAGGCAATACAAATATGTTATGTTGGCTGCCTTAACACTCGCCGCTGCACTACTAATACATTCTTCTCTTCATCCTCACTTGAACTTAAGATATGTAACGCATTTATAATCTTCATTTTTTTCACTATATTTTTTATTTTTCCGAAAGAGTCGAAATTAGAATTCAAAATAAAAAAAAATATCTTTTTTTGTCAATAACAAGGGATTGTTGCCAACGTTTTTTTAATTGTAGCCAACTTTTATTTTAAACTGTCAATGTCGCTTCTATGCCTTACCATAATACTATTTTTGAATCGAAGCGACGACGACTATAGTAACGACAACCGTAATTGAGCCGATTATTCTCCAGAATGTGTAGTTGGTAGCTGTAGGTGCAAATCTCTGAACACCTCAAGCAATCGCTAGAAAATCTTGGAAAAAGCAACATCTCTTTCAAATTTAAACCACACTGCATTTATACATAAAGTATTCTAAGTTTTGCAATTTTAGGAAACGCTGTTCCTTAATAGCAAACTTTTCTATTATTGCGCAAAAAAATTTTTCACACTGCCCTGTACACAGTCTGTTGTGTTTTTCTTGAATAAAAAATTAAATTATTTGAAATTCAACTGCAAGAGAAATGAATATTTTCTACGTTAATGGGTAACAAATGGTAAAATTTTCGGATAGAACCATATTGGTCTACTGTCTCAGATTCAATTTTATGAAATAACCACAACAAAATTAAGAAAAAGACCAATGCTTTGAATTTGTCCTAGTTTCTTGAAGTTGAGCAATATAGTAATTTCACATTTAATCCGGTTTTTTAAATGTGCGACAGAACCACCGATTTAAAAATTAAAATAAAACAAGTAAAAAAACATTAACTTCGTCTGGGCCAAAATTTTAATAGCCTCCACTTTAGGGCAAAGGAAACATTAGAGCCCATTATGATCCACATATACCAATTTTTAGACAGATTCGTGGGAAAATGTGCCAAAAATCATCAAAATACCGAATATCGGGAAATACGGCTATATGAGGCTATACAAAAACGTGGACCTATACATACAGTGTTTCGCCACACGAACTAGAACCCATTAAGACCAATAAATATCAATTTCTGGACAAATCCGCGAAGAAATGTGGCAAAAACCATTAAAATGCCGATAATCAGGAGGTACCGTTATATGGGGACTATACCAAAACGTGGCCCTACACGAACTGGGACCCATTATGACCTACAACTACCAATTTTCAGAAAAATTCGTGAAAAAATGTGTCAAAAATCATTAAAATACCCATTATCGGGAGTTACCGTTATATGGGGACTATACCAAAACGTGGACCTATAATGACAATGTTTCGCCACACGAAGTAGGACTCATTATGACCTACAAATACCAATTTTTAGACAAATCGGTGAAAAAATGCGGCAAAAACCATCAAACTACCGAATATTATGAGGTACCGTTATATGGGGGCTATACCAAATCGTGGGCCCATACATGCAATGTTTCGCCACCGGAGCTGGAACCTATAATAACCAACAAATACCAATTTTTAGACTAATCCGTGAAAAAATGTGGCAAAAATAATCAATATTCCGAATATCGGGAGGTACCTTTATATGGGGGCTATACCAAAGCGTGGACCTATACATGCCATGTTTTGCCACACAAACTAGGACTCATTATGACCTACAAATACCAATTTTCAGACAAATCCGTGAAAAAATGTGGCATAAATCATCAAATTACCGAATATCGGGAGGTTACGTTATATGGGGACTATACCTAAAAGTGGACCGATATATCTCATTATCAATACCAACCATCCTAGACACAATACAAATTGCTCTGCTAAATTTTGGTTACGTCTACGTCAAATAATGTTGGCTGTATCGTGATTTCAGCAGACAGACAGACGGACATCTTTAAATCGACTTAGAATTTTATGCTGATTATGTATTTATATACTTTATGGGGTCTACGACGAATATTTAAGGATGTTACAAACGGAATGACAAAGTTAATATACCCTCCTTTCCAAGGTGGAGGGTATAAAATACAAACACAAATAAAACAGAAACTGCAACACAACGTAAATGAAGGCTTAACACAACGTAAACGAAGGCCAGGGTAAAAAACTAAAAACTAGAAAATAACAAGTAAACAAAGGCTATAGACGTGCGGGGCCGACCATGTGATACCCCACAACACTACAACATGTTAGATGCCCCCTTATGACCAAATCCATTTTGGAAGACTTCGCTTTTGAAATCATGTCATGATGCCAAAATTTAGCAGAGCTATTTGCATTGTGTCTAGGATGGTTGGTTTTGAAAATGAGATATATCGGTCCACGTTTTGGTATAGCCCCATATAAAGGTACCTCCCGATATTCGGTATTTTAGTTTTTTTTTGCCACATTTTTTCATGGATTTTGTCTAAAAATTGGTATTTGTGGGTCATAATGGTTTCTAGCTCCGGTGGTGAAACATTGCATGTATGGGTCCATGATTTGGTATAGCCCCCATATAACGGTACCTCCCGATATTCGGTAATTTGATGATTTTTCCAACATTATTTCACGGATTTGTCTGAAAATTGGTATTTGTTGGTCATAATGGGTTCCGGCTCCGGTGGCGAAACATTGCATGCACGGGTCCATGATTTGGTATAGCTAATGTGACCATTTATATTTTTCGTCAGAGCGGGACGCCTGCGGAATTTTGTACAAAAAAAAATATGCATTTAAAAACAAATTTTATTCAAAAACGGAGAGAATACGTATAAATCTAATTTATGAAATTAATCTTATGTCTAAGTATTTGTTTTATATTTGTCAGCAGAGCAAATTAGTTTTAAAATATCGGGTCTAGTTTTCAAGTAGGAATGGAGCTGATTACATTGTTTGTTGATGTTAGTCTTAGTAATTAAAATAGCTTTTAAAACTGTCACACTTAACTGCGTTTTTTCACTTGTCCATATTTTATTCATTAGGGAAAAAACTCTTTCGACAGGTGCGTTACTTCCAGGCATACATAAAACATACTCAATAATTGTGCGAAAGTTTGTGCAGTTGAGATTATTAGCACGGAAGTGTTTAAACAGCTCCACCCAACGGTCTTCAGTAGCAACATTCTCATCGTTCCAGCTTTTGATTTTTTCAACTGTGACGTAACTGGAAATAAGCGAAAACTCATCGAACACCTCCTTATCTTGGCTACTGCTAAGAAATCTTTGTGTGATCAGCAAATCCGTCACATTCTGTACGTCTTCCCAAGTAGGGACTTTTCTCAAATTTGACCATTCAAATACTGCTAGTTGTGCATTGAATTGGCACCACTGTTCCAAGTATTCTTTACTTGTCTTATAAAAATCCGCTGCCGCAGTTTTCACATTCTGCTCATCAACAGCAACGTCAGTTTTTTGTAATTTTACCAGTAGATTGAGGACGGAATGAGGAAGGAAAATCGAATTCTCTTTAAGTTCTAAGTTATCTCGGAGACGATTAATTTCATTCGCAGACTCTATTGCGGACACGTTTTGTCCCTCGATTTTCAACACGGCTTGATGAAAAATCGTTGTCTGTGCGTGCAAAAAATATAACCACAATTCAGAGCTGGGATTTTCGAAAAACGTTTTTAAAATAGTAGGGCATTTATCTATGCTCAGAAAATAGGTTTTCAAAGGCTGAAACATTTTTAAAATTCTCTCAAGCACCGGCATTAAAGCAAGCCACCTTGTTTTACTGTAGCCCAACAGTTTCTGATACTCTGTGTCGGTGGAATCACAGAACTCTTTCAGAACTTCTACCCGAATGCTGTAGATGTAGAAGAATGAATAAATTTTCACAATGATGCATTCGAAGTCAACAGGGAGACAATCTGCGGCTGTTTTGATAGCATTATGAATTATATGGGCTCCACACCCAATCCCAATGAGCTGCCTTCCGACGGATAGGTTCAATTTGGCGTAAACATTATTTATCCCTTTTCTATTCTTTCCTCCGAAATTGCAGTTTGTATTGTCTGCACAAAATGCCACAATTTTCTTATTCAAATCATTGCAAGATAATACTTCTTTCAAATAATCCACAATTATATCAGATGATTCGCCTGGCTGCTTTTGAAACTCTAAAATCCTGACTCTCACGCCTTCGTATGGTACAAATAGCGAACTAAAACAGGGAACAATTTTATTGAGCAATGATTGGAAGCATCGGTTAATAAAGATATGCAGTGGGCTTCGTGAAGGTGTTCTTTCAATTCGTCCATCGCCATAGGTGCCAGCACATTTACAACTATAGCTTGTGATTTTGTACGGGCACATCTAAATTTTTGCTCAAAACATGTTTGTATTAGATTTGAAGCACAGTCATTCGAACGAAAACTGTGGTTTTCTTGCACTGTGTGGTACGCCCACGCACCCTACGCTGCAGCTATATCCAAGTCTTTGGAAGTCGCCAAATTTGTTCTTTTAAAAAAAGAAAGCATTGACGAGCTTGAAGCGGCAGCTTGATCAGAAAGCTTGTGTTTTTCCGATTTTAAATGCTTCTCAATATCACTGGCACCACCATGTCCAACACTAAAATCAGTACGACATTTTTCACACGTAACGTCTGATTCACCACTTCTTTGTTTTATAAATGGATACTTATTTTGCAAAGAAATGTTAAAAGTACACTTGCGTTTAGGCATTATTGTAATGTTACAATCACTAACATTGAAAATAAATTGTTTGACTTTGCTCGCCTTCTCCGACTCCGCGATGAAAATATACCAGAACAATTTAGAGCGTCTATGCTTAGGGTACTGACAGAGTGACAGAAACTTTTTCTGTTTTTATAAGCATTTTTAATTTGGTGATTTCCCTTGTTATGCTGAAGTTAATGTCAACGCAGTCGACGACGCCGAAAAAGTTGAAACAGATTGAACTTTTTCGGCGTCGAATTTCTTACGGCGTTAAGATTAACTGCTCTCATAAAATTTCATACGATTCAATTTTTTTGACATTTGACGGCGTCGACGACGTCGACATTAACTCCAGCATTAGCATTACAAAATCTTTCGAGTTAATTTTAATGTTAATGTTGCTTGAAAAATACTATGCAAATAAATTATATGTTCACGAGGAAAAAAATAACTCATGTATTTTTCATCAATATCAATATCCAGTATTTTCGAAAGCGGGACATTTTTGCTCTCGCTGGGGACAGCGGGACAGATAACCTCAAAGCGGGACTGTCCCGCCCAAAGCGGGACGTATGGTCATGTTAGGTATAGCCCCCATATAACGGTACCTCCCGATATTCGGTAATTTGATGAATTTTGCCACATTTTTTCACGGATTTGTCTGAAAATTGGTATTTGTTGGCCATAATTGGTTCCAGCTTCGGTGGCGAAACGTTGAATGTATGGGTCCATGATTTCGTATAGCCCCTATATAACGGTACCTCCCGATATTCGGTTTTTTGGTGGTTTTTGCCACATTTTTTTACTGATTTGTCTAAAAATTGGTATTTGTGGGTCATAGTGGGTCCTAGTTTGTGTGGCGAAACATTGTAATTATAGGTCCACGTTTTGGTATACCCCCCATATAACGGTACCTCCCGATATTCGGCATTTTAATGGTTTTTGCCATATTTCTTCTAATGTTTCTTTTACCCTAAGGTGGAGGGTATTAAAAGTTTGGTCCGGCCGAACTTAATGTTTTTTTACTTGTTTTGAATTTGTTTGAAATCGTTGAAAAGATTTTTTCTGTCGCACAGTTGGAAGAAAAAGATGGAATGCAAAATTTTGATATTCTGAGTCACCTTGTAGTTTTGGTGAAAATCGATAGTAAGCAATGTTGCGAACCTGCGTGAAGTTAGCAACGTTGCTAACTATCGATAACATCGACTTTCACCAAAACTACAGGGTGACTCAAAACATCGAAATTTCACATTTAACACTTTTTTTCAACTGTGCGTCAGAGAAAAAAACTGGAACCGTTTTGAAAACAAAATTAATTTATAAAATTATGAATGAAAAAGTCCATGAAATAAACAAATTTTGTTCGATAACGAATTCTTATAACCCAGTTATTAATTCCATGCATAACATCACAAATCAGTTTATGATACAACAACATTTTCAAATTCTGATATTTCACTGGTGGTCTGGACGGTAATCTGCCTCTGGAAGCCTCCATATAAAAACGTCCAAAAAACTGTGAATGCCAAATGAAAGTGGTAGCCCTTACGAGCATTTTGGCATATAAAATGTTCTCCAAGTCAGTTTTTGGTAGAACAAATTTTCCAATTTTCTCATATTCCACTGGTGGACAGGACGGGAATCTGGCTCTGGAAGCCTCCATATAAAAACGTCCAAAAACTGTGAATGCCAAATAAAAGTGGAAGCCCTTACGAGTATTTTGGCATATAAAAGTCAGTTTTTGGTAGAACAAATGTTCCAATTTTCTGTTATTCCAATGGTGGTCAGGACGGGAATCTGGCTCTGGAAGCCTCCATATAAAAACGTCCAAAAAACTGTGAATGCCAAATGAAAGTGGGAGCCCTTACGAGTAATTTGGCATATAAAATGTTCTCCAAGTCAGTTTTTGGTAGAAAAAATTTTCCAATTTTCTCATATTCCACTGGTGGTCAGGACGGAAATGTGCCTCTGGAAGCCTCCATATAAAAACGTCCAAAAAACTGTGAATGCCTCCATATAAAAACGTCCAAAAACCTGTGAATGCCAAATGAAATTCGAAGCCCTTACGAGTAATTTGGCATATAAAATGTTCTCCAAGTCAGTTTTTGGTAGAACAAATTTTCCAATTTGCTCATATTCCAGTGGTGATCAGGACGGAAATGTGCCTCTGGAAGCCTCCATATAAAAACGTCCAAAAAACTGTGAATTCCAAATGAAAGTCGAAGCCCTTACGAGTATTTTGGCATATAAAATGTTCTCCAAGTCAGTTTTTGGTAGAACAAATTTTCCAATTTTCTCTTATTCCGCTGGTGGTCAGGACGGGAATCTGGCTCTGGAAGCCTCCATATACAAACGTCCAAAAAACTGTGAATGCCAAATGAAAGTCGAAGCCCTTACGAGTATTTTGGCATATAAAATGTTCTCCAAGTCATTTTTTGGTGGAAAAAAATTTCGAATTTTCTCATATTGCACTGGAGGTCAGGACGGGAATCTGGCTCTGGAAGCCTTCATATAAAAACGTCCAAAAAACTGTGAATGCCAAAAAAAGTGGGAGCCCTTACGAGTATTTTGGAATATAAAATGTTCTCCAAGTCAGTTTTTGGCAGAACAAATTTTCCAATTTTCTGATATTCCACTGGTGGTCACTGGAAGCCTCCATATAAAAACGTCAAAAAAAAAAAAACTATTGTGATTGGAACTAAATGTAAGATTTAATTGAAAAATGTTTAATACATTTTCTAAAAAACACTTCGATTTAAGACTTAGTTGACAAAGGTCAGCATCTATGGGGGTAAGTTGAGTATCGGATGTGAGAATTTTATCAATGACAGCGGACAGTGTTGTAAGACCTAGAATGCAGCGAGGCTGACCAACCATTACATTTGTAAACAGATGACAGAATTCGTAATCTAAAATATAAGAAAAATAGTAAGACATTCAAAACTGACTAAAACATAGGTACTCACAGTAAATTTGTCGTATTTCTGAAACAAATGCAGGTGTGGATCAGGTCAAGGCAAATTGCCGAACCGTCACAATTTTAGAAAAGTAAGTTCCTTATCCTTTTATACCCTCCACAATAGTATGGAGGGTATATTAAGTTTGTCACTTCGAAATATACATTTTAGAATCCACAAAGTAGATATATTCTTAATCAGCATAAAATTCTATGTCTATTTAGCTATGTCCTACTACCTGTATTTTTCTACCATGGGTAAACCGTGTGTAGAAAAATACAGGTGGTCACATCACAGCTGCTGGGACAATAAATTGTCAAACCAATTTTGGAATTAAAAATGTTAAATTAAAAATTATTTGGTTCTTCTTCTATTGAGCTTACTCGGCATTTGGGTAAAAAAGTTTTTTTTTTGCCATAGAAGCTATATTTAAAATAACTTCTGGGGACAATATTTCAGAAAAAAAAAAACAACGGATAAGAATTGGTGGCTCTTTCCGAAACGTGGGTATTCCCTGCTTTACCACCTGGTAAACATTTTATAAAAAAAATAAAAAACAATAAAAGGATTAAGCCTGGCCATTTTGCAACAACAGAATTATTGAAATTTGTAAAAATTGTTGAAAAATACATATCATAACAAACTCTGATTTGCATCGTATAAGAATACATATAAAAAATCTACTTATTTTTGACATAACATTTTAAATTTTTTGAAATACCAAGCGTTGCTGCATCTACCTGTATTTTTCTACCATTGGTTAACCCGCCGAATATATTAAACCCTGTGAGTTAATCATCTATAGTCTAAACGTACCATTCATTGTACAATCGTGTGTGCTAACTCCAAAGCATGGTAGAAGAATATAGGTAGACGCATCGACACAGCTGCTGCTACAGTGAACTGACAAACCAAGTTTGGAATTGAATATGTTGAATGAAAAATTATTTAAATTTGTCAAAATTGTTGAAAAACGCAAATTATAATAAATTCCGAATGGCGTCGTATAAGAAAACATACAAAAATCTAGTTATATTTGAAAAAACATTTATGATTATTTCACATATCAATGTTTCCAAGCGTTGATGCATCTACCTGTATTCTTCTACCATGCTCCAAAGATAGGAGAATGAAAAGCGCACTATTTTAAATATTTAGACGGCGACAACCGCCGTCGAACTAAGTCAACCTAAAACTCCTTTGTTCATCTACAAAGAAGCCAGCCGATGACTTCAGCCGGTCAAATATGCGCTTTATGTATTTCTACACTAAAGGTAAGGTCACATTGGGCAAATATTTGACGAAAAATGTGAAATATTTCTTTGTCACAATCTCACCACCAAATATTATTTGACGGTAAATACAAAAACAGCTGATTTTGGGAAAACAAAATTATTTGCTGGAAAACAAACATTTGACCAATGTGTCCATAATGTGAACATATATGATCAATTATTTTCCTATTTTTTGGTCAAACATTTATTTGACGGTGCAAATGTTTTGTAAGGATAAACAAGGGAAAATATCAGTTTAAAACATTGGGCAACATTTTGCTTTAAGAACAGGAGCATTTGTAGCATGATGTTTAATGAATAGAAAAACAAAGGAATACAATAAGTGGCTTTGTTTATTTGATATTTTTGAATTAACTGAATTTGAATGTTTAGTAAAAATGTTTATATTTGGTCTGTTCCAGAACTGCGAGAATGTAAGTGTTTTTACTACGATAACCGATTTTCCCTTTATTATATCGAAGAAAATTGCGAAACTAGTAGATTCTTGCAGGTTCTCGAACAGGATATAGGTAGATGCATCAACGCTTGAAACAATGATATGTCAAAAATTTTGAAATGTTTTTATAAAAATAAGTAGATTTATTTTCCTATACGGCGAAAAATCGGAGGTTGCAATGATATATATTTTTCAACAATTTTTACAAATTTAAATAATATTTTATTCATTATTTTCAATTCCAAAATTGTTTTGACAGTTCATTGTCCCAGCAGCTATGTCGATGTGACTACCTGTATTCTTCTACCATGATACAAACAAAAATGCAAAAAAAATTGTTCTGACAAGGAATTTATTTCACAACAGCTGGTCTTTTGCTTCCCTTCTCCAAATAATTATACCCGAAACTATATTTTCTTTATGTCTCTCATTCACTCTCTCTGTCTATTTTTCTCGGCCAAATAAACTTATGTTTCCTCACAGTTTGATCGAACAATTTAATGGGAAAATATATTTTACGAATGTGAACATGTGTCAAACATGTTTTCCCATAGCACTGTTTGACGCTGTTTGGTGACTGCTTGAACAAACAAAATCTGTCAAATATTTGACTGTAATGTGAACATCGAATCAACTCTGTATGAATTTCACATTAGTTCAGTCAAATATGGGAAAAAAAATTTCGATCAAATATTTGCCCAGTGTGACCGTACCTTAAGAAATGTTGGTCAACTTCGAAGAATCTAAGAAAGTTCAACTCTGTGCTGGAATCCTTTAGTGTCAAATAGACTTTTATATATGCAACAGTTGATTTTGTTAATGTTTATTTTTTTAACAAAATTCTTATATTGGGGAAAATCCGCGAAACAAGAATGGAATTTTGGGGTTATTCCAAGATTGAATCTAATAGAGCAATACAGTTTATGCCAAAATTTTACAATGTGTTGCCCATGGCTCAATAAGAAAGGTTGCACAACTTCAAGAAAACTGGAAAAATGTATCTCTGTAATATAGACTTATTATGACAAATATACTTTTTAAACATGAACAATTGGTTTTGTTAATCAATAATTTTTTCACAAAAATATTATATTGCGGAAAACCACAAAACTTTAAGGGAATATTGGGATTTCTCAACAAAATTGAATCCAAGATAGTAGGACAAGATTGTTTTATTCCACATTAATACAATTTGTTACGTGCTAGCATTAAAAATATGCATTTTTTATTGTCCCTAAATTTGAAATAATTTCAAATTATTTTTCTTTTTAATCAAAACATGTTGCAAGGCCATGTCCGGCCCTGTAAACAAAAAAATGCGTGGAAAGGCCTTAAGCTGAGACCAAAACGGAGGACAACAGCGGCATCTAGGAGGAAGGACATCAACCACATTTATCCCATGCTTGTCGCTATTTTTAAAAAAGGTAGGAAATAAATTTTCCCAACATTTATTTGAGATAAAAAAAAACTGACCGACCGCCATCTATGGGTCAGTACCTGTTATCTCTCTAGTCTCCACTCATTCCAACTTCAACACCAACATATTAACTTGACCGAGACAAAAAGTCAATTAAAACAGGCGAATTTGCCACATTTGCGCTCGTCAAAATATTATAAAAACGACGAAAATATATATAAATTCTAGAGCCCAAGAATTATACCAAGATCCTTACAATAACGCTGTGATTGCTTTGGAATGTTGATAACGGAATGAGAAACAACATAAGTCTATTCCAAAACATCACCTGAGACCACATCAAATTGAAACTGATTTTCACGGTTTATATTATATTAATTTTGCATGACATTACTATATATTAATTTTACATGATTTTATTATTTATTAATTTTGCTTGATTTTGATAAATAGTTATTAATATTTATATTTAACAACATTGTATTTGTTCTTTTAGTTATAAATATATATTTATTGACTTTTTATGATTGCATAATATTCTCCACAGCAATTTCAAAACTAATTTTAATTGATTCGCCCTTAACAGCCTTCCAGAAAAGAGCTCTTTTTACGACGACATTAGAGTGGGAAGTGTTATTTAAAACATATTTTTTCATCTTGTCTAAATTCTGTGTTTGTTTGCTTTGCAATTGAAGTTCTACAACTATTATCAGTGGATGAACTCAAAGTAATGATATATTGTCTGGTGGTCTTAAGACCGTTCGATTCAGTCATTCCATACAGGAAGTACGTTTGCGTTAAAAAAATCTTAACAGAAACTAATTTCAAAACAACTTTTTATTATTTTGTATTTATTTTTATTCAATTTTTTTCCAAAGATGCATTAGGTTAAGGAAGGTCATGACGAGTACAACCCATCATATTATTTGTCCTACAGTGTTATAGGTTTACACGAGGTAGTAGCAAAACGTATGATGATTTAAAAAATATAGTATCAGCTTAGTACTTGTTGTAGTGATTCAATTCTACATACATATACAGATATAAGCATAACGTATCTAAGGTTGATGTATCTATTACAGTGGGATTGAGGGATACTGCCGTTGGTAGAGCATATCCAGTCACAAAAAAGGTTGTAGTAGTATCTACGTATCAATTGTTAGCATCAACATCATTGAAAACCATTTTGAGGGCTTTAAAACCGCCTCGACTTTTAATCCTCCTGAAAAAAATTAAATAGAAAATAAATAACTGAATTTACAATCAATTTCCTAAACTTTATAGTAATACTTTGTGTGAAAACTTGTTAATAGTCTAAAGAGGAAATTTGATGGTGTTTGAGTGGTATGAGCTGTGAAACTCGTGCAAGAGCAAAGAATCGGCCTACAACTTTTGATTCGAATCGGTCGATCATAATCGAAAATAAGAAGAAAAAGGACAACAGTACTGACCCCGACATGGCCGAAGCTAATCCCAGTGGAGATAGGATAATTCGGGACCTTTCCCAGACCATAAATGTGAGTTCACCGGTGTCTAATTCCATAGGGCCCGTTTTCCTTCAAGGTGGATCGGGATAGTCGCGTCAAATTCAGGATGCATCAGGATTCTCATTCCGGGATAATGTCTTAGGACATCGTCTAATAGAAAACGAAATACAAAATCTTCAGAAGGAAATGAGTTAAATAAAGAAATCTTTAATAGAATTAAACACCGGGAAAACAAATGAGTCTGAATCAACACTGAACTCTCGGGAAATCGACAGCCAGGTTCTGCTAGGGCTATGAATATCCTTCCACCGATGACTTCCTCTATCTCAAGGATGCTTCCAATTCCGAATCAGAGTAACCCCACCGTGTTTCATATAAATAAAACAAACCCAAATCTGACTGAGCCAAGGACAACCCAGCCAATGGCAAATATGCCTTGTCATAATGGGACGCATGTCGCTAAAGGCCCTGTAGGCAACATGTCTCCAGTAGGAACATTTGACCCTAGGTACGGATTTGGGATAAAAAAAATTAGGATTGCAATTTGATGGTAGTTCCTCGGGATTGGGTGTTGAAGAATTTGTGTATTGATTGGAGTATTTTCAATTGCACTATAACATACCATGGTCTGAGATAATCCGAGATTTCCCATTGCTACTCACTGGTAGAGCGGAATCTTGGTATTGGCTTTTCCAAAAGACCAATCGATTTCATGACTGTGAAGGATTGAAATATAGTCTATTGAGCCAATATCAATCCTCAAAATCGAACTTTGGAATCATAACCGAACTAGCACAACGAAAGCAACAACACAATGAGTCAATTAATACCTATTTTCATATCATGGGTCAGATTCGGGCAAAGCTTGTACAGCCAATATCAGGGAATGTGCAGATACAGTCCGGTCCCTCTTCTTTTATAAATGCGGTAATCCTGGCACTACGACTACGAAATGCAATTAACCCATTAATGTTAAGGAATCTTAAATTCATAAATTATGAAAAAAAAAATAAAGAGAAGAGAAAGGAAATGAATTTAATTGTAGATTCAGTCAAAAACATAGATCATGTGGATCATATATTATATGCAGAGGTCGAAATTAATTAATGAGCTAAAGATAGATAACATACCAAAAGAGATACTCGAAGACGAAGCGAACAAAATGAATTCCCATGAACTATCCACCAAACAACAACAACTCGACGATCTCATCAAGAACTTTGCGACGTTTGAAGAAAAGGGTCTCGGTAAAACACACCTGGACATACGATCCAATTGATTGAGGGAGCACAACCCGCCAAAGATCGTCACTATCCGTTATCCCCTGCCGTCCAGGCAATTATGTATGAAGAGATAGATAAGATGCAGCGGCTGAATATTATTGAAGAGAGCAACAGCTCGTGGAGCAATCGCACCACTGTGGTTAGAAAGGTTTTGCCCGGACGCTAGAAAATTAACAAAACAGAGATGGTATGGAAGGCCCGTATACCAATTCAGGGTTATGCCATAGATAGATAAGATGCAGCGGCTGTATATTATTGAAGAGAGCAACAGCTCGTGGAGCAATCGCACCACTGTGGTTAGAAAGGTTTTGCCCGGACGCTAGAAAATTAACAAAACAGAGATGGTATGGAAGGCCCGTATACCAATTCAGGGTTATGCCATTCGACCTCTGTAACGCAGCGCAGCGATTATGCAGGCTAATGGATAAGGTTATTCCTCAACAACTAAAACAACATGTTTTCATTTATCTAGGTGATCTGTTGGTGATCTCCAGTTACATCAACGAGCACTTGCGTCTTCTCAATGAAGTGGCAATATGCCTAAAGAGGGCAAACCTCACTATAGGAATAAAAAATCGCAATTTTACTTCAAAGAAATTGAGTACTTAGGGTTCATCGTAGGACAAGGCCAACTGAAGACCGATTTTTCACGACATTTTTATATCCAGCGCGATGCATCAAAGCATGGTATAGGGATTGTTCTTTACCAATTGGATGACAATCAAGGAGAGCATCCCATTGCGTTTTACTCCAAAAAGTTGAATTCTTGTCAACGAAATTATACGGTCACGGAGAAAGAATGTTTAGCAGCAGTAATGGCCATAAAAAGATTCAGACCTTATGTCGAAATGATGCCGTTTACGGTTATCACTGATCACGCATCTCTAAAATGGCTTATGTCGTTGAAACATTTAAGTGGGCGCTTGTCTCGTTGGTCACTTTTATTACAGTCTTACGATTTTGATATTAAGCACAGAAATGGATCATGTGGAATATTTCGATTTTGAATCGGAGAATTTAAGAGTGATGAGTACAAGGACTTGATAAAAACCATTACTGCCAATTCAGAAAAATTACCTGATCTCAAGGTAGAAAACGAAATAGTTTTTAAAAGACATCTCTCTAACCAGGAAGTAGATGGCGGGGGTGGACAATATGGCTTTCAAGTGGGATCACACAAAAGGTGATAGAAAAAAATCATGACGCAACTACTTTATGTCACGGAGGGGTACAAAAGACTCTTGAAGGGATCAAAAGATTATTATATTGGCCAAATATGACCACACAAATAAGGCAAAATGTTCGTAATTGTCAAAAATTTCAGGAATCAAAGTCCTGTAATCGAAATTCAATGCCTCAAATTGGAAAGGAAGTTATAACGGAAAGACCGTTTCAAAAGTTGTTCATCGACTTTTTAGGGAAATACCCTAGGTCCAAATTGGGAAACACATATATATAGTAGTGGATCATTTCTCAAAATTCACCTTTCTAAAGCCAATGAAAGACGTCACTACGGCCAAAGTAATTAAGTTCCTTGTGGATGAAGTTTTTCATAAATTCGGAGTGCCTGAAGTCATCCACAGTCATAACGGGCTCAATTTACATCGAAAGCTACAAGATTACGCACATAAAAATCGCGTTCTATTCCCCACAGTCAAACGCATACGAACGCGTTATCGAATGTGCGCTACGTAACTCGGTGCACTCTGCAACTGGAACCACACCATTCTTTGCCCTTTTCGGATTCCACATGTATTTGAGAGGAACCAATTATGAGCTTGTCCGAAAACTCATGTCGATGACGGATCATGAGGTTAAAGAGTTGCAGAGGCCCGAGAAACTCGAGCTTCTGCGCAACAAAATAAAAGAAAACTTACACAAAGAGTATTTAACCAGTTCCGAGAAGTATAACAAGAGGACAAGAGTGGTAAAAATTAGACCAGGGCAAGAAGGGTATCGCCTAAAAATCGTGCAGTCTGACTTCTCAAAGAATTTAAACGCTAAATATTGCAAAAAGTTTATTAGATGTCGGATTGTGAAACCCTTAGGCGAGAACATGTATGAACTAGAAAATTTAAAAGGTATTCTCGTAATCGTAAATGCAATATAAAGAACGATAAAATTAGGATTAAGCATTCATGTTGGCGATGTCCTAACAGTATTTAAACCTTAAAGTTGTAGTGCAATATAACGATTTCCTGACTGTGATATACGAGGTACCTGAATCTTTTATGAACGTAATTGTCCGACTTTATTTTTACACTCTCCACTAATTATGGGCTATACCCAATTTAAATATTTGGGAGGTATTTTAAAATAAGGATTTACAGTTTGAGATACCACAGTAGATCCATCCTTGCCCAGAAGCCCTAAGCTGGTTCGTCCATACACCTGAAACGATACACACATTTCACAAATGTAATTGAATTACGTCGAAAAATGGCATATTTATACTTCCCTAAAGTTATGGTCCGGCTTTATCTCAGGCTGTGAGAGTTTCCCACGTTGGCTGCAGAAACTACCAAGGTCGAGGACCACGCAGCGTTGGGGTTTTGTTGCGGGGACCGTCTAAAGACCAAATCCGGCCCTGTACACAAAAACAAATTTTGCGTGGAAAGGTCTCAAGTTGAGACCTTTTTCTCCCGTGGCGGTCTCAATATCCACGCAAAATTTTTTCATAACTCCCACATATATGGGGGGATTTTATCATTAGACAATGTTTGTGTTTTTTGGGGCACTTCAGGAGGGTAACTATAGGATGGTGGTATGGTTAGCCATGCCCATTGCTAATTATTGTGCTTTGGGTGGCAAAGGTTATCCCAGTCCCTTGCCACCGATGTGTGTCTTGTCTTTTGTTAATGGAAGACACTATTGTCATGCCTAGGTATGCTCAGTCAGGACTTTTGGTGGAGATAACCGGACTTCCACATGTGAAAAAATGAAGCGGTCCCCAATCCCCAATCAGTGGATGTAGTTGCGACCCGGAAGGACGGGAAGCAAGTCCATGAAGATTTATTTTTAGAAAAGGTTGGAATTAAATTTTCCCAACATTTATTTGAGATAAAAAAAACTGACCGACCGCCATCTATGGGTCAGTACCTGTTGTCTCTCTGATATCCACTCATTCCAACTTCAGCACCAACACATTAATTTGCCCGAGATACAAAGTCAATTAAAACAGGCGAATTCGCCGCATTTGCGCTCGTCAAAATATTCTAAAATGAATATTTTTAAATATATATAATTCTGGAGCCCAAGAATAACACCAAGTTCCTTAAAATAACGCTGTGATTGCTTTGGAATGTTGTTAACGGAATGAGAAACAACATAAGTCTAATTCCAAGGCTAAATCAAAACATCACATCAACTGAGACCACATCAAATTGAAACGGATTTTCACGGTTTTTTTAAATTTTTAATTTGCATGATTTATCCATATATTAATTTTGCTATATATTAATTACTATACATTAATTTTACATGTTTTTTTATTTATTAATTTTGCCTGATTTAACTATTTATTAATATTTATATTTAACGACATTTTATTTGTTCATTTATTTATAAGTATATATTTATTGATTTTTTATGATTGCATGATTTTCTCCACAGCAATTTCAAAGCTAATTTTAATTGATTCGCCCTTAACAGACTTCCAGAAAAGATCTCTTTTTACGAGGACAATAGAGTGGGAAGTGTTATTTAAAACAGATTTTTTTCATCTTGTCTAAATTCTGTATTTGTTTGCTTTGCAACTATTATCAGTGGATGAACTCAATCATCAAAAAAGTAAAGAGATATTGTCTGTTGGTCTTAAGACCGTTCGATTTAGTCATTCCTAACAGGAAGTGCGTTTGCGTTAAAAAATCTTTACAGAAACTAAATTTAAAACAACTTTTTATTATTTTGTGTTTCTTCTTATTTAAAATTTTTTGGTTTTTTTTTTGTTTTTTGTATAAAATTTTTAAGAAAATTTATAAATACCTTTGACGATATTGAAGATTTTTGTTAGAATTAGGAGTTTTTTTTTAATAAACATGATGTGACTTATATAGTATAGTATAAAATGTTAAACAAAATATGGAGGATTAAAAGGATGAGGTAAGTGATGGATGTGGGCGGTTCATAGGGGTCACTGGGAGTATGATAGAAATGCAGTGATCATAGTAATGTGTTCGAACTTAAAGCCATCGGGTTTAGGTTTCATTGATGTTGTTGCACTTTTATTTTAGCTTCATTTTGATTTTGGTTTCCTAGTTTTATGTTGCGTGTCAGGGGCTGATGGTATCCGGGTTGGGAGTACACCCTAGAGAATAAGGCTGGGTTGGCCGGAGTCCGAATGGGAAACATCCCCAAGCCGCCTCCTTGGCGCACGTAACAAACAATGCACAAAATGTGTATATGGGGCACCTAAAGGAAAAATATATTTAGGGGGTAGCTTTGTTCTACATTCTGTAATTGTGCCATGGTATTACCCAAATACGTCAAGGCCATATCTTAAATTCATGCAATCATATGATTACAATTTTGTCAAATATTATTCATTTGACAACATTTTGGCAATTTGTATTTATAAATCCATTGTACATACACAAACCAAATGGGTATTTTTGAAATGACGTTATCTTCTTAATTTTACCATGGATTCTTTCAAATATAAGAAAAAATGTATTTAGGTAGTAACTTTTTTCTACATTATGTAATTGTGCCATGGTCTTACCCAAATACATCAAGTCCATATCTTAGAATCTACCATGGTAAAATAAAATCAAGGTAAGGCTATGATACCATAATAAATCGTTTAATTTTCAATGCTGAACATTTTCAACTTTGAAATTTTTATACGCCCGACTTATTTGGGTAACACTCATATAAATACATGTTTTCAAATTATGCGGTAAAAATCGTCGACTCAGGGCGTCGAATTTAGGTTCCACTGTTAGGTATCGCTGTAACCATGGTAAAAGAATACAGGTAGTCGGATCACACACCTACAAAACCAAATGAAAATCAGATTTTATTGGTGCGCTATAGAAAAAACATACTTCGTTTGCCAAAATCGACCATTTGAGAAAAGTCGGCATATAACAACAATACAAAATTAAGTTTTATTGACGGGTATATACGGCTGCGTGTGATGGATAAAAATCAAAGATGTAATTTTAAGCTATAGTGTTGTCTAATGTCGTTTGTAACAAGTGTTGTGTCCCTTCAATTTAAGATGCCATCAGATTGCAAGCCATTGCGAGGCCTTCCAACAGTTTACGCGGAAGGTCGCCTTATTTAAACCGGCTATATGTCATAAAAATTTGTGCCGACATCTAAAATTCCTATTATTGCCAGCAGATTGATGCGACAGTGTCCGTTGTGCCAGAAAAGGGCCATATAATTTCCGCCGACATAAGTTCCCACAAGCTAATTAAGTATCTGGCCAAGCAGGCAACGAAGATAAAAAATTTTTAAATAGTTACCTCAGGTTATTCGGAACCGGCACCGAAGCGCTTTATCAACGGGTGTGAGGTGACCGCTAACCAATTTGACCTGAAATAAATTAACAAAGAAAATTAAATAATTATTCAATTGATTCGACGTAAAATTTAAGTATTATTATTGTGAGGAAAATTATTACCACGAAACTTGTTCGACGTGAGTGAAGGAACGCCCTCAACGTTCAACTAGGTTTAGACGAAACGTTTTTTTTAGACAGGTTAAATAAATGTCTAACACTACCTAATCGAGCTCCATTAGGCAGAATATCTTAGATGAGTAAAAATAGCCCGAGTTGGCCGAATACCTAGTGTGAAAATTGTTGTCGTCCAGAATATTGACTCACATTCCTCGTGTTGTTTGGTGTTAATAATCCGTTAAGAAACCATGATAAAGGTAATGTTAATAAATGTATATGTTTGAATGTTAAAATTCTTTCTAACTTGAACTTAAATTCTTTCTAACTTCTTGTGGAAAAATGGGCCCTTGAAACCAATGAGAATGGGTGCAAAGGATCAAGGTTGGGTGGGCAGAGTGGAGGAGTCATAACCACCAAGCTCTTTTTGCCATGAGTGCGTGTCGTGTTTGTGATCGTGTTGTTTTATTTGTGTTTTTCCCCTTTACATTTTGATTGTTAGTACCCTAGGCCTAAAGGTGGAAGGGTGGAGAACCCCCTGAGAGTTGCATTCCTGAGCTAGATGGAACCCCACCTTAAGCACCACTGCAGGCGGTACATAACAAAATTTGAAAGGAATTTTATTTTAATTCGTTAAAGATGTTAAAAAATGCATATCTTAAAAACATCGGATTGTCGTCGTATAAAAAAACATTCTTCAAATTTTTGCATATCAATGTTCCCAAGCGTTGGTGCATCTACCCATGGCTAAATAAGAAAGGTTGCTCAACTTCAAAGAAACTAGAAAAATGCAACTCTGTGCAGGAGTCTTATAGTGTCAAATAATATTTAAAATATGCAACCGTAGGCTTTGTTTCATAGTCGCTCATCAACTTCTGTTGACTGTAGAATTTTTCGCGACATTTAAAAAACAACAACAAATCCCAAAAACGAACAAACAATTTTCGCAAAAATAAACACAAACATACGTGCCTTTTTTGAATTTTTTCATTTCTGAAGAGGATTTGGATATCCTCCGCCTTTGCGGAAACAAAACAAAAGGAAAGCTAGTAGAATTGCAAATGAAACAAAAGTATTAAAAATCAATAATGGAATGCCGGTTAATACTCCAAACACCAATACAAACGCACTAGTAAAAACACAGATGAATACAATTACACCGTATTATCCTGGCCCTTTCTTTGTATTAGTTTCTTCAGAAACCCCTATTAGTACAAGAAAGAAAAATTGCGTTCTACACCTCTATGCCAAATTTCAGAAAATAAACATCACAGATTAGCCTGCAAAAATATTGGTTACAACACCTTAACGTTTACCTTTAATAACGCAATCTCAGCAAACCTTTTTAGCCCAAAATGGAAATTTAAAACAATAGGTCTCAATCAAAGACTTCATTCCGGAAGGGTTCGTGCAACGTTTCTACACCATCAAAACGTACTACCGCTATTACGATAAAACAACAAGTTGAAGCCAACAACGATATGGACGTAGTCTCAGTTTATCGGTTCTCAAGAAAACCAAAAAAAATATTTTTGAATACACTGAAACCATTAAACATATACGATGGCGTACCCACTGAAATAGTTATATGTGGAACAAAAATAATACCAGAACTGTATGTGCCTCCTTTACGCCTCTGTTTGAATTGTGGACGTCAAGGACACATTGCCATTTATTGCAGGTTAACAAAAATGCCTAAATTGCAATAAAATGATAATTTTAGACATATGCAGCTCGCCGCGTTGTATTCTTTGTAACAGTATTGACCACTTTGCAACGGACTCAAAACTATGTCAAAAATACTCACCTCTCTCAATAGTACAGAAGGTTTAAAACGTGTTAGAAAGCTTCCAGCAATATCTACTCCCATTTGCAGCAAGAAAACCATTTATAGAATCCAAAACACAATGCTCATAAAAATACATAACCTGTAAATTAACATTTTTATACAAAACATGAATCTACTACAATATAATGTACAAAGTTTAACAAAAAACAAACATTAAAATAGATATATGATTACTTAGTGAAATATTTAATTAATTAATTAAAATTAATAAAAGTAAAAATTTATCACCTTTCAAGTGATAAGTATGTTGGCGTAGTCATACTCTTTAAAAGAAACATTAATTTCCAAAAGATCTCATTTGAACCCCCTCTTAACATACTCATATGTCAAACTAACAATTTAACTTTAGTTTCAGTTCATTAATACCTCTAGTTAATATCAACCAAACACTCATATGTGGTGACTTTAATGCGAGACTTCTGCCCATGGTAATATATTTGTTTCACAACGTGGGAATACTATAAATGAAATTTTGATGCTACAAAATTTCGATGTTTAAGTGATGGTAGCCATACCTTTAAAAAAGCTGTTATTGACTTAAGAGGATTCGGTTTGGACCTATCCTTTACAAATTCTAATTTACCCATACAATGGAAAAAAAATTCTGTGATTTGTGTGTTCACGGATAAGTGAACATGTTTTTATAATAAAAAAGAATAGCGGGGCTACCTAGTGCAGATGAGAGGGATTTGTTAAACAGGGATCTTAATACAGTCCACATTAAATAAAAAAAGAAAATGCGGTGAGCAGACCTTCGAGTTAGAAATAAATAATATAGAATTTTCAATTGCTGCATGTGTTATGGTGGAGTTAGATTAGGGGATGTAATATTTACTCAGACTGATAAGCAAGTGCAGAATGTTTGCTTGCCACATGTGAGATAGCTATGCGTGTTTATGACCTCCCCCTAAGGTTTATGGTGCATAGGCATGTGTACAGTTGGTATCTATCTCTCTCTCTCTCTGTCATTTACACTCAATGATAATTTAGATAAAGTCATGTTATCATAAGTAGTTCTTAAGAAATATTTTTAATAAATAAATTTAATGTCTTACAAACGCTCAAACGGCAAACAATTTGCGTCTTTTAATTATTGATCCCGGTTTACATTGGTCCTTCGAGCCGGATCGGTAGAGGATAGTGGAGAAAAAAATCTCCGCATACATGTTGAAGAATTTTAATGTCGAGGAAGTCCTGTCAGCTAGGCTAAATTTGGAAAAATTACCGAGCTAAAACTACAGCAGGAATTGATCTCATACAGAGGAAATTTACAAGTCAAATAAAAGGATGCGGAGTCAAAAAGAGACTTCAGCACAGAAGACTGTGGGGGCGGTGCACACCGAGTCATATTTGAAGACAGAAGGGGTGAGGCATATACCCAGGAGGAAGAATCGGTAAAATGACCGCCAATGATGAAAACAAAGGAAGAGGTTGCCACTCTTCTTGAGTACATTAAAGACGGAAGAAGCCATAGAAGGCGTATTTGACTTCGCCAAAGAAAAACTTATGGACGCGGCAAGAGACGTGATATGCTATCCAGGCGTTCATAGGCGGTTTTTAGAGATGCTTCTAAAGAAGTCCAAACTAGCCGCTGCTACCAGAGCAAGTCACTGAATGCGACAGCGAGGCTGTATTCGGAAGATGTTAAGGTCATCCTTACAGTCACGCAGGCTCTTAATGTGGAGACCAAAGAGAAAGTCCTTGGCTTGAAGAAACAAATGGTTTATGGTGTATAGGCATGTGTACAGTTGTTATCTATCTCTCCTTTTCTGTCATTTACACTTAATGATAATTTAGGTCAGCTATGGGCAGCCTCGAACGAAAAAGTATAAGTAAACCAACACGAACTCGCAATGAGAATAAGAATCAGTCGTCGATGAGACACCGACGAATGAAGACGCGTTTCGCTCTACGCATTGCTACCGTTGATGCACTTAGCGAAACAATTGTTTCATTTACATTTTTCATTTCAGCTTAACTACATGCCAGAATGCTACAATCATATTTTATGGTTAAAAATGCTTTTGGCAATATTCAATGCATTTTATGTGGCAAAACATTTATGCATAAAAGTTATGACGAATTGAGACGTATTTTAACAATTTTCATACAGTGAATTGTTTATTTACATTTAATTTTTTATTTACGTTTTTTGGTTGAATTGAAATTAAATTTATATATTTGTATTTATACAAAACATTTCCCCTATAATATGCTAGTACACTGTAAAAATAATATCATTATGCATTAGTTGGCGCTAACAACTCATGAATGCTAACTGAAATTTCTTTGAGTATACGTTCTCTCTCTCTCGCACCAATACACATTCATTTTTAGTTTTGAGCATCCCTGATTTAGGTTAAGTCATATTATCATAAGTAGTTCTTAAGAAATATTTTGATAAATATATTTAGTGTCTTACAAACGCTCAAATGGTAAAGACTTTGTGTCTTTTAATTATTGTTTACAGGTGGAAGCCACCAGCTTCCCATATTACTAAAATGTAAGAACATCAAAAGCAAAGGGAAAACATTTTTGGCAAAAAACAACTGTTTCATAACTTAGGGAAACTATCTTTAAAACCAAATTTTAATGAAATTCAATCCAAAATTACGACTTATACCTTTAAGAAAAACAAAACTCCAAAAATTTGGTAGAATGCTTATGTTAGGAGGCAATACCAACTTCAATTAGCCGCACAAAAAACGTATGATATACACAATAATGATACTAATGCAAGAAATTATTTGAAATGTAGTAATGTATGATAAGGAACAAGCATTTGAGGCTCCGCTGCCGGCTTTAATGGTATTACTTACGATATAATTCAGATTCAGCAAAGGTAACCCTATTTGAAGCAATGAATCAGTTAGGGAAAAAATGCGAAATCCGAGACGACGGGAGAAAAAGTAAAATAGTCCCAATATCAAAGAAAGGAAAATATCTGGAAATGTTCAGCAATTTCAGTTCCCTTTAAATTATTAATCTTACAATAAAAGAATGCAAAAATCTGTTGATGATAACAATATACTGCCACACATGCATATATAAAACATATGTCTTTTTCCATGTGCATCAAAAAAATACTACACACTATTAATTATCATAAAAGCAAACGTGAAAAGATTATCATTCTATCAGTAAATGTTGAAAAGGCTTATAATTGTGTCAACATAGAAATTATTCAAAAAATTCTGAATGAAATCAATTCCGCCTTAGCAAATTTCTTAGTCGTCGAATACTGGCAATGAGAAATGATTCTATAGACATCTACAATCGACCTCCCTTAGACAGTTGTTTAAGTCCTATGCTCTTTAACATTTGCATTCTCGGCTTATATGGAATTTTCATGGAACAACTCTAGTTTAGTAAAAACTCTTAGATTTTTTCGAAATTTTTTCCAGAGGTAGGTATTTTTACCCTGATCCCGGGAAACTATTTTTTTCTTGGGGGACGGACCCGGGACCCCAGATTTTTGACCCAAAAATCCGGGATCAAGACCCCGCCTGGACCCGGATCCACTTACCCGATATAGACAATATGGGTATCGATTGAAAGCTTATAGAAATACCTATCCAACAAGTGGTCACATGAAGGGGTAAGTTGTCATGGTTCGGAAGTTATAGTCAAACCTGACTCCTGGAAACATAAAACTAAGCAATAGACTTTTCAACAGGAACACCGAACACCGACAACAACCAGATTTTTATATGTCCAAACACAACAATGAGAGGAAAAATTACAAGATATATACAATATTCTTAGACTTACTTCTTAAAACTTTGTCCAGCGATCATTTTAATGAATTGTGTAAATTCTTTAATAAAAACAACATCCAGCTGTAACTTTTAAAATTACTACAAATAAGTGACATAAAGTAACAAGCAAAGAATACATAAACGGTAACCAGTAACCAAAAACACTAAGTATTGGTACATGAATACTTTGGGTATCGTACAAACCATGGTAAAAGAATATAGGTAGACGCATCGACACAGCTGCTGGGACAATGAACTGTCAAACCAATTTTGGGAATGAAAATGTTGAATGAAAAATTATTTAAATTTGCAAAAATTTTTGAAAACGCGAATTATAATAGCCTCCTTTTGACTTAGAATAAGAAAACATATAAAAATCTACTTATATTTTAAAAAAACATTTCAATTTTTTTGACATATCAATGCTCCTAAGCGTTGATGCATCTACCTGTATTCTTCTGCCATGGTACAAACATAGCTCATCATAAAAGAAAAAAAATGTGTTTGGGGTAGCTTTGTTCTACTTTGTTCTGTAATTGCGCCATGCATCTATCCATGGTACAATGATATTAAGGTAGGGCAATGATACCATATGATTTCAATTTTTTTATTTTCTTGGCTTAATATGTCATCTTTATTTGTTTATGTATGTGTTTTCTTTTCAATAATAAAAAAATTGTTCAGAAAACATTCAAATTCGGATGTTTTCAAAATGTTTATTTCATCGTATGCATCGACAAAATCTAGAGTTTTTGTAGTGAAATAATCCTTAAGAGATATATAGAACCTGGTTTTGAAAAGAAGTGTTGACCTTTAATTCAGTTTTCGCGGTTTTCAATTATTTATTCAAATAAATGCAACAAGTTGTTTGATTTTGTTATTGTTTTGATACTATTTCTGACATTACAAGCCAAACAGGTAGACCTCTATACTTTCAATTTTTTCAAAGTTGACCTACCTTCTCTTCATTGTACCATGCATGGTAGGTCAACTTTGAAAAAATTGCAAGTATAGAGGTCTACCTGTTTGGATTGTAATGTCAGAATTACTATCAAAACAATAAAAAAGCAAACAACTTGTTGAATTGATTTTGAATAAATAATTTAAAACCGCGAAAACAGAATGAATGGTCAAAATTTCTTTTCAATATCATGTTCTATATATCTCTTATGGTTTATTTCGCTACAAAAACTGTAGATTTTGTCGATGCATTCGTTGCAATAAGCATTTTGAAAACACCCGAATTTGAATATTTTCTGAACAATTTTTATTATTGAAAAGAAGACACATACATAAGCAAATGAAGTTGACATATTAAGCCAGAAAAATAAAAAAATTTAAATCATATGGTAGTTCTGCCCTACCTTGAATTCATTGTACTATGGTACAATGCATCTATCTATAATCTACCATGGCTGCAACTTTTGTTTTGAAACGTAGTTTACCAACAGCTGTTTTCACAGTGGAAGTAGGTTTTTAGAACCCTTTATGCAGATTTTTACATTCTAAAAGGCTATCTGTACTTGTCGGGTTTTTGTTTTGATTATAAATTTTATCAGGCATTTTTGCTTGGTCGATTTTTTTTTCTCCCTACTTCTCATTTTTATATGAGCTCCAGTTGTGTTTTCGTGTATTTTGCGTGATTAAAAAAGAAAATTATTTTCAAATTTCAATTGATTTTCATCTAAATTTGTTCATTTGTAGTTGGAAAAAGCTTCGGCAGCACAATGAGTATGAAATTTAAATTTTTCTGACATTTGTGTGAATTTTCTAAAATATACCAAAAATATGGGCGTTGCATTATTCAATACAAATTTCTCATTTCGAATAGGTGGATCACCGGATGTTGCTACGTTACAAAAACTAGAGAAACATTTAGCGCTGCTTAAACAAGAATACACCAAACTACAAAAAGGATATGCGGACTTAGAAAGGAAATACAGTAAAGCGGTTGCCTCATCCGACTCAGAATCGGTTGGCGAATTTAGTAGCTTTGTTTCTCGGCTGGTGTTAACAGTTGCTTCCTTGTATGGGCGAACGGTATACTCGGACTTAACTATTAAAATGAATACAAAAGTTATGCCAGCCCATAAGTTCGTTCTTCATGCAAGGTCCGAAGAATGGCGGGAAGATGTCTTATCCGACGTCAACCAATTAGATTGGAGTGATATGGATGAGGAAATATCAATAGCGCTATTACGATGGATTTATACGGATGTTGTAGATCTACAACATGACCGTCTATCATTAGGTCTTCTGAAAGCATCCCACCGCTTTCGTCTTCCTGGTTTATTGGGATTGTGCGAAAGAGCCTTGGTGGCATCAGTGGGTGTTCGTTCCTGTGTACGATTCTATTGTGTAGCAGAAGAGGTTGGTGCAGCCAGTCTTCTTGATTACTGTTCTGGACTAATTTCTACACATTGGGAAGATTTAACTCCTCAAGACTTTGAGCATATGTCTGGACCTTTACTTTTTAAAATGTTAAAGAGCAAAACAAAATATCCCCTGCATGCTGCTATACGTCTATTGCGAGAAGATGTTGTATTCCTATGCCTTGTAGAAAATGATGGCAAGGTAAGGTAACATAATGGATTCTAATCTAAAGAAAATAAAAAAGTGGCTCCTCGATTAGTAAAATTTAAGTTATGTAGGATACCATTTATAAAAGTTTAAAATTTTAACATGTAGCCACTCTTGGAAATATTTTCACATTTATTAGAGATGGGACTCCCACTAGAGTGAATCGTTATGGTTTGTGTTTATACCCTTCAAAACACTGTGAAGCATGGTATTATGTCTTTGTCGCTTTGTTCGTAACATGCAAAAGGAATATATACCCATAATTTCGTTAGATCTCCACAGTAGAATTATATTCTCAGTCGATTTATTTCTGCTTGTCCGTCTCCTTTATTGTGCATCAAAAAACATAAGGCCGAATTCAACCTAGAAGTAAGTCTGTCAAATCAGACTTACTTCCAGGTTGAACTGAAAGTCGTAATATTTCCCCATATCAATATTATTTCGTAAAATGCGGAATATAAACTATATATCTCCACAGTAGAATTATATTCTCAGTCGATTTATTTCTGTTAGTCCGTCTCGTTTATTGTGCATCAAAAACATAAGGCCGAATTCAACCTAGAAGTAAGTCTGTCAAATCAGACTTATTATTATTTAATATTTTCAGACAAATAATTTCACCAAGTTTTTCAAAATATCTTGGACACAACCCATTAAACTCTGTTCCAGAACCTGCAATAATCTACTAGTTTTGGAATTTTTTTTCGATATCATAAATAAAAGGTAGATTATCGTAGTAAACATTTTTACACTATTGCAGATCTGAAACAGAGCATTAGTTTTACTAATAAACCGTCCCTAAAATAGAAATGAGTAAATAAATGCGGTTATATATTATATGATATTCACCGATTGTTGTATGCTAATCATACTTGGTCTTTTCCAGAACCTACAAGAATCTATTAGTTTTGCAATTTTTCTCCATATCTTAAGGGGAAAATCGGTTATTGTAGTAAAAACTTTTACATTCTACCAGTTCTGGAAAAAAACAACTGTTTAACGAGCTGAGTCGACCTAGCCCGGTCAGGGCTAGGAACATTTTGAGTGGTCATCGGATAAGATTAAGCGGATGTATAGCCCATAAAATTTGTATGTAAAAAAAAATTCCATTCAACTGCGAATATTTTTAATGCTGAAAGTCACTTCCCGGCAAAGAAGCATAGGGTAAGTGTACCAGTAGTCGGCACTTTTAGAATTTCCAATGTTTCAATCTTTCAACATTCTGAGTGAAATCTTTCAATTGCAGAAAAAAAATGTTCAGATTCCAAATTTTGTTTAGTTTTCGAAATAATAAACAACAATTGAATTTGTTTTTATTAAATTGGCAAAATTTGCTATTTTACTAAAATAGTAGTTTTTTGCCAGTAGTCGGCACCATTTTCCAATGCTCGGTATGTCTATTTGCCAGTAGTCGGCATATAGTATTTCAGTAAAAATATTATTTTGTATTTTTTTTTATTTCTAATAGTATAAAACAATGCTATATTACTAATTCACAGTTCAATTAATTAATTTCGTTTTTAAATAGTGTTTTATTTAATAATCATTCTAAACCAAATACAGGTAGAAAATCAAGAATAGTATGGTTACCTTCAGTAACGTATGGATTTTCAATTAAAATAAAAATGAGATTAAATAAAAAAGAAAAAAGGTTTTTTTATATTTGGAATTTGTGAATTGATCTCTTACCTTTCTTTAAAAATGCCACCGTTATCTAAAACGTCAAATAGCTGATTTAAAAAACCTACTTAATTTAGAAAAGTTGGTCAAAAAGCACAAATAAAAACAACTGCCGACACAAAATATTTTTTTATTTGTGTAGTTTTTGGATATTTTTTAATAGTTTTCTCAAGTTTTGGTGAAATGGGTCAAAAATTATATTTTTCTAGTAATCGGGTCCCCCTGCCGACTACTGGCAAATCTCTTTTTTTCTGTTCCTAATGTCGGCATTAAATAATGTAACAGAAAAATGCTTGATTTGTATATTTTTTAAGTTATAAAATGATCTTTAGACTGTTATTTACTTTAATAAAATATTTCTGATTCCAAAAGTTTTAAATTTAATTTACTTAAATCGATTATTTAGTTGACACCACCACTAATTTTTTCTTTACAAACAAGCACTATCGCATGCGTTGGAAGACACTCACTGACGAAAACCGTTATTCTCTCGTAATAAATGATCGGAGCTCATTGTTTTTTTTTTACAGAAAGAGAGCAGAGAACACTGTTGACGTTTGTTTGCATTTATTTCATTATTTAGTCAATTCTATTCTTAGTTATTTAAGTTTAAATTTCAAAACTGCCGACTACTGGGACATGCCGACCTTAGGCGCACTTACCCTATACAGGATTTGATCTTTACATTGAAGTTATTTTCGTTGATATTTAAAGTCAGATTAGGATATTAAATCGGATATTTATACATTACTAGCTGAACCGGTCGCCATATATAATGTATACATTTGAAACTTTACACAGGCGTTTATATTATTCTTTGGTATATATTGGTTCTCTCATATAATGTTATCAACTAACATTCTTCGACTCAGGTCTGCAAACCACTTGTCGGCTTGGGTTCAGTGTTATGTATTAATGCATACATATCCAGTTTTGCACACAAACTCCTTGTCAAAATATATATTTCATTATATGATTTTTACTGTATGTTATAAGAAACTAATACAAAATAATAAAGCGCTTTTAACGTTTCGACACAAATTCCTAATTTTGTTGAACCAAACCATTTTTTTAATTGAAATGTTTTTGTTCATTTACGGAAATAGCGGTTCGGTTCAAAATTAGTTCGGTCCAACCATTAAATGGTTGAAGATTATTTCATGTAAATGTTGACTGCAACTGCGCCTCAAATAGTCCATGCGCTTAGTCCGATTTTTATTTCTCTTTCCGACATTTCTCACGTATAAATACTTCAATCTTATCGAAGTTCACATTGTGCCTAAAATGTGAAAAAAGCGTGCGAAGAACTTCCTTAACAGATCATGTATTTTGATGTATGTAGAATATGTATATTCTATGATATTCAGGCGCTGTTGTTTTGTAAGACCATTCTAGGCTAAGTTTTGGACAAAACTGTAAATGATATAGAAACAAAACGCGAAACGTATATATATAGCCTGGTTTTATTTTTCACAGTTTCGTAAAAACTTATCCTAACTTGTATTCATTGTACCATGAACAAACTGTTTCATTGGCTAAATGAAACGGGATTTGTCAATTATATAATACTTTATTTCAAAATTAGAAATAACAATAGATATTTCACTCAATTGAAAGTCTAAATAAATTTAGTAAGAAGAGCGAAAATAATTATGTGTTCTATTTTTGAATGTATAAAATACATTTTAGCAGAATTACACAAATTTCCTCGGCAATAGCAGTTCAAATTGTTTTATTTTTGACACAGTCTTGCGGATATATTTCCTCAACAGTAAATTCCTCTTCCCAAAATCCGTTTCGTAGAACCTATAACATAGTTTTTAATTATAGTTGTTGTACATTGAATCTGATACTTACATGACGAGTTTGTCTTTGTGGAGCACATCCCAAAGTAAATGTATGTAGCGTAATTCCATTATTCAGGTACAGAGTATAGACTGTCCTTAGGCACATAGTAGAATAAGGACAATCGACGATAAACTGGTGAGATCCGTCAAAATGGGAGCATGGAGGTAATACATCGATGCCACTTGTTACTGAGCATCTAAAACATTGGATCGCTATAGTTGGACCTATTTTAAAATTGAAATTAGATTTGGGAGAATCTAAGCCTTTAAAACAATATGTACCAATTGTGAGAAACATTATAATAACTGTTTGCAAAATATGAATATTTGGATGGGGATTGAATACATTTTTCCCAGCGCTGTTTCCCGATTAAGTGTTAATAGCACGAACAAAATTCTTGGATATTTTTTGTTATACTTATTCTTTTATATGACTAATAATGACACATGTCGACCTTTTCTTATCGGGTACATTTTTATGTCTGAGTATTAAGTAAAGAGTGTATGATATTTCATACTTTTTGTTAGCGCAACGAAACCACATTGTTGAGTGATTTATAATTGGATGTTGAAATTGTATGAACCAAATTATGGATGTTATATTTATATAGAAATGACCAATGAAAGCGTGATAGTGTGATTTCTCTATATTTGGCTGGAAAACTACAAGTGGCTATCGTTAGAGCATTTCAGCATTTAAATGTGAATAAATCTTTTGTGTCTGTACCATCGCTCGTTATCGTGATACTGGTAGCGTAGCCCGACGTCAAGAAAGCGGACGGAAGAAAACAGCAACATCAGCAGAAACGGTTCGAAAAGTAAAGAAGCGACTTGATCGAAACCCGCGTCGCAGTGACCGAAAAATGGCTCGCAAGATTCCATTCGGCAAATATTGAAAATGAATTCGGGGTAAAGCCATTGAAATTCTAAAAAGTGCAGCAACTTACACCGCAACTGACAGAAAATAGAGTCAAAAGAGCTAAAAAGTTGTTTAGCTTGGGCGAAGGTAGTGAACTGCCGAATTTGGTTGTCTCCAATGAGAAAACATTCGTTGTCCAACAGTTTGTAAACAAGCAAAATGATCGTGTTTACTTACTAGGAATAACAATAGACATTCCACTCAATTGAAAGTCTAAATAAATTTAGCAAGAAGAGCGAAAATAATTCTGTGTTCTATTTATACCCTACACCACATAGTGGTAAGGGTATTATGTCTTTGTGCATTTTTTGCAACATGGAGAAGGAAATGAGATAGACCCATAGTTCCTTTTGTGATCAGCTTAGAATCACATTTTATTTTTGTAAACAAAATGCAGGTCGCATTTATTATTCGATTGAGGTGAAATTTTCTAAATAACATTTGTTTAGCTCAAGGACGAACCCTATTGTAATTGGAGAAAATCGGCCCAAAACCTAGATATAGCTCCCATATATATCTTCATCCGATTTCAGGTTTATTGTGCACCAAATGGCTAATATTAGTCCAAATGGATTTTCGCACTTCAACCGAATTTAGCATAGAAGCAAGAATTTCAAATTTGCTCCATATATATGTTTCATCCGATTTGGTGTTTAAATCGCCAACATTCGGAATATGCACTCTACCATAATCATATGTTGTACCAGGTATCTCATAGAGCTCAGAAATGCCCAATATAAACGTTTCTTTTACGAAAGCTCTACTAAATATGCATAGCGGTGTATGGTATCATATAGTCGGGCCCGCCCGACTTTTTAACTTTCCTTACTGGTTTGAATGTATATAAAATACATTTTAGCAAAATTAGACAAATTTCCTCGGCAATAGTAGTTCAAATTGTTTTATTTACGACGCAGTCTTGCGGATGTATTTCCACAACAGAAATTCCTATTCCCAAAATCCATTTCGAAGAACATATAACATAGCTTTGAATTATAATTGTTGTTGTACATTAAATCTAATACTTACATGACGAGTTTGTCTTTGTGGAGCACATCTCAAAGTAAATGTATGTAGCGTAATTCCATTATTCAGGTACATAGTATAGACTGTCCTTAGGCACATAGTAGAATAAGGACAATTGACGATAAACTGGTGAGATTAACTCCATATACTTTCTTCTGATTGTTATTTTCATCGATGCCACTTGTTACTGAGCATCTAAAACATTGGATCGATATTGTTGGACATATTTTAAAATTTAAATTAGATTTGGGGGAGTCTAAACACTTTAAATCAATATGTACCAATTGTGAGAAACATTATAATAACTGTTTGAGAAATATGAATATTTTGGATGGAGATTGAATACATTTTTCCCAGCGATGTTCATGATTAAGTGTTAATAGCACGAACTAAATTGTTATACAGGGTTGATAGCACGAACAAATATATATATTTACAGGGTGAGATAAAAAAACTGCAACAATGTCAAACGCCATAATTCTTAAATTTCATTTTAAAAATGTCGGAAAAAGCAACATTTTAGAATAAGTTTAGATATCTTCGAATTGGTCACCTTTGGCACGAATTATGGCCTTCAAACGGCCAATTAAACCGTCACACGCTGCCCGAATATTGTTCTGCGGTATTTTGGCCCATTCCCGGCAAAGCGCTTGCTTGAGGTGATCGACACTTTGGTATTTTTTAGTGCCAACCTTGCTTTCCAAAATGCCCCAGACAATAGTCCAACGGATTGGTATCCGAAGATTTGGTGGCCATTGTGCGATGGTGCTGAGTCATGTTGAATTTCCAAGATCTGCGGCCAAAATGTTTGCGTGCCCAAGGCTTTAATACACGCTCCAGAATATTTTCGCGATAATATTCCGTATGTATTCTGATGCCACGGTCGATTAATACGAGCGGAGAGCGACCATCGTCTGTTATTGGCGGCCCACACCATCACCATGGCCGGCGCTTGAGCTCTGGTGGCCAACCGAAGGTGCACCTCTTTGGCAAGTAAACACGATTTTTTTTATTTACAAACTGCTGGACAACGAATGTTTTCTCATCGGAGAAAACCAAATTCGGCAGTTCACCACTTTCGGCCAAGCGAAACAACCCTTTAGCTCTTTTGAGTCTATTTTCTTTCTGTTGCGATGTAAGTTATTGCACTTTTTGGAATTTCAATAGCTTTACCCCGAACTCATTTTTCAATATTTGCGGAATGGAATATTGCGAGCCATTTCCGAACCATTTCTGCTGATGTTGCTGTTTTCTTCCGTCCACTTTCTCGACTTCGGGCTACGAGCGATGTTACGAGACACAAAAGATTTATTCACATTTAAATGCTGGAGTGCTCTACCGATAGCCACTTGTGATTCTCCAGCCATATATAATGAAATCACCCTTGAATTCCCATCATGAATAACTTTTTTCTGGAAAATTCTCAACAAAATGCTTTTTTACGCTTGTAAACAATATAATGAGCTGTCACTGGAATAATTATAACAACTGTTGGAGGAGTGGCTTAGAAATGAAAGCAGCCTAAAGTTAGTTTCAGTTTTTTCATGTCACCCTGTATATATAAAAATCAATTGTTGTTCGTTGTGTCAAGTTAAAAGTAGTAGTAGATACCTTTTGTTGCATACATGTGAAAATATACGATTACATGCAACCCGGATACAACCCTGAATTTTTTAAAATGTAACGAAGTTGAAGATACGAAGCCAACCTGACAAGGCGTACTAGTTTAAGCTCGTATAATTGATTTTAATAACGTTGTGAATTCTTAATTTAATATAAAAACGGTCGTTGTATTTCATTTGAGTATACGGAAACCAACAGACTTCAATCGATCACTTGACATTTTTCTCAGAAGTGGGATACGACAAGTCTTATTGGAAGAAGCGTCTACCACAAGAAATATGGAGAATTTGCACAAATGCACGGTTAAGCAGTTGCAAGCGAAATGCAGAGAAATTGGTGTTTCTCAAAGTGGTAACAAAAAGCAATTGATCGAACGACTTGAAGTCAACAACGAAAGCGAGCTGCACGGATTCGCATCTCCTCATGATATGCAGGAGCGAATTTCGCATTTGGAAGATATGGTAACTGAATTGCGTTCATCTATGGAGCAACGTGGACAATCAGAATTTGAACCGAACAACGCATCATCCCCTTTGAACACGTTTTCGACACCGGATGGTAATATGTCCCTGCAAGGCACACGGCCTAGCTTGCCAAACGTGGCAAACGTTGTGACAATATTACCGGAATCACGTTCGATTCCATCGTATGTTCAAACGAATACTTCTTTTGGTGCATTTCAGACTACGTCAAACAATTCCAACGGTCCACACGTGTGCTTCTGCTGGTTTACCAACGTTTACACCTTCATTGCACGGACATGCTCAACTTCCACGAAATACAACGCAAAATGTAGCGACGTCATGCTACAACGTACCAACACATATAACGACACATTCGAATTCTACAACAGCAACACCGACAGGAGTGTTCACGCAGCCGAACAATGGATATGTTCAATCAACGCAGCCCTACAACGCATATCTACAACCGCCGATATTTGCAACAAGTGTCTATTCAGCGCCGCCGCAGTCAGAAATAGTTATGCAGCCTTCACAACGTTATGTTCAGCACAACCCCTTTGGGAACGTTAAGGAAATAATTCAACTTTTGCCAGAGTTTAATCCGTCATCTGAAGAATCGATTAATCCTTCACAATTCGTGCGACGTGTGGAATTATTGAAGACAGCTTATAACTGGGACGACGCATCAGTTATATTTGCAGTGCAACAGAAAATGGCTGGCCCAGCCAAGTATTGGGTTGACTCACTGCAAGAGGTATTTCTGTCTTGGCCTCAGTTTGTTAACAAATTTCTTTTAGATTTCCCTCAAAATGTAAATGCAGCCGATGTACACATTAGAATGGCACAGACAAAACGGCAGTTCGACGAAACGCCGCAGGAATATTATTACAGAATGTATGCTATTGGAAAACGGGGCAATATAAATGAATCATCCATAGCACGGCATATAGTCAACGGAATTAATGATCAAGGATTGAAGCAGAAAATATCTAACGAGTATATTACCTGTAATCAACTTTTGAGTGACATCAACGCATACTGTAGTTATAACGAGGTAAGAAGAGTGCTGAACCCGATATCGAATAAGACGAAACGTAGCAATGAAAATAGAACTGCCCCAGAAAGGAAAGCGATGAAAGAGTGAATAAATTCAAATGTTTTAATTGTGGTAATACTGGTCACAAAGCCGTAGACTGCCCAGATCCACAGAAGAAGAATAGATGTACGATATGCAAACGGACTTCACACGGTGCAAGTGAATGTCCAACAAAAACCCTGAACACAAATGTCAACAATATAAGGGACAGCGTAAAGTCCAACGAAATACTATGTAAACGTGTCAAAGTAAAGGACAAGGAGTTTGAGGCATTTATTGATTCGGGAAGTGATCGGAGTCTGATCAGACGAAGTTTGCAATGATAATTGGCGAAACGGAAAATTGCAGTATGGTTTTAAATGGCTTTGCTGGTGGCAAATACGAGTGCACAAAGGTGGTTTAAAGTGCCAATTGACATTGATGAGACGAGTTACGACGTGAACCTTTATGTTGTGGAACATTCTATGATCCCGAATGATGTTCTTTTAGGTCGAGATGTTTTATGCCAAAAAGGTCGACGCACCATTATTGAAGGAGATGAGTGTTGGATGCAAAACGTAAATGCGATTAGTATCAACGAAGGCTTAACATCTGAAGAGCATAAGAAGTTGCAGTTGAACATTCAAGAAAACCGACAATGTTTTTCAGAAAAGTCAAGCGAATTGGGTAAGTGTAACTTAGTGAAGATGGAAATCGAAGTTACTACTCCAGAACCAATACGATGCAAGCCATATCGACTAGCATTTGCCAAACGTCCTATTGTGGCAAATATTGTGAAAGACTTACTGGATAACGAAATCATAAGGAAATCGAATTCTCCGTATGCATCGGAATTGTTTTGGTCGAGAAGAGAAATGGTGAACACCGTTTATGTATAGATTATAGACAGTTGAATCGAATAACCGTACGTATAGCGCATCCTATGCCTGTACTGGATGAACAGATTGCACAACTCGCCGGAAATCGTTATTTCACCACACTCGACTTACGTATGGGTTACCACCAAATTGAAGTAGAGGAAGAATCGAAAAAGTTCACAGCTTTCGTGACTTCAGATGGTCATTATGAATTCAACCGGATGCCATTTGGTTTGGTAAACGCACCTGCAGTTTTTCAGGCAACGATGAACCGAGTTATAAGCTTTATGAACCAGGAGAGTTTTAGCGTATCTGGATGACGTCATAATTCCCAGTAAAACAGTCGATGAGGTCTGGACCGAATAAAAGATTTTTGGATATCCTTAAGAAATGTGGTCTCACGTTACGATTGGCGAAATGTTCGTTCCTAGCCGAAAAGATTTCTTATTTGGGACACATAGTTACACGTGACGGAATTTTACCTGGAGAAGAAAAAGTAAAAGCGATTAGAAATTTTAAGGTACCAACGAATGTAACAGAAGTACGACGATTCCTTGGCCTAACTAACTTCTTCCGAAAATTTGTAAAGGATTATGCAGCCATTACGAAACCTCTTGCGATGTTGACACGAAAGAGCGAAGAGAATAAATTTCGTTGGGACGTACACCATGAAAACGCATTCAGAAGTTTTAATCCAAATTTTGTGTAGTGAACCAGTTTTAGCAATCTACGATATGAAAGCAGATCACGAGGTGCACACGGACGCTAGCAGTCTCGGATTAGCAGGAGTGTTATTACAGTCCGATGGTAATGGTAATTGGCAACCAGTGTTTTATTTTAGCCGCCACTGTTCTGAAACGGAATCGAAATATCACAGTTACGAGCTGGAAGTTTTAGCTGTGGTTGAAACGGTGCAGCGTTTCCGTATATATTTACTTGGAAAGCCATTCCGAATCGTCACTGATTGTGCCGCAATTACTAATGTGAAGACAACGAAGGATTACAACCTCGAGTAGCACGATGGCTGATGAAATTACTTGAATTTGATTGTGAGTATGTACACCGACAAGGGTCACGTATGGCTCACGTTGATGCTCTCAGCCGTTCACCGGATCACCACAGACGGAGATGACCAGCAGGGTTCATAATGAATATTGATAGCGATGATTGGATTCTCACGATGCAGCTAAACGACGACCACTAAAGAATATTATGGAGAGGTACTGCGAAATGAATTGAAATCTGAGCAAGAGAAAACAGATAAAATCTGAATACTTTTTGAAAAAACATCGACTATACCGGAAAACGAAAAATGGACTACGATTGGTCATACCGAGGCATACGATGGCGCATAGCTAAATACTGTCATGATGATATTGGCCATTACGGGTTGGAGAAAAGCCTCTCACGAGTCGAACAAACGTTTTGGTTCCCCGCATGAGGAAATATATGAAGGAGTACATTGCAGCGTGTGTAGAGTGTTGCTACAA